>NC_054409.1:23885010-24196010 GCF_017976425.1 Toxotes jaculatrix | reverse complement strand
GATTAAACACAGTAGACAAACATTTTTAGAAGAGAAAGTGTTTTTTTCTACTGACACTGCAGATATGCACCATATTAAAGATTAAGTGGGATGTGGATGATAAAGGATTCAGGAGACAGGAGAACAGGCGGAGGTGAAGGAGCTGAGTTGCCCTATTTTAGCTCACCACAGTCAGCGATGACAACCTTGGCTTTAGGAGTGCCGCTCTTTGTGCCTTGCTTCTCTATTGCCTTGACAACATCACTGCCCTCCACAACGCTGCCAAACACCACGTGCTTCCCGTTCAGCCTGGAGAGGAGAGGAGCCCATTAGTATTTGAGACCAACATCTGAGACCAGCTGAAACTGCTGATTGCACCTGAATGTGGCCGCCCCTGAGTCAAAGTGGAGCTCACCAGTCAGTCGAAGCTGTGCAGATGAAGAACTGGGACCCGTTGGTGTTGGGCCCAGCGTTAGCCATGGACAGTGTCCCCATGCCGGTGTGCTTCAACTGGAAGTTCTCATCAGGAAACTTCTCTCCATAGATGGATTTCCCTCCAGTTCCATTGTGGTTGGTAAAGTCTCCACCCTGAAAAACAAACCTGTTAAACTGAGGTTAAATCTGAACTTGTGAAAACAAGAAGCGGGACTAATCCCTTCACTGTACCTGGCACATGAATTTAGGGATGACGCGATGAAACGTGGAGCCCTTGTAGCCAAAACCTTTCTCTCCGGTGCACAAGGCACGGAAATTTTCTGTAAATAAAAACAGTCATTCTTCAAATATACTTATACCAACTATAATACAAAAAATTAATTATAGGTTCATAATATTAACAATAAGCATTAATGTTTCTCTCACAGGGGCCTCTTTATTTTTCCTTACTTTTTCATCTATCTCTGAAGCTGAACAGCTGATCGGCAGAAAATCTGGGTTTTGTTTAGTCAAAACAAAAGTATTCTGATTGTCAAGTTAATGATTTCCAAAATACGAGTCTTGGCAAAAAATTCAATAGGAAAAACAGAACATTAACTTGAAGACCTGGATTTCAAGGCCCTGAAAACTTGGTTTCAGATCTTTGGTATTTCAGTATAAAATCAACAATCAAAGTGGAAGTTCATAAAAAAACATCTTTGCATATTATTTATTAAAAACTTAACATCAATCAGGAACAGACTGAAACAGCAGGGACACAAATTACAGAATAGCAGACACAGCAAACTACTCTCTGCACAAAGAGTAATAACATTAAAACCTAAAGTTTTCCACACAAGCAGCAGAAAAGTGAAATTAACTAATTAAAAAACTGTTTGGAACAAATTCCAGAAAAATTTGATAAACAATGAAATGAAATCGGGGCGTGTTCTCTGCTAAAAGGATGTTTGAAGAAGAGATTTAAATTATGTTACTCACTCAGGCAACCTCATTTCCTCTGAAGCACTCTATAGGCCATTTATTCTGCACCCACTGAGTACAAATGAGGTCATATGATTAACAATGGCTATGTGGGACAGAAGCAGGCAGTAATGCATCATGCAGGTTTTCTAGGTGCGAGCTGCATAAAATTTGTCAGACGCAGCAGCTGATATATTACTGCTAACCAGCTGTGATAAAGTGGAAATGGCCAACAGCAGGAGATTTCTAGCAAACAACAGAGCTCGTCCTTCTTCTTCTTCTTCTTTTCTTTCTTATTATTAACCGTAGGAGTGGAAGCTCTCAGTAGTGTTTCTCCTTGTATCAGTATTTACAATCACATTTACCTCTGGGACTGGATATTGAGGTTCTTTTGATCAATGACTCACCCACAGCCTCGACCCATATTTAGAATAAACTCTCTGCTGAGGATAAACGGAGACACATAGTTTCCTCAGCCAAACATAAACCCATGTTGGGTGTGTAGAAAAGGCCTGAGCAGCGGCTCTGCAGTTGACGCTGCATGCAGTGAACTTTGAAGGCTCACCTACCTGCAGTCTTTGGGACCACATCAGCCCGGAGCTGCAACACACAGGGATTTACATGAGTGAAAAATGCAGCAGCGGGACCATGAGGCAGTTTGACACACAATGCACAGGTGGGGAGGACAGGTGAGACACACTGTGAGCTCAAACTCTGGAAACAAGCCCCCGATGTCTGGAGCCTCAATTGTGACAACAGCAGCAACAACATTATTAGTTTACAGCACTGGCTGTAGGTACAGTGTGTTCATTGCTCACCCTGTAGTTTAAAGGAGCAGTCTGTAGAATTTAGTGGCATCTCGCAGTGACTGCAACCACCTGAATCCCTTTATAATTCATATAAAGAATCCATTCTAATTTCCCCAGACTCCTATAACCTATCAGAAGCTGAAACTGAAAATAATATGATCAAAACAGTTGCAGATTAAGTTTCAGTCCATCGACTAATCAATTAATGGACTAATCATTTCAGCCCCAACTGTGTTCACCTGACACAGACACATCAAACACATCAGATCAGCTGCACAGTCTGACCTGCCCATGATAACTGAACATCATTAAAGAGGTCTAAAGAGGTGCTGAAGCTGCTGAAGCTGCGGGGCGTTTCCATCAGAGCAGGACCATCTGTGTGATTTCCTCTTTTCTATACTGATGCATTTAGGAATATGTACATTAAGATAAAAACAGTGACTGAGCTATAATACATTCTGCCAAAGCGGAAGACCAGAAGCTTCACGGAAGAACTTGATGCGGTGTAACCTGTCTCACATTTTCAGCCTTTTTACGAACCGTGCAAGTGGATGTAAGAGACGCATTTAAACTTAAACTGACCATATTGGAAACAAAGTGAAGTGATAAATGTTTAGCAAACAGTCTGAGATCTTACCTCCATTATAATCCTGCCAGCGTTGGCTCCATCAATAGTGATGTCAAAGAAAACTCTGGGGTTTGCCATGTTTACAGACGCGTCTGTGGTTTGGTTATGATGTGAAATCCGCAC
This sequence comes from Toxotes jaculatrix, assembly GCF_017976425.1. Lineage (NCBI taxonomy): Eukaryota > Metazoa > Chordata > Actinopteri > Toxotidae > Toxotes > Toxotes jaculatrix. The sequence continues at coordinate 24,193,076 of NC_054409.1, read as the reverse complement.
CTTTTCGGATCCTGACAACGCGTCACACCCGCTGCTTCTATTTACGTCTCTTTATATGGCTCTGAGCACCGCTGACGCAAAGGCTGCCGTCAGCCAATCAGAGCCCCGTCCTTCTCAACGGCTCAAAAAACGAGCCAATGGGAACAAAGGTGGGCGGGACTGCGCGTGAGGAGGTGTCCGTTGGTGGGTTGTCTCCGGGACAACCCGCTCGGGAGGAGCGGTGACCGGTCAGACGAGTTTCTGTCGAGCGAACCCGCGAAATGAAAGCACTCGGACACGGAAGTGAGGAAATCAAACTTTCCTAAGAGGCTCAGCAGGTTTCCTGAGGGAGAGAAGACAGATCGATCATTTTCATCTGGAAACATCTGCCAAGTTAATATGACCTGACACCAGAGCCTCCAGCACAAACTGTTTTTGTCAAATAAAGTGATTTTTTTATTCTGATTCTGAAGGGACAACGTAACTGTAGGTACAATGACGATTATGATTAAAAAATAAATAGAAAATAATGGCAATTACAATGTGTTACAAAATATGTGGAATAGTTTACATATTAGAAAACATTTTTTTCTAGAAATTTGCAGTTAAATAGTCCATAATTTCCAAATATAACATTACTGTGTTGCTCAAATTGGCAAATAACATTTTTTGTTGTTGTCGCCTGTGTCGAGGCGGAGTTGGACCACAAAGGGAACTGTCGGAAAATCTCTCGTAGAAAAAAACGTCAGCTTTAAAAATTCGTATTAAGAATAATTTCAACCTCAGCTTCTTTAACTGCGTTACTCAGCTGACCTTCCGATTTCTGTCATACATGCGTCACGTATGTATGTATGTATGACCTCCAATTTTTTTACAACTGGTTTATAATTTTCTAACATACAGTATGTATACAGTGCCAACGATGATCCATTATTCAACTAATAACATTAAATTTACCATGATTAACAATTCATTTGATACACACACGTTCTCTAATGAAAACAGCTGATTATACAGGACACAAACCCGCGTCGTGATGGGTTATACATGTCAAACAATTTTAAAACATACAAAGAGCTTCTGAATGGCAGAAAATGCCATGACACACAGCATTTACAGTATGTCTGAAACCCACGACCCCCCAGCCCCACCCCCGAAAGAGGGTAAAATCAAAAGAGGGAAAGGTGGGAGCTGTAGTATATTTCACAGTGCTGAAGGATGCTGGAGATACAATGAACTGCAGGTATTAAAAATGTCCACTGGCCTTCTTCACCGTGCGAGGTCGCCATGGATCTTTTTATTGGTCTAGAAAAACAAAAATGATGAGACCTCTTTAAACTGCCCGTATCTTACATCATTATTATGTATTAAAGGAAAAGTCTGGTGATATTCTACATTTGTCTCATAACAAATATCATAAAAAGACCAAAACCAACAACGACTGTGCATTTACAGTCTGATGTATCTGATTCCTCTGAGCCACAGAGCTCCACTGTTTCCACAAACTATTAAAAACACATCAGTGATCCACACTGTTCAACTGCTGACATGTTCCTTCATCACCATCAACACACACACTGGAGTTTATTCTGACTCAGTCGTCCTGCCCCAAATACTCACTACAGCACCAAATGTGGATTAATCCGCTGCTAAAAATAGTCCCCAACAACGGTGTGAACGGGCTCGGAGCTCAGAGCCACAGAGTCAGAAACTAACATGTTGTTGATTTTGGTTTTTTCACGCACTTTGTTGACAATAACAAAAAAACACAGAGTATCACAAGCCTTATCCTTTAACACAGTGGTTCCCAAACTGGGGATTTGCTGCAGGTCGGAGTGAATAAAGCACAGAAATGTTTGGTTTAGACGATGATCCGGGTCTGGCTGTTTTAGAGCCACCGGTTTTTGAAAATGAATTTATGCACGCTGGGTTCAAGTTCAGGGTCCTAAGATCTCGAATGTGAACTCCACTGCTCCCAGTTTGTATGTTAAGCTAAGTTTGGGAACCACTGTATTAATGTGTCTGCTAACTAAACATGTGCCAGGTCCCGTTATCCTCCACCTCAGTGATCATAGTTTAGAAATACAGATCCTTCAGCCTGTGATTTGTGCTATAGTTTGAAATGCTGGTCTGCACAGTCAGCGCCTGCTGTTTGTACTGTCATTTTCTTCACATGTGGAGAGTGCTCCTTCCTATTCCTCTACACTTCACTGAATGGATTTCAAAGAAGAGCAGGACACCTCAAAATGACAAAGACGCACGAAGACACAACCATACACACTCTCACGCATTAATGCACACACATACACAGGTAGTGGGTGCCGACAGAGACGGTGCAGTCTTCAACCGATGTGGGCCTGGCTACAGCAAACGGAGAAGCAGAGGCTGGACTGGAAGGCGACTGCCCTGACAATCTGAAGGTCCTCAGTTGTTCTCAAACAGAGACAGCAGGTCATCACTGCTGTTGCTGGGGAGGTCGGGGGGACCCAGATAGGACAGCAGCTCGTCCGGGTTGGTCAGCTCAGGAAGAAGCTTAATAACAGGGAGAGACGGGAAAACAGAGGAGTGAATTTAACTGAACATTTTCTCTGCTGTAAACTCAGAGACGATGAAACGAGACACTGAAGGTCAGGGCCTGTATTTCTTTTTAACCTTAAGACCTTTATAAAAAACAGGACACGTCACAAGGACACAACTGAAGCCTTTCTATGAAAAAACGAGAGGAAACCCAGTGAAATGTCAGTTATTTAAAAGAATGTTCAGAGAAGAAAATGAAGGAATAAAAAACCAACACAGCTGTTCATCTTTTGTACTGATGATTAAAACCAGCAGAACTCCAGCTGTCAGTCACAGAACATCACACATTAACTCATTTTACTGCTGGGACCAGTGGAAATAGCTTCTTCTACGTCACAACTGTACGGTTCATCTTTTAAAAACATCCTCTGATTTTACTCAGTGGAATTTTATTCTGCAAAAGCATGTGATTTACTTCGTTTTTAATATTTTTCTATAGAAAACCAGTCACTTGCAGTTTGATAAATACGGGTCTTGTATGTTCCCTTATGTAGCTGAACACATGATCAACAGGTTTTCACTCACATCTAGTGCATGGTCGGCTCCCTCTCCTCCAGGTGCTCCTGGGCCTCCCAGGCCAAAGGAGCCATCGCTCTGCAGCCGGGAGTTCTGGCTATTGGTGCTGCGCTGTGGCAGCGGACTGCCGGCGTCACCGAGACTCTGGTTACCATGAACACCTGAAGCGTGCTGCTGCAGGATGCTCTGGGAGTGTTCGATTCGTCCAGAATGAGGCGTCTGACGGCGACGGAGCAGGAACAGACACGAAGAAGAAGAGAGACAGAAAAACAAGAAGGACATTTTATTTCAAAAGCAATCAAACCTGCACGGTGCTTTATTTTACAGTTCATTCACCACAAATAACACTTTGCATGAATCCTTGTGGCCTTTTCTTAAGAGGCTGAACACCAGAAGTGTGTGACAGTAGAGGAGGACGGACACTTTGTTGTTTCTCCACAAACCTTCAGCAGACAGCCGAGCAGCTGTGGACGACAGGTGGTATGTGGTTTAGTGGCTCAGTGCTGTATGTGTGTGAGCAAATACCTTCTCAGTCAGTGCTGTCTACTTCAGGTCCAGTTAAAGACTCTCAACTGGACTCACAAACCAGAAGGAAACGACAGTCAGTGTTGCATAACACGAATACAGCAGCCGAGCAGCGAGAGGTTTGCAGCAGGGGCCGTATTTACTTCCTGACTGAATATGAATCTGCCCAAACTTTCAGGTACAACTGTAACTGAATGTACCTGCTGTGCAATGCTGTTGGTGAAGAACGAGAAAATAAAAACGATGAATGATTAAAAAAAAAAACAGCAGAAGCTTCGTCAAACAGGAGCCTGATGTTTGAAAAGATAAACTCCACAGTACGAAACCCGCGGAGTCTGATGCTTATGTATCTGTTTCATTATGTGACTGTGATGAAAGTATCAGCAAAGAAAGTTTTATTTCTCTGTTTTTCTTTCATAACGATCTCTGAGGTCAGTGTCACTTCGTAGCCCCTCGGAAAAACACGTCCTGCATTAAGGCGTAATTTGTGTGCGTCAGTCTGTCAGACTTGTGTATCTTTTTAAAGATGAGACAACAGATCCGTCTGAGTCACTTCACTAACATACAGTTTCATTTTAACACGAAACAAAACAAACAGGAGGAAATGGGGCATTTGTTGGGGTCTATTTTCAGCGGCGGATTAATTCACATTTGGTGCTGTAGTGAGTATTTGGGGCAGCAAGATGGTGTGTGTGTGTGTGTGTGTGTGTGTGTGGATGGTGATGCAGGGACGTGTCACCAGTGGAACGTGGCTCAGAGGAACCAGGCGGCAGACAGATGACACCTGCTCGTTTTCGTGGGATTTGTTCACAATAAGAAAAATCCTTCAGTATTACCTTTTCTTTCCACCTCATTCAGGAAACATGTGCCTCAGCTCGAGTTACGTAACAGCCATCTCTCACACCGGGTTTGAATGTGAAGCAGGCTCACAGCGCAGTGCCTTCTGGCTGTGGTCTATTCATACTCTGGTTGTTACTGATGCCTGCTCAGCCATTAAGGAAAACATCCTGAGTGAACTGAGCAGAGAAGACACAGAGCCCGATCCTCCGCACTGTGGCCAGAGGCTCAAGGAAAGAATGGGAATGATTCTGTGTTTGCCCCCAACATGTCTCATGTATCAGGGGGTGGGTATTGTAAGTGTCTAACCTGGTCAGGCTGATAGGGGAGTGGAGGTGGAGGTCCAGAGGTATACTCTCCGAGTGTCGGGGTGCCAGGAGTGTTGGGGAAGTCTGAAAATCCTGTTTGGTTGGAGAATCCCTGGCTCCCTGCAGGACAAAGCAAACATCGCCTCAGGTCAGGAGATAAAACAGGTCAGTGTACACTTCAGTTTTTAACAGTGACCAGTGCATCGTGGGAGAGAAGCGCCTCCAGCTGTGGAGGAAAAACAGTCTCTGACATATTGTTCTGGGTCTAAGAGCAGATGACGTGTACAGTATGTGTATATACAGGAGGTTATGTACAGCAGCAGCTTTATAAAGATGTTCTATACGTTACAGCTCACAGACGTGTGGTTTCAAATCCAAAGTTTTCCTCTCTGACATTAAATATTCAAAAACATAATGAACAATAATCTGTAACATCTTTGACAGCCTCCCTCCTCCATCCTGAATCTACCTGGCCTGTTGTAGTCGGGGGTGTTCCTGCCTCCCGCGGTCAGACTCTGGTAGGGAGAGGACGCCGGGCCCAGGGCAGCGATCATTTCCATAACGTTCGGCAGGACCATGTGACTCGGGCTGACCGTGCGGCAGCGTTTCAGGACCGGACCGTCGGGCTCCTCCTTTATGTGCAGATCTGGTTTGACGGGCACCGGCCTCCAACCACACACCGGGTCTATGGTGATCTCCTCATAGTCAGAGCTGAGGACGGAGGAGATAAATGGGTTTTTCTAATCAGATAAAAAAAAAGTGACTGGACATCGAAGAGAGAAAGATTCAAACATCCTGAGTGTTTGATTCACATGAAATTCACGTATAAACACTCACTTCTGGATGTAGACAAGAATCCCGAGCATGTACTGGTCCACCTCCAGCCCCTCCAGCAGAGCTGTTTTACTGTGAACCAACAGAACAAACCTCTGGTTAACTTTTCTGCTGAGACGAGAGGATGTGATGCTGAAAGGTGGAATGAATCCATGTCGAGGAACATACTTGCACACGGGACATCTCCAGGTCCCTCTTTCACAATTAAGTTGCAAATAGGACTCCAGGTCAAAACACTACAAAATAAAGAAATCCACATGAGACAGCTGATTTTCATTACCTGTTTATACAGTGTGTGTGTGTGTGTGTGTGTGTGTGTGTGTGTGTGTGTGTGTGTGTGTGTGTGTGTGTGTGTGTGTGTGAGACCTCACCTGTATGTGTCTGCAGTCATGGCCTCTGGCTGGCAGCTGGATTCGTCTGAACGTGATGGGGCATTTGAGAGAAACTTTGATCGCTGTCTGCTCCACACCGTCCTCACCATTCAGCCCGGGGGTCCCAGGGATCGTGCCACTGCTGAAATTTCTCTTTACTGAGACAAAGACACAGTATGGAGGACATTTCATACTGGTCATTATTTGTATTTATCACCACAGATATTAAATCATAACGTCGTTCTGATTTAATGCGTTCAAATCAAACTGTGCTGGACTTCAGCTCACTCTTGGTGATGCAGTGCTCGGCCGGCAGCAGTCTCTTTTTCATCAAACCCTGCAGGACAGACCTGACAGACGGCCGGTGGACCAGCTGCAACACAAACAGGTGGGACTGGGGACAGAGGGCGGAGGGGAAATGACCAGTTTAATCGACTGACGTGTCAAACGTGACGTGTATTGTGAGACAGGAAGGAGCCGTTTGAAGGTACTCACACAGCAGCAGGCGGTCACTGTGATCTGTACTGTGTTACGTCCTGGCTGACACACTTGCTTTAGGTACAGGGGCTTGTGGGACGTTTTGTTGTCCCCTCTTTCGATGGACAAAGGAGTTGCATTTACACTCACCTGACACAGAAGAACAAACACAGCTGTAAATACCCTGTAAGAAACAGCATCACCACAAAGACTGAGACAGGGAGAAGCACAGGTGATGATGCTTACCTGCACTGAGGCAGGCCAGTTAGTGTTCATCTGTCTGTCCTCGTGGTGGTAACACTTAAACTGCAGCTCCAGATCAGGCCTGCAGGGGGAGACAGAGCACAGCTGTCAGGGAGAGACTGGGTGGGGTTATCAAACATTCCTGGTTTGTTTTTGCTCCTCTGGTGTTTGAAATTACTCAGGAAGAGAAGCAGAGAGAGGTCTGCTGCTCCGAATCCACTCCGTGTTACAGAGGTCGTTACAGCTGAACTCTGACCTCTGCCACTCACCTTCACTACCCAACACTTCCCTCTCTCTGCTTCATAATAAAAAACAAAACATCCATTTTATGGTATTAACCACATTCACATATTATTACTGGACATAGAAACAAAAAAACCAAATCCTACCTCAGCATCAGTGTTTTGTAGACGGAGTCTCGGAGCTGGAAGGCGTGGTTACTGACGGCCAGGTTGTGCTCCAGCCTGAACGGCTCTAACACGACGCCGTCTCGTACCGGGAAAGTCAGACGCAGGTCATCACTGGGGTTACCTTCGATGGAAAACAGAGGCAGTGTCTTCTTTGTGTATTTGTAAAAGCTTTTCAGTTCACAAAGTGTTTTCTGCGGAGTTGGGTCTCACCTGTAGAGGGCTGCTGGGTGCTGATGTTGGGTTTGGTGTCTGGAGGAAGGTAGGGGGGCTTCGTGTCCTGGCCTGGGGACAGGTAGGGAGGTATGGAGGTGCCAGGTGTCATTGGAGGGGTGGGATTCCCTCCCATGGGTGAGCTGGGATACCCGGGCATCACTCCACCCCGAACTGGCTGAGATACGAGGAGGAAGAGGACGAGCGTTTAGAACGTTTAATAAGAACGAAGCCACAGCATCATTCTGTGTGTTCTGAATACAAACTGTACATGACTTACCCCGTTTACTGCAGCCTGCGTGAAGGCATTGTATCCTCCTGCTCCTCCTGATGGCAGGCCGCCCTGACCATTGAAAGGCTCTGCCTGGAAAACACAGACAGGAAAAACATGACACTCAGCTAATGATCTGTTCATCTGGACCCAAAACAGTTCAACAGTGGAGCAGAAATTAGATCTGTGCCCATAATTCTTCAGAAACATTCAGCAGAAATGTCTGATGCCTCGATTGTGTTCAAATTCCTTTGTTTTTTTTCCCCAAATATGATCAAATCAGTTATTAGTTATTTACTTGCTTTACGGGCTGTAATTCATAAAGCAGCGGGTCTGATTACTTTATAATACTGTGGAGGAGTGGGCTGGCCTGCTCCAGGGGGGAACTGCGCTGGGTTGTGTGACCCAGAAGTGTACTGCCCCATGAGAGGCATCCGGCTGGAGGGGTAAGAGGGCGAGGGGGCACATCTCTGCTGCGGCCCCGTGGGGTACTGCAGAGGCTGGTTGGGGTACCCTGACATGCCCCCGGAGCCGTACTGCTGCACTGGAAAACCCTGGAAAAAAGCACAGAGGGGAACAGTCACTGAGCTGTTTCTTTAACAAGAGTTTACAAGAATTATAGCGGGAAACATCACAGCAGACGGATGTTTCCTCGCCACACCAACAAAACACTTCATCTCTTTGTTGACAAAGATATTTTGTCTTTTTCTTTGTGTTGTCTCTCTCAGTATCTCTGAAGGTACGGCCATGTTATCCATCCACTCATCGAGTCAGCCCCACACAGGATGTGACATCACGGCGGTGATGCGGAATAATAAATAAATACTGAGCAGAGTGATTGCAAACTGTTAACAGTCTGTGCGAGCACTGCTACAGTTAGACATGATGACCTTTCATTCACAGAAACAGGAAACGCATGAATAAATTCACCCCGTACCTTCACAGGAGGAAGTGTAAGTATGATCAGGGGCTGCACAGTATTTGGTTTATGTTGAACGAATGAAAAATGGCATCACAGTTTCCCAAAGTGGCATCTGAAACTCAAACATTCAGTTTACACTTATCTAACATGGAGAGAAACAACAAATCTTTACCTAGCTTGTAAAACTGGAAGCAAAAAATATAAAGTATGAGCAGTGGTAAGTGTCATGTGAGCAAACATCCATCAGTAAACCCTCCTCACTCACATCTGAATGGAAAGGCCGTTTGAGCCCCTGCTGTCCCCCAGGATAGCCCCCGTGCTGGGCCATCTTCTGCGCCTGTGCAGGGTGAGAGGGATACAAGCCCCCAGTGGAGGGCGGAGGCCCGGGCCTGGAAGGGACCATCCCACCAGGGTTCATCCCCGGAGGGCCGCGGGGGCCCGAATGAGACAGGAACTGGGTGCTGTAAGAGGATGCTCCACCCATCTGGGAGGGAAAGGGAGGACGACAAGTTCAAGTTGTGGAAAAGTTAACGGTGACAGTAAGTTTACATCTACGTTAGAGCTGGTTCAGAGCTGGAGGCTGCAGAATGAGCACATCTGCACAACTGACTGCAAAAAAACAAATATGTACAGAGAGTCATGGTTCTGTGCAGCCTGCGTCTGAGCTCTCTGATGAGAACCGACTGAAATGATGTTTGCTAAGCTTCTCCAGTGACTCCCATTATGCAAATAACGAGTCTATAGAGTAAACAGTCTGGCATGAAAGAGCAGTGTCAAATGATGAGATGTCTCTGCAGCTAATAAGAAACATGTGTCTGTGGAAGCAGCAGCTCCTGCTTTGCCTCCTGTCCCAGAGCCCTGCGAGCAAACACCACAACTCCAACTGCACCGCTGTGAGCCAAACGGGTTTACACACGGTCCGAAACTAAAACACACAACTTTAGAGTTACTGCTTTACATGTTAGTGTGATTTTACACTAACATGTAAAACTGATTCATCGTGGATCCTTCATGTTTCACGCTGTGTGTATGTACTGGGACAGACTGTGTTCAGCTGCTGCCTCTGATGGATTTAGGAAGCTGTCTTTACTAATATGGGCTGAAAACAGGTATTAACAGTGTGTTCCTGCAGATCCAGGCTTCAGCATAGACAGAGACATTTACCTGGGAAACCTCCACACTCAAAACTCCAAAACAATCAATTATTTCCACTCATAGATTCTCAGTTCTTCAGAATAAAACAGTCACCTGACCGATACTTACTCTGCACAGGACACGTGCTTCAAATCAGGCAATCAACCTGAGCTTAGAATAAATTATTATTATTATTATAAATAATGTGATGTGTCCGTGTCAACATCACATACATGTAAAAAATGTCAGCTGGGTCCAGACCAACAAAGCGGGCAGGCTGAACACATCCTTCCCATGTGACCTGAACGCAGCACCAACCTGCAGCTCCATCTTTCAGGCTGTTCTCGTTAGTATCAGTGTCCGTTTACTGAATGATTAACCTTTACAAGTCAAAATAAATGATCTCAGAGTTTTTAATGTCAGTCTCACTTCAACAAAACAAGTGTGTGTTTCCCCTCCCTGCTTTCCAGACGTGTTTACCTGTCCATAGCTCAGCTCCTGGTTCTGCTTTTCCTGTATTGCTGCAACAGTTGCTGTAGCAGTGGCAGTCGCCGTGGCAGCGGCGGCGGCAACAGCGGCGGCGGCAGCCTGAGTAAAATCTGAGGGAGGACGAACGCCCAGGCCGGCACCTCCACTGTTACCAGAGTAACTGCAGGGAGAGGGGAAGACGGGGAGATGAGTGGGCAGCGAACTAAGTGAACCGAGTGTATGAGCGCGTGAGGTTTCGTCACGAGTGTGAGTCAGAGCAGTGGGTGAGCGCAGCCACGCTGACATATGCTGATGCAAAATCCCACAGCAGCGTGCACGACTGGAGCACGTAACAAACAGCACAGAAAAACACAGAGACGGTTCGATCATCAGCCGCTGGATTTTAGGTTTGATGTTTTTATAATATCACCTGTAAAAGCACAGGAAACTCAAACAGTGGGAATCAGTTTTTCTAATATCTGAGGTCTTTTCATCAGCTCTTCAAATGTTTCTTCAGCTAAATTCTTTCATCTTTATTTAAAAAACAGGCCCATACAGGGAACACTTCTCTTACCTGGGCATCATCACTACTACAGCACAACGTTTATATGTTTTTATTCCACAGTAAAACTTCTCTCATTCTAAATAAGAAAGAAAAGACAGATGTGTGTGCGGGACGAGCTTCAGCACAGCTGGATCCAAAACAACCAGCGTGTTACAGTAATGATTTTTCTTTCTTCAGTACAGAGTGAGACCAGTTAGCTGTCTCACTGGGAGTGTGATGTACACATGTGCTGTATGTGACTGGCCTTTTATATTCCCTACACACATACTCATAGAACAGTCTTAAACTTACTGCATGGCCTGATGTGTGATGAGTATTTTCCATCAGTGTTCAGCAGAATCAACATTTCCATTTGTTGTTGTTGAACTTTGTGAAGCTGCTCTGAAGTATTTTTAGTTGTGGTCGTCGGATGCTCATCTCAATCTTCTGTGTTATTTATTACGCTGTGGGCAACATTTGTGTGTGCTTCTCGATTTAATTCACCTGTAACAGTAACACTCGTCCTGACACCTGGTCTGATTAAACTGCCGATCACACCACATGTACATAGAAATCTAAATCAAGTTTCCTGGACCTTTAAAACATTATCAGTTCCAATCGTTTGCAGTGATGAAAGTAAAATGTTAAATGTTAAATCTGATCTCACTGCAGCTTCACGTGTACCTTCCACCGTAGGCTGACGATGGGTTGTAGGCAGCGCTGGGGCGTCCGTACATGACTGGATGTCCGTAGCCTTTAGACACGGCGTCGCCATACGACTGTTGGCCCATGAACTGGGAGCCCATGCCAGCGCCCATACCAGGGCTGCCACCGGGCATCATGTGACTGCCAGAGCTCTCGCCCGGACCCATGGGTGCACCGAACACCTACATACATGGAACACAGGGGGGAGAGGTGTTATCACGGTCATACGAACCACAAAGCGATGAAGAAGTGAACTAAGTGACAAACAGAAACACAGAGAGATCACACCTAATAGTCACATTCACACTGAAGGTTTAAAGAGACCAACATTACTGATCTGGATGCAGTTACACAAATAAAATATTATTCTAAATCACCGCTTGAAACTCAGATTGATTTCAATCTGGCACTCACAGTTCTGTTTTATTTAAAGCTGTGGTCCAGATGAACAATGAGCTGACACTATAAAACTCTGTAAAGCTGAAGGGAGAGTCACAGCTTTATGTTTAGATTTTGGACCTTGATTTTATAATCTGTAAATAAACACAAGCTTTTAATCTGATGCTGCCGTTTCTGATTTTGTGCAGTTACAGCTCACGAAACAGGAGGAGGAAAAAAAAGAAAATGTCCAGGAGTATTGAGTCATGTGTTACCTGGCTGTGTGTGGGATTGGTCACGCCCCACACTGTGGTTACTACAGAGAGAGATCCTGCGTGCTGATTGGTGCCTGGTTGCCAGGAGACTGGGTCATTTAGGAAGGGGCTGTCACTGCTGCAGGAGGATACGAAGCCGAGTTACTGGGATGGTTAGGAAGGTTATGGAGAGGTTTGGAGAGAGCATTCATTCAGATATCAGTAACCGCTCAATATCACAATATCACTCATTTAAAACAAAGAGTGTTTAACACCTGATCAGGGCTCTGTTGTACTGCAGAGACAGTGTCGAACGCAAGGTTTCCAATCTATCGTTCACCTTTGTGAGCTAAAGATTAACCTGAGCGTGGTTTATTAATGTGACAGTTGAGGTTTCCCTCTGCTTCCTCCTTCTAATCCATTTCCTCAGCAGGAAACTACCACAACAGCATCTGAGAGGTTCCAGAGGCTGAAATCTTCACCAACATAACTGACTGCTCTGTCGTCTTCTACTGTCCAGGGTCACAAGATTAAGCTGAAATTAATTCAGACACACAACACTGAACTTATCCACTGGTTTGCTCTCTGTCGCTCCCTCTTCCAACAACCAGCCACATTTTCTCAGCCTCTGATGTCTCATGTCAGCGACACACATCTCCTGATTTCATGGCTTTCTGGAGAGGAACTGAGCAGCCGACAGGCTTTGTGGCTGCACTCAATTAAAGGCTGTTCTGGCCTGAGTAAACCTAATCAAGATGCTTCCAAAGCAGGCTGAGCAGAGACACTCGACAGTCGATTGCCTTAACAGTTTGTAATTGAGGATCCGAGGCGGCGTGATCCTGTCTGACGGAATTCATTCACTCATTTCTTTTGTTTATTTATAGATCAGTCTGCAGAGCACCGTTCGCTCGTCGAGTCAAACAGATGCGTGTGAATTTAAAAGCCTGAAAGATGAGAAACGTCTGACACGATTTCAGAAAAGTGAAACTCCTCTTGAATTTCATTACAGTTGTACAGTTTTAAATACACATTACGTTTCCACTGTGGCTTCAGAAAGACCCCAGTAAAGCATAAAGCCAACAACAACATAACACATGTAAAAAGAAAAGACGACCAGAGCACATTCCTGCGGCCTATGGGAGAGTTCAGATAATATTTTTCTCATTTTCTCTTCAGACATTTGAAAATCTATAAGCTATTACCGTCACCTCCACAGGCTGTTTAGGCTTAAATAAATGACCGGTGTCTGCAGACGGCGAGAGGCCGCGTGCAGCTGAAATTGAAAATTCGCCGTCATGCGGCTCCGGCAGACAGGTTTACATGACATGGTGAGCCCCCCCACCATCCGATGATTACACATCTGAACACACAGCAGAGCTGTTGTCATCTACCAGTGTCTTATGTTGATTTTGCTGCAATCATAAAATAAGGATCATATCAGCACCGCGGCGCGGCACGTTGAGGAAGCCTGCCGGTTAACATGGTGCTAATGAGCCGTGATTAAATCATTATTTCATACTCGCTTCATTATCAGACAACAGAAACAGGAAAATATGTAAATCAGAACATTACAACAGGATGCACAGGGCCGCGGAGCAGGAGGACTGAGGGGCCGACACTCGGCAGAGGAACCAGCTGTGCCTGTGGCTGTCGGTCACAGCGTTAACTATCTCTGTGATCCTTCATTTTACACGTCACTGATCACACAGCTGTGACATTAACAGGTATTTATAATGATCTTGTCAGACAGAGTTGTTCTCCATCATGTACAGCGATGCATCTAGGATCGAACCAAGGCAGCGAATCGACCGACAAAATTCAAGTTAATTGGTCAGACAGCTGACCGGTTGATAACCAGCTTCATGACCGGTGATCCAGTTCCACCAGTTCCACCAGTCCTGTGTCAATCAGGCTCAACTTTTGCTGCAACATCCTCTGGAAATCTGCTGTGTTGGCCAATCAAATACAGGCGACTCTGCATTCCTGTCATTACTTTGTGGCGTGAACTCTGTATTTCCTCTGTTTACGTTCAGATCGTCGTGACAAAAGATAAAACAGCTGTTTCCTCCCAGAGTTTTAAAACCCCGTCTGTTTTACAAACCACTGCAGTGTTTAGGTATCTCATAACCCGTCAAACACACAATCTGTCTCTCACACTGGACTTCCCGGGTCCTGTTTCATGTCTCGCTGATACCTTCAGCCACAGGCCACACACCAACGCGCACCCTGCTCCGTTATAACTTTTCGTTTTCGGTCTAAAATTCCGACTCAGTGACACAAAGACAGAGTCGGACTGAGCTCAACTTGTTTTGTGATACGGGCACCGGGCAGGTGAGGTGTCACACGGTTCACCTGAGGACACTGAGCTTAATGTCACCACAGTGTGTGCGTGTGCGTGGGTGTGTGTGTGTGTGGGTGTGTACCTTTGTGGAGTGGGAGGCAGGGAGGGTTTCATGGAGTTGAGGGGGTTCATCGGATGAATGGGGGGATCATCAGAGCCCCTACTGTCCTCAAGTGGCGGCCCCTGAGAGAGGCAGAGACACACACATAAAAAGAGACACTTACTCAAAGCTCATTTGCTGCACAGCAACAATTTATCATCACTATAGCCCACACTGTGCGCACAAAGACACAGTGCCCTCCCACTCAGAGCCACTCACTTTAATCTGTGTGTGTGTGTGTGTGTGTGTGTGTGGACTGTGCACATCAAAATGTTAGCCTATCACTGACTGCTGTAGCTCTGATACCTCTCAGAGGAGGGGGAGGGGTGCTGGGAGCTAAATTTAGCTCGCTGATTTCAAAAGGAATTTAAGAGAACAGAGATGTGAAGAGGCAGACTCTCCTCTCAGCACACCGACGTACAATCAGCCGCTCGCGCACACACACACACACACACACACACACTTGTTCATCCTGTTCTTCGATTTGATTCATTTAATAACCCCCCCCTTACCACCACCACCCCCCCCCCCCCCCCCCCGGCATGTTTATCTGCCACCTTCCCTCCTTCGATACCAGATGTTTTCTCTATTTCCTACACATTCCTCATCACCACTCCACTGCTGCTCTCCTCATACCTCCCACTAATGATTTCCTTTATCTGATGGTTACCAACTGACATGCTAATTTTCCAACATCAGAGCCTTGCTTCAGCATCCCCTCCCCCTCATGTCTTCTCTCTGGTTTCCTTTTTGCACTTTGCAGATTTGGGTCAGACACCCCACATCTTGTATAGAAGGAAGGGAGGAGGAGGAGGAGGAGGAGGAGGTTGGGGGTGGGGGCCTGCTCTGATCACATGACTGCTGCAATACCTGTATTCCCTCCTATCAAAAGGCATCGTCAGCCTCCGAACGGCACCTCGTAACTTCCATCACAGCTGAGCCACACAAAGGGGAGAAACATGTAAGATGTCTGTCTGTCTCAGATGTTGCAGCACAGTGTGTACCTGCAGAGGACTGACTGAGACACACTGTTCTCTCTCAGTCTCTTCACCTTCTCTGACCTCAGCTTTCAGACCTGTTCTTTACCCACAGCTCTTTCTCTCCATCGCTCCCGCACTGCTCTGTTCTCGTGCTTTCTTTCTTACCTGCCATCAAACTGACAGCCAAAACACCGCGGGCATTCAATCAACCCTCCGCTGACCCTCTGCCCCCACGGCTACTGCTACGCTGCTTTGTTAGGACCCATTTCAGCTTCATGTGCAAAAGCTGAGTTAGTTCACTGAGACGGTGTGGTGTTTAAACTATCATCCACATTTAATCCTAATCTCCCCAATTATATTATCAATTAACAGTTTGGTCTATAAAGCATGAAAAATGCTGTTTGTCATGATCTAAAGAACAAAATCCAAAGCGAAGCATTTTACTACAAGAAAAGGAGCAAATTCTGAAATCGGAGAACCTCAAACGTTCTGCACTTTGGTTTGAAATGTTCTGTCAACCAGCTGATCAACTTACTGACTATTCGTTGCAGCTCTGAACAACACCATGATACAACTGTGCACGTGTACCAACTGTTTCAGAGTTTGAAGAGGCAGCAGTCAAAATACTGACACATGCAGAAGGTATGCAACCAACAGTTATTTTCATCGTCGATTAATCTGCCAGATCTCAATTCTGTGAAATGTTTAAAAACACTGGAAAAAAGGCTCCTCTCAGTGTCTCATTTTCAAACGTCTTGTTTTGTTCGTCCAACAGCTCAAAAACCTGAAGATATTCAATGTACAAAAAAAATGATTTGTGGAAAAACACATTTCTCAAGTAAGGTTATTAAACCTGTGTATGTCAGGACTGTGGCTGGAGCTGAGTTAAAGGCTCATGCTTTAATACCGACATCACAGGAAGTTAATGGTGGCTTCACCAACCCTTCCATCGTCCTTACTTTCTACAGTAACATAAAACAGCTTTTTATGACTTCATACGTTCATGTGATCATCAAAAACTCACACACACACTAATCCAAACATACTGTAATCTCTGTATATGCGTTTACAGCAGCTGATTACATCTGGAGACAAAAAGCTACAATCACATTCAATTAAACTGATCATCAATTTAATTCAAGAGCAACAGCCATTAATGTTCAAGTGTGTATGAATTGCTTGACGGGAGGAGAGGCTGGCAGCCAGTCAGCAAAGATGATTAAACACTCCCTCTGCTACTTAATCAAATAAAAACAAACAGCCCTTTACATAATTCACGAGCTGCCAGTCTTTCTCTTTTCCAGCTTCAGCCATCACATAAACGAATCAAGGTTCTTACTTCAGCGCCTCTTTTGTTTTGACAGCCACTTATCAATACTCAGCATCTCATGCTTTAATATTCCGTGGCATAATTCACGCCGCGGCTGAAATGATTAGTCAATCAACTGATTAAATTAATCAGCACAGATTTCGATGACTGATTTAATCGTTTATGAGAGAAATGACAAACCTTCACTACAGAACTAAGGAAAAGACTTTTCCTGTCACAGACGGACTACACCTTCTGATATTCACGATTGATAGAAATTATTAGTTGAGTGATTAACTGTCATCATTAATTCATAATATTGTGTGGAAATCTGAAAGAGCAAAGCAGTGAAGAAGGCCACTGCCTGATAACGTACATGACGCGGGTTTAACAGGTGACCTGCCGTGCCCCTGTTTTTAGTACAGCACTAATTAAGAGTCTCGATGGGACCTGAGAGATTATCAATTAATAGTCTGAAACAGAAGAGCAGCAGTCAACCTGAGAGGCAAATGTCAAAGACAAGATACTGTTACTGTGAGGAGTGAAAGAGTGTCTGACACCAACAAAAGGCATCTGCAGACTGTGGCACAGGAAGGTCTGAAGGACGTCTCCCGTGCTCGAGACACAAACAGTGCACAGTGAGTGCCGTGTACAGTATGTGGTGTGCCACAGGTGCCTGATTAGAATTAATGAACGTGTCCAAAAACTTTAACAAGCCACCGAGGCGACGTCAGTTACTGTGCTGATGACATTTACATCACTTTACTGTCTGTGTGTGCAGGGACAGAGCGCAGCAGCAACAATGAGTCGACGGACAGAAATTTCAGCTTCTCAAACGCTGGGATTTAATTGTTTCCTTTGTCATCAGTGACAAAACCTGACAAAAGCAGCAACGGCATCTGGAGGCTTCAACCAGCAGCAGCCCAAACACAAACCCTCCACTGCACTCTGCAGTTTCCAGCCTTTAAGCGCGTTTATTGTCCCCAGACTCTGAGACTCTGTCTTTTCACGTAAACACTGACCCACACTGACTCAGCCTGGCTGCGAGCCAACACAACATGTTATTGTACCCATGATATATTCAGGAAGTCATGGCCAAGATGGAAAAACATCACAACCTCACCTCAGGAACACACTGCCACACAACAACAACACCACCACCAACAACAACAACAACTCATGCACGGTAAAATAACCAAACCAGGTGCTGGACAACAGGCTTTTCCCCTGACACAGTTTCTTTCCTGATGTGATTATTGATCTGTTGACAGGACAGGTGATGGCCAGAGAACTGATCTGTACCTGTACCAGCTCCTGCAACAACACAACACAAACAAAACACGCCGCTCACATTTTGAGGCAGATCAGAACAAAGCATTTCAGCAGTGTGCTTCTTTTCAGTACAGTGTGTGTGTGTCACACTAAAAATGCGAATAGCAGATGTTTTGTTTCACCTACCTGGCTCAGCTGCTTAATAAACGCAGATTATTAGGTGCTGAAGCTGCGGTTCGCGGTTAAAAACGAGAATAATTCGGAGGCTGTGATGGAACCAGTCCAGTTCAGACCGGGTCCCTGAGCGCTGGTCCCGGAGCCTGACAGCGTTAAGTTTGTATGATGTGTCGCTGTCTTGTTAGAGCCTGGTTAGAGGACTGAGACTGAGCCGTGGAGGGTCTTTAACACGCTGCCGCCGCTGCTGCGCCGCTGGCACCGTTAGCCACTGAAGGCTACTTAGCTCACGTTAACTTTGTGTTACCTTAGCTCGGTTTACGTTACACTCACTAAGTAGCCGGTTACCTACGCGGCAAGCAGAGCGGCTAACCGAAGAACCGAGGGCCGTGGCTTGATAATAATTAGGGCTGCTGCCCGGTAGCTTACCTTTCCCTGCTGCCAGACGACGAAGCTGCTCGGTTGTAGACGGTTAAGTTAGCTAAGCGACATTAGCTGCTAGTGTCGCAGTCGTGCTAGCGAGAAGACGAGGCTGCCCGATGGCCGTGTTATCGAGCGCGGCTGGGATTTTTTTTAAAAATGATCTTTTAGCTCGTTTCCTTCTTGTCTCCACATCCCGGACACACAGAGGAGCCAGCGCACTCCGCGACACTTCACATTTAATAAAGTGTGTAGAAACACAACATGACTGGCGAGAAGGTTAACTGATAAACGAGGCGGGTTGGTAAAAAATGAGCTGGTCGCGGTGTGTGCTTGGACAGGCCATAACCTGGCACCTCCGTACACCTCCCTCATTGCACAATGAGCCGCTATAATATATTCATGAGATCACAGGGCTAATGTCTCCCACTGAGAAAGGCATTTTCCTGTCCCTCCTCCTGCTGACTGACTGACTGACTGACTGCAGACCAGAGCAGCAGATCAGTTCACAGAACGGCGGGACGGGAATGATCTACTATGACATCACCTGTAAATGATCACGTGTGTAACATACATGCATCGTGCAACATGGTCCAAGTCCGTGATTTGGACTCACAGCGAGCCGTGCACCTGCTGCACACCTACATGTGTGCAGTCCTGTGTGTGCAGATGAAAGCCAAACTTTGGGCAGACGTAAACGCAGCTGCTGCAGCAAACACACTTTTTAAAATGCGCCTCTCTTCAAACAAAGGAAGCTTGCAAACACTTTTTTTTTTTTATGTCTGACTGATGATGATTTTCAGTCGCCCCCCTCACTCTGAGATATTTTTAGGCTGTCCTGCAAACACACACACACACACCATCAGCCATGTTCACGTCAGAGCACTGCCAGGGTTGTTCTGCTGAGACTGAAAAGAGGCTGGTTTCCACTACAGGACAATTAACCAAAGCAGACCTCACAATCCACCATGAACCACCTCAGCGAACACAAGCCGAAGCTTTTGGAGAGGCACGTGATTCGAAATCAAGCCATAAAACCTTCTCAAAACTTCATAGTGGTCTACAACAGTGAAAGTGGAACTCAGTACATGTGAAACAAAAATGGGAAAAGGAGGGAAATATAAAATATACCAGAGCAGAAATGAATGAATTTGTGTGAACTACAATGGAAAACATCATGTTCAGTCTTATGGAGGCGGTTCTGATAGAAAGACTCATGACACATATCAGTCCAGTTTTCTGATATTAAGCCTGTTTTAGCAGGAAGTTCATGAAGGTGTGTGAAAAGTTTTCCAGGTTGAAATTGATCTGTAAATGGGGGAATCTGTCTGACTGAATTTTGATTTTCTTATCAACAGCTCATCTGATCAACTTCAAAATTCGTGGGTGTATTTCTGATGACCCAAGGATGTGCAGTGTTGAGCGCGAAGGTTTTTGGATGATGGTCTCATGAAGCTGGACTAACACAGGCCAAACAATCAGCCTCCACCAACAGGCACACGTTGAACGGGCACTGCACCACATCTCATTTAAATTTGAGCCCCCTCGGTCTGGGAGCCCTGCCCGCAGAAACCTGCAGGTCAGAAACCTGATCCAGATTCTGCTGCGGACAGAAAAGATGTTTGCTAAAACCAGAAAAACCTCAGATGATGATTGGACCAATATTATCTATGACATCTTCAACATGGAAAGAATAACTTTGCAAAAGGACAAGGTTTTGAAGATAAAGATCATTAATCATGAAACAAATCATTCTTTGATTTTTCCTTCATTCTGCAGTAAATCTTATATCATGAAGCTTCGCCCCAACACCATGGATTCTGTTTTCTTTTTTATTTATATCGTTAGATCTTATTTTCTTTTATATTGTACTGTGACTAAAGGCACGGACAGTCACAGCTTCTAAGCCTGATCATGTTGTTTGTATGTGCCTTAGTATATAAAACTAGGCTTGTGAAAAAAAACCAAAAAAAAACGAGGATCAACATTCAAAGAAAAAAACCTGTAATTTACTCGGGGGTGCCCAAACTTTTGCACTGAGCTGGAAGCATCACACGTTCAGAGGCAGTGTCTGTGTCACTTGAAGCCAGGCGGCGTTTCAGCAGCGGGGGCCAGTGAGGGTTCTGGAGTCATTAGAGGTGTCTGCAGTATCTTGCCAGAGGGCAGTGCAGCGTGGAAAATAAAAAGTCCAACCAGCCTGTGTTTTTCAGACCTCTGTTGCCCTGGAAACAGGTGCTGAGATTTCCCATTTCTTCATTTTTCTCTACACTATCCATATCACCCCCACCACCACCACCACCTCTACACTCCACTCACTGCTGCCGCTGCTGCTTCCTCCCCCACGACCTGCCGCATAGTACAATCACACACACATACACACAATTCCAATCTACTGCAGTCATTTCACAATGTCACAGGACAGAGGAACCGACTGCTGCACCACAGAACTACACACAAAACCTGAGCGGGTGCACACCGCTGAAGTGTTGACCCTGCTCTGACTCTGAGGCTGAACAGTCATCAGTGCTGCAACAACCCGACCTCCAGGAGAAAGAAAAAACAGGGGAGGTGGGGAGGGACGGCGGGGGGGAGGGGGGGAGAAAGAGAGAACAACTGAAAGCTGGTGGGAGTAAAAGCAAAGCTGACTGCACTCTTAGGTTTAAGAATGTGCTTCGTCTCGCTGCTGTTCCTGATGGAGGCGAGGTTGAAGAAGGGGACAGGGAAGGTGCCATCTTGCTTTCCCTTCTCTAAAAATGTCCCCTCGTCGAATTAATTGGGCTCGTGGGGATGTTGTGTAGAGTTCAGGCAGATGGTTCACCATATTGCACGCACCTATTTCATAACTGTAGCTGTTATTCTGAACATTCATGTCCTAAAAGCGCTGAAGTGAGGAGGCATATGTGTTACACGGCTGTGTCACACATGAACAGGAACATGGGTCACAGTCACACACGGGAGAGACACACTCACACCGGCCCTGTCTCCTCACTTTCAGGCCTTTTTAAGTCATCCTTTTGTTTCTGCTGTGTTGTGTGTGCATTCCTTTGTAGTGACTTCTCTTTGGCAAGAGGCAGAACATTCCAGGGAAATGGCTGACCCAGAATAACACACACACACAGACAGACGCAGGATGACTGAGGCAGCGAGGTCCTCCACCCTTTCGTCGCCCGAGCACGCTTCGACCGCCGTTTCCTAACAGACACATGACAGTTCGTGTGGGAAAACACAGCCACACATGCAGCTGTGCGGTATTTGCAGCTGGAATAGCCACACACATGACTGTCATCACAAGAGCACATGACAGCGTTCGCCCTCCAGCTACTCCACAGCTCCACTGTCATGTCCTCAGAGCGTACAAAATCCAAATTTTCACCCTGCTGTCATCAAAGACCTTCCCCAGCCTCAGTGCAACTGCATTCACTCAAGTGCAGAGAAAATATTTTCACCATTGATTAATATTCTAATCACTTTCTTCATTAACTGATCAATTGTTTTTTTCTATGAAATGTCAGAGAGTAGTGAAAGATGCCCAGGACAGTTTGATAATGTCAACAATCCAAACCCAAACATTACTGATTTACAGTCAAGCTGGAAACATCTGAAAAATGACTGAGACGATTATCAGAGCAGCTTCCTGTTAGTGTTCTGTCAGTCAGCTGATTCTCAGGTGACGCACAGATGAGAGTATTTCCATTAACACATCTGCTTCACTACAGTTCAGAGGGAAATATGAAAATATGACTGCTTACTGCTGTACATGTATTTAACTACTGATGAAAGTAAACTACTGATAAAAGGAACCAGAAAGTATAGTTGTGTATTTCAGTTGTGTCATTAAAATGCTGCCTTCTGAGACATGAACCCATCAGTAATAATAATTCCCTAAAATTCTCCGGATGTCTTTATCCAGCTCCACCATCTGTGTGACTCTCCGTTGGGGTGATCTGATGGTGTTCTGACTCCTGTTTCGCTGGTTGAGAGCAGTTTGTCACAATTAGCATGAACTCCAATCTTCCTTCTGTCCTTCGACCTCTGATTTTCATCTTTTTGCATCCTACTCCTACGACCATCTGGTGCCACGGACTCAGCTTTCACTTCTATTCTGATCTCGGCAGAACCGACACAGACGTGTAAACGAAACGTTGGAGGCTCCTCTGCTGAAGCTCCATGTAGGTGCATTGAACCTAACACCTGGAACAGGTGGAGCAGAGCTCTGCCACTCTGCTGTGACTGGAAATCCTCAGACAGGCTCCAGGAGGCAGTGGTGAGGAGTGACTACACACATTTACTCAAGTACAACACTTTACTGGAGTATTTCCATGTCGTGCTGACTTTGTTCTCCTGTACTTCTTCAGGTCGGAGGGATGACTCCTTTACTTTGACTCATTCCATCCCTGGTAGTATTATTTCCCTTTGTAAGGTCGTGGAGTGTAAAAGTGTAAAGTAACATAACATGAAAATACTCAGGCAAAGTACAAGTGATTAAAACAGTTTGTGATTGGTAGGAGTAGCATTTGGCAGCTGTTGTAGTAGTTTAATAATTTTACTTTCACATTATTATTGTTGTTGTTTTATTATAATTTGAAGCATCATATTAGTAAAATGGTAAGAGATAAATATTTGTGGTGGTGATTTTGAGGAAACCAGATGGAAACTGATCACAGCTCACTGCTGCCACCTTGTGCTCACTAAGCTGTTTATTTTTTTGTATAATATGAATATAATAATATGAATATCGATAATAATAATAAAATCAAGACCGCATCCACTGCTTTGATCCTCCAGGATTCAGATTTAATTCTAACTTTAATTGTTTTATTTTTTGACGTGTGTCATGGTCAGAAACGAATTAACGTAATAACAAATGTATTGATTATTAATGTTTTCAAGCAGATTTATTTTGCTCTGGGAGTTCTGTAGTTTTAACTACAGTTTATACGTTATTTTATTATTCTGCTGTCAGAGTTAAACTGTAGCTGAGGTGTCACCGTTGAACCAGGATGTTTCATAGACACAGTAATGATCCATGAATAAAGCAGATTAAACGCATAAATATAAAAACAAAGAAGAAAATTAAAAAAACCATTCAAACGTGCACTGCTTTGTAAACCGGTAACACACGAGCTGTAATGATAACAGAATCAGATGAAGGGATTTTATTGTGATGAACCTTGACCTGGAGGCTGTAGATAGTTTCCTACGTGAATCAGCTGTTTGTAGTTGGTGCCTCTCGGGCGCGGAGAGTTTGAGGCGCAGTCTCAAACCTCAGATCTTCTTACTTTCGCTTTCGCCTTAAAGTGAAAGTGAACTTCGGTCCGTGTGAGTTTGAGCGTCTGAGCTGAGTTTTCCCTCGATGAAAGCGGTTCTTCAACAATAACCTGCAGCAATCTGAAAACATCCGGCGCCGTCCGTGCTGAACGGTGAGTGTTTCTTTAGGCCAAAGTTTAATGTCGGCCGTTGAGCCGGTTCGGAATTTCTGCTGCTGCTTTTAATAGCGCGGTGACACAGTGAGACCAGACTCCGCCGCACTGAGCTCCTGAGTCAGGCTCAGCGTGTTTACTCTGCCGACAGCAAAGTTTCTCTGAGCTCACCTTAAACCTGCAGGATGTATGACATCACAGCTAGTCTGGAGCCAATCAGGGTCCAGTATGAAACGTGCCCGGTGTGAAGGTCACAAACACTGAGACCAGACTTTTTAACAAGCTAACTGAACCTGTACTCTGGACATGGAGTCTCAGTCTTGTTTCTCCAACATGGTAATGTTTATGGTGCTCTGCAGTGTGTCACGTTTGTGATTTCCAGCAAACAGTATCCGGTCCAACCTGTTCATCATGCCCAGAAGCGGTGTTTTGTCAGTCAGTTGACTTCCTGTGTTTCCCTTTCACTCACCATCATGTGTTGTCTCCAGAACCCACCCCTCCAGACATGGAAAGGTGCAATGACAGTTCCCAGGGCGTCTCACAGCAGGATGAACTCGCTGGAGGGAGCCACGGACAAAAACGCGACAGAGATCACAACAGCAAAGACGGCTCAGAGCAGACCAGCTCCTCCTCCTCCTCCTCTGGATCCTCCTGTGCTGGGGATTTAGGAGGTGAACTGGGAGTGGAGGTGGAGCAGAGGGAGCAGGGAGCTTCGTCGTGTTCTCCGCCCAACGATCCGAAGCAGCTTCCAGTGAGCGACACCAAGCTGGGTCGACTGACCTTCGACAGGATGCACACCGTCCTCATAGACGTAAGAATAAATCGTTCCCACCTTCTCTGTCTCCACAGGTGGACAGTAACTGAAGTGCAAGTTTTAGGTACTTTACTTTTATCTGTGGTGACCCGTGGGAGGGGCCCGACCCTTAGGTTGGGAACCACTGGACTAAACTGTCTAACTGTATATGAAGTTGTTAAAACCAGCTCCAGCTGGAGCAGCTCCGACAGTGGAATGCTGCTGGGTGGAGGAGTTGTTGAGTACGGCTGTGTTGTCTGTCTCCCAGGTTCATGTTTTCAACACGGCAGCGGACATTCAGCCCCAGTTAGGGACAGACATGTGGCACAGTAACTTCGTGAAGATGCCGTGTTCAGCATCAAGCTTCATGATGAAGAGTAAAAAAAAGGTGCGTTTAAAGTTGATGTATGTTGACCTGCCGTTGATCTATGTTGTTTCCCAATAAGGCCCTTTGGTAAAAATAATATTTTGTGTTTGTTGTACTGGCGTGTAAAGATGTCCATGTGTTCATCCTGAGGGGAACATGAACGCGCGGACCAAATTTTATCCCAGTCCATCCGACAGCTGTCACCGCATTTCACTGAGAAAACAAAAACTATCAAGCTCATGGTGAAGCTTGAAGAGAAGACAGATCAGGTTTGGATTACTGAACGAATCTTCTCTGTCCAATCCACCAGGTGCTGAGGTGGAAGGTGATCTCCAAGCAGCTGAAAGGTTTGGCCAGTAAGAAAAAAGTGAGCGTGAGTGATGTGGAGGTGCGTTCACAGCTGTGGATCATTTTTACACGGATGCTGTTTCATCTGTCTCAGAGATGATGATAATAAAATGTTCCACCTTACTCTGTCTTCAGGAAGCAATAATGAAATATAACCCAAAGTATAAAGATAGGTGGAAGTTTGATGCCCTCTCCGACTTCGTTACGGTCAGTGTCTGTTTACCTCAGGTAACTGAATCTTCAGGTGTGTGACTGAATGTCTCGGCCCGCTGATGATAAGAAATGAGCATGTTTCCTTTCTAGTGTATCCCCAAAGAAGAAAACTACTTCTCCACACTGCTTCCAAAGGTCGCCGAGCTGGCTCTGAACCTCCCTCAGCACGTGAAGAAGGTCTGAAACTCACTGAACTACTGACTCTGCAGTTCACTGGTGTCTGTGATGATGGTGATGATGATGATGGTGATGATGGAGTGTGTCCATGTTTTCAGGCCATCCCACTGCTGCAGAGTGGACACGCTGCCACCATCACTCTGTCGCAGGTTCAGATCTCCTGTCTGCTCGCTAACGCCTTTTTCTGCACTTTCCCTCATCGCAACACGTCGGCGTCCAACGCCGAGTACCACAGCTACCCCTCCATTAACTTCAGCAGGTAACACATTCCCACAGCACTGACTGCAGCTCTCTCCGGTGAGCGAACTGTGTGAGTTCACCGCTCATTCTCGTTTTGCCTGCAGTCTGTTTGGAGACTTTTCGGAGCGGAAGAAAGAAAAGCTGAGGGCCATCATGCATTATTTTAATGTGGTTACAGGTGAGTTCCTGCTAAAGCCCCTCCCCTTCCTGTTTGTGAGACGTCTCAGTGAAAATCTGTGACTGCTCCTCCAATCTTTGCAGAAACGAAACCAAAAGGGCTGGTGACGTTTGAGAGGCGTTGTGTGAGAGACTTTCCCTGCTGGACGAGGTGATCGTTTATGTTATTTTATTTATGGAGCAATTTTCAAAGTTGATTTTCTTGTTGATGAAAATCAGTCATTCATTCATTCGTTTGTTTGTTTGTTTGTTTGCTTAGCTGTGAGGAGACGCTGCCTAAACTGCACGTCACATCCAAAGGCAGCATCGAGAATGAAGGTGAAGGGATGTTACAGGTAAGAACTGATCCAACGATCCACAGCTGCTTCAGTCCAGAGTAAACTTTTATATTATCTGTGTGTGTGTGTGTGTTTGTGTGTGTGTGTGTGTGTGTTTGTGTGTGTGTGTGTGTGTGTGTGTGTGTGTGTGCAGGTGGATTTTGCTTCCAGCTGGATTGGCGGAGGTGTGCTGGGCTCCGGTCTGGTGCAGGAGGAGATCCTGTTCCTCATTCATCCAGAGCTGATTGTTTCCCGCCTTTTCACTGAGAAACTCGCAGACAACGAGTGTCTGATCATTACAGGTGGGAACGACGTGATTAGTTGATCAATGGATTAATTGATCGACAGAAAGTAATCAACCACAAACCCTTCTGATATTGTAATTATAGTAATCAACCAAATTTAAATAATTTATGAAGCACAAACGTCAAATGTTCTCTGATTCTTCTCAAATGAAAGTCCAGGATGACTCCAGCCTCACAGTCTGCTTCCACGTCTCTGTCTCAGGATCTCAGAAGTTCAGCTCTTACTCCGGTTTCCGTGACAGCTTTGAGTGGGCGGGGCCTTATGAAGACCTCCTGGAAAGGTATGAGCAGGTGCTTTGTTCTCTGGAAGTCTGAATGTATTTTGTTTTTTTCCCCCACACGTTTGATGCGTTGTCTTTGTAGGGATGAGTGGGCTCGGCTGAAGAGGAAGATCTTAGCCATCGATGCCCTGAACTTCAAACACGCCAGAGAGCAGTACTGTATAGGCAAGATCACACGGGAGCTGAACAAGGTGAGGTTTACCTTTGGTGCGTCTGCAGTGCAGCCAAACGGAAGGTGATGCTATAGTTTTTATTTTTAAGGTTTGTTGTTATCATGATTACATGATTTTGTTGTGTCCTTGAAGGCGTTTTGTGGATTTAAGGGACATGGGGACAATGACTCTGACATCGCCACAGGCAAGTGGGGCTGTGGAGCTTTCAATGGAGACCCACAGCTGAAAGGTACACTTCCTAAATGTTCGGTTTCCCCGTCAGTCCTCTGATTTATCACTGCTGAACATCAGAAGCTCTGAACCTTTTACTTCTGTTCATATTCAGCTCTGATCCAGCTGATGGCAGCAGCCAAGGCCAGGAGAGGACTGGCCTTCTTCACCTTCGGCGATGAAAAGCTGAGCGACAGCCTGCAGAAGACGTACCCCCTGCTGGTCACTGAGGGGATTACAGTTGGTGAGAGTTCCCGCTTTAATATTTCAAATGTTGCTCGTTTCTCACGTTTCTTCTTTTTGTTCTGTTCATTTTTTCAAACTTCTCTTTCTCAGGCAAACTGTACAGGCTCCTGGACGACTACTGTGCTGTTCAACACGCACAGGGCGTCTCACATGTGGATCTGTTCGAGTTCATCAGAAACACTGTCAGACATTCACGGAGTCAACTGTGAAGACACGTCCACGTCCACGTCTGCTTCTGGATCTGCACCGAAACAGAACAGGAAAGTTTGTGTCACAGAAATGAAGAAGGTCCTGGATCAACTGTTTTTGTTTTTACAGAGATTATTATCATAATTATCATTATTATTATTTGCTTTTTTTTTTCAAACCCAGGGACGTTTGAGATTTTGAGAACAGTTCTGAAATATAAATTCACTGCTGCTCATAAAGCTTCCTGCTGTGACTGAACTGTAATGATTGAAGTCAGCCAGCAGGAGCGTGTTAATGTTTTTATCAGCTTCTCTCTTCAGTTGTCTGATCTGTTGTGAATTGTGTTGAGAGATTTTAGTAAGTGAATAAAACTGAAACCAAAAAAAACCCTCCATCACCTGCTTTGTTTTTGTTTTTTGAATTTTCTGGTTGTTTAAAATCAGCGGAGACGTACGTTCAGAACAAAAGCTCCAGCAGCACAGTTCAACAGGAAGTATCATCTTTATTTGCTGAAAACAGTAAAACATACAACAGTGTATGAAAATAAATACATCCTTCAATTCTGAGGAGAATCTCATCATGTCTTTACATAAGACATGATGAGATTCGTGATTGTTTTTATTAAAATGAAACTTTCATTTCAAGTAATCAGTTGATGTTTGGCACAAACAGATGTTTACAGTGACGCGGTGAGTGAACAACAGGAGGAAATAAATAGGAAGTGGAAGCAGGAGATATGAACAATGGAAAACAGAGGATAAGAAAAGAGGTGAGTGTGTGTGAAATGTAAACAGTGGGCTTCCCCTCTGAACACATGCCGATTAGAGGACATGCTAGTCTGTTACCTTTGGACAGAGCCAGGCTAGCTGTTTCCCCCGGTCTTTGTGCTAAGCTAAGCTAACAGGCTGACATGAGAAAGGTATTGATCTTCTGTTTTCACTCTTGGAAAGAAAACGAACAAGCTAATTTCCCAAAATGTTAAACAGGTGAACCATAATTTCCCCTGGTAGTTCCTCTAAAACCTAATCTTTCTGATAGTGTGCTGTGTCTTTGCAGGATTCTGGATCAGAGATTATTATTTTATAATCAATACAATAAAAATAAAACTGGTAATCTAAAACTCTTTGTCTTAAAAATTAATTCTGTATAAAGTTATACATTCAATGCAGCTTTTTCTAGTCGAGTCCATCACTGTGAACATGAGGTCTTCATAGTAACAGTGTTTAAAGTCATTGTGCGTTTGGTTTGAAGATTACACCTGTTAACAGGTCTGATATGTAAAAAAAAAAAATCACATCAATGCAAAACAGTGTAGGCAAAGAGAGAAGGCCGTCTGAGGGGGACTGAAGCTGGACAGGAGGGACAGACGTGTGCTGTGGGTGAGCGGAGGCACGACCGGACGACGCGTCACAGTTTCCCTGAGAACGCCTCCAGATCGAACGCCGTGTCCAGCAAACGCTGCAGCTCCATGAGGTGAGTCTGTTTGTTCCCAGTGGCTGGAGCTGCTGCAGGCTCACGACCAGCATACCTGCAAACACACACACACACACACACACACAAATGAGCATGCATCCATTCACAGCAGTTACCTGAGATTTCCCCTTTGCGTTGCGCTCCCTCACCAGACAGGGTGGGTGTGGCTGATGGTGGTACGAATGCGGGGCTTGATGTAGTCGTAGTAGCCCTGGTTCTTGTGCTCCTCCTGACACCAAACCAGATCAGCGTTCATGTAGCGATCGGTCTCTGCTTTCACCAGGTCGAAGGGGAACGGTGAGAGCTGACGAGAGAGACGAACCATGCGTTAAAGTTTTAAACAACTCTCTCTGCGGTGAGTGGCTGCAGGAATTTTTCATCCCACGTCCCAACATCACCATCCTGAAAAGACGAAAACACGCAACGGTGCTGCAGGCCTAAACAATAAAGGTACACATCTCAAACAACATTGGCTTTGAGAGAATAAGCCTTTGTATCACATCCTCAGATATTTAACGACCGCCAGTCTGAGGTTGTGTTTCTCACCTGTTCGATGCGAACGACAGCCACAGCGTCGTCCATGCCTCTGTTCTTCCGTTCCCGGGTCAGCTCGTAGTAGATCTTTCCGGTGCAGAAAATGACTCTCTTCACCTTTTCTGGGCTGGAAGCTGCAGGCCCGTCGTCTGGGATGACACGTCTGAAGTGTGTTCCTGCAGGGCGGGAAACATGCAGACACACACACACACACACACACACACACACATACATACATACATACATACATACACACACACACACACACACACTAAATAACAGAGAGAAACTACAGGATGTCTGAGGAGAAGATGTTTATACTTTCCCCACTTTCTTCTGTTTATCTTAAATCTCTTGCAGGTGTTGATGTCAGCACTCACCCGGCAGCATGTCGTCAAAGCTGGACTTGGCCTCAGGGTGGCGCAACAACGACTTGGGAGTGAATATTATCAGCTGGAGTGAGAGGGACAAAGAGAGAGGACAGAACATGCTGAGTGGGTGAAACCACAGCGTCCCGTGTGCTGAGTCACAGTTCACGGTCTGCATCACTCACAGGCTTCCTGAACGGCTGCAGGATCTGTCTGCGGAGAACGTGGAAGTAGTTTGCAGGAGTCGAGCAGTTGACAACGATCCAGTTACAGTCGTACAGCTGACGCACGGCAAAGTCCTCTGACAGTTTCTGACAAATCAGAGACACAAAGCACATCGACAGACACACACTCAGTCCTCCTATTCACACAGGTACAGGAACCACCTGGATGACTCTGGTCATTCAGTGAATTGTTTCAGACTCACGGGGAAAACATCAGGGTCATCATTGCACATCTGTAGGAACCTTTCAGGACGGGCAGACGAGTGCTCTGGACCCTGAGAGAAGCAGGAGGGAAAAAGGACAGACATTTTTATCCGAGGTCTGATGACAGCAGCGTAACCAAACTGAAATAATTCAGAGACGGAGATAAATCCAGATCAGGATTCACAGCTCCTACCATTCCCTCCATGCCGTGAGGAAGCAGCAGCACGATGCCGTTTTGTCGGACCCACTTGGCCTGGCCTGAGCTGATGAACTGATCGATGATGCACTGAGCCGTGTTATGAAAGTCTCCGAACTGGGCCTCCCACAGAACCAGCGCGTTGGGACTGGCCATGGCAAAGCCCAATTCAAAGCCTGCACACAGGGGAGAAGATATATTGCAGATATATGCAGCTCCGTTCAGGAAATCAGGAGGCGGCATCCTCCGTCTCTCTACGGCTGAAATCAGTGAGCCAGTCTGTGGGCGTGCCACTCACCCAGGACTCCATATTCAGACAGAGAACTGTTGCAGACAGTGTAAGGAGCTTGATCAGGGGAGACATAGTTCATGGGGATGCAGATCCTCTTGTCCACATTCTGGTCATGAAGGACGTGGTGTCGATGGCTGCGAAGCAAATCAGAGAAAAGAGAGAAAAACCATGAAAGGATTTCCATGTAGAAGACGACACCTGGTAAAAGTGAACTCTCCTTTTCCGTGTTTGTACCTGAACGTGCCCCTCTCCACATCCTGCCCACTGAGGCGCACATGGATCCCATCTTTGAGCAAAGAGCCGAAGGCCATGTACTCCCCCAGAGCCCAGTCGCACACGCGCTGACTCACCATGTTTGCACGGCCCTTTAAGATACGACTCAAACCTAAAACGTGAACACGCAGGCAGAAACAGGCGGATTTAATGGAGTCGGACGGAGAACTTAGATTGAAACGGGGCGAGGGAGGAAAGTACCTCCGTGTATAATGAAATCTTCCACCGGGACGGAGGCAGCGAGGTTTCCAATGTGGCTGAGCTCCTCCTCACTGATGCCAGTCGAAGGGCAGCTCATACTTTTAGGCTGACCCTCCAGGGTGAAAAAACCTTCACACACACACAGAAAAAAAAGGTTTCTGTTGATCAAAGAATCAATTAGTCGATTAATCACTGCAGCTTTAATAAATGTAAATGACTGAATAAACTCGCACACACAGGTTCGTACCAGGCCACGGTGAGTCCAGCCAGTGTTTGATGTGAAGGATCTTCTCGTCTTTGGAGCGAGCGTAGGCCTCCTCACAAATTTTGTCGTACTGCGCGACTTCCTCCTGAGAGAGATGGACATGAGTCTCCTGCCACGTCGGCAGCTCTGTGAGGCTGAACCTGAGCTAAACGCTAAACACCAGCGGGACAGGATCAACCGAGCAGAGACGCCTGTCACTGACGGTCAAACCCGTGTCTTCACTTCCTCGTCCTGCTGAATCAATGGTGCTTTTTTTTCTTTAGCATAAAAAGCTGCCTCTGTGTGGACAGAGCATCTTCAGACTGAGAATCATCTCAAGGTGA
The DNA here is from genome assembly GCF_017976425.1 of Toxotes jaculatrix. Taxonomy (NCBI): domain Eukaryota; kingdom Metazoa; phylum Chordata; class Actinopteri; family Toxotidae; genus Toxotes; species Toxotes jaculatrix. Next base: position 24,160,708 of record NC_054409.1, on the reverse strand, counting down.
ATGTGACACAGAAGCTTTTTTTGTCAAGGCCAATTAACAGACTAACTATTTAAAACTGCCACACTATTCATGAATGTGACATATGTAGGTCAGGTCACAATCTGTGGGACATGAGTTTCTGTTTCGGCTGAATTGCATGTTTGATAGCAGCAGCATCTGCAGCAGCGGGCGCTTTACCTCGTACTCTTGTGCCGTGACGACTCCGTCAGCGATGAGTTTTTCAGCAAACTTCTGCAGGACCCCTTTCTGCTTCTTGATCTGCTTGTACATGAGCGGCTGGGTGAACATGGGCTCGTCCATCTCATTATGGCCGTTGCGTCTGTAACACACCTAAATGTGAAGAGGCTCACGTTCAGGAAGGCTTTTCTGGTGAACGGCTGATAAAAATATCAGACAGCGTTTTCTGCGTACTGACCAGGTCTACGACCACATCTTTATGGAAGGTGTTCCTCCACTCGGCCGCCACGTTGCACACATACATCACAGCCTCCGGGTCGTCTGCGTTGACGTGAAAGATGGGAGCATTTACGACGCGGGCCACGTCTGTAGGGTACGGAGATGAACGAGCCATCCTGGGATCTGTGGTGAAGCCGATCTGTGGGGAGGAGACGGTTATGTTCTTCTGCCCAAAATAACATTCGAATAAGTGTTTGGATTGTGAGTATGAAAGACGTGGACATAATGATATGCTAACTCTCCGTCAGGGCCTGAGTGCGCACCTGATTGTTGACCACCACGTGTATGGTGCCGTGGGTGGTGTAGGAGGGCAGGTCAGACAGGTGGAACGTCTCATACACGATGCCCTGGCCTGCAAACGCAGCATCACCGTGAAGCAGGACAGACATCACCTGCAGAATCATTCATCGGGTTAAAAACATGTTTGGAAACCGCAGATGCTTTAACTGTTTAATATATAATCAGTACCCTCTTGCCCTCAGTGTCCCCACAGTAGAACTGCTCTGCTTTGGTCTTTCCCTGCACCACTGGGTCCACGGCTTCGAGGTGGGACGGGTTCGCCATGAGCGACATGGTGATGTACCTGTCGCTGACCCGGTTCATCCGTTTGTGGTACATCCCCAAATGGTATTTCACGTCACCAGATCCCTGAGAGCGGGAAATGACGAAGGAGGTGTTTACATCACGAAGCCGGACGAACATTTTCAGCTCAGCACCTTAAAACATCCACGTAAAAGCCAAAACTAGCACCAAAAGGTTAGATGGTTAATCGATTAGCAGTTTTACATGTGGCAAATCTGCTAACTCACTTTCTTGCTAAGCCGAGACTTGGATGGGAAAATCAACAGCACCCTAATGTCTCTGTGCTAAAACTGAAGCTGGAGCCAGGTGATGGTTAGCTTAGCATAAAGACTGGAAACGGAGGGAAACTACTAGCTCGTGTCTGTCCAAAGGTAAATAAATAAAAAAGCCTACCGACATCTGTAAAGATCACTGAGCCTTCATATTTACGGAAACGAGACTAGAATCAAACAAGACTAATTCAAAATGACTGAACTTTTCTTTTGGCGCCTGGTGCCCGGGAGACTGTGATCGGTATTTCACTTTGGTTTCTCATATTTCACAGACTCATGATGTTCAAACCTCATCTGCAGCCTCCAGTTTAGAGTCAAACTGGCAGAAGATCTGATCCAGCTCCTTCCGGATCACGTTAGCCAGGACGTTCAGTCGACCTCTGAGGAGACACATCAGGGAGGAAAACGTGCATCAGGTGTTCATTCATTCATTCATTCATCTTCCCGTTTCATAGGCGATGTACGAACTCTGCGTACCTGTGAGGCATTCCCATGATCACACTCTCCACTCCGCTCTGACTGGACTTGTCGATGATGGTCTTGAGGGCGGGGATGAGCGACTCGCAGCCTTCCAGACCGAAACGTTTCTCCGACGACCACTTCCTCTGGAGGAACTCCTCGAACCTGTGAACAGGCAGAGGTGACGCCGCTTTACTCCCGCTGGCTCAGAACATCAACATCAGCTCGTTTCTCAGCGTGTGCTGAGGAACATGAGAGGACACGGACAGACCTGGTGGACCGGATCATTCGGGCCAACAGAGTCCTCTGCTCCTCCAGGCTGAACTGCATGATTCCCGGGGTCTCAAACTTCTGTCTGATCCACTGACACTGCTCCACGTCGTTAATGAACATAAACTCCACTCCAATGTGCTGACAGTAGGCCGTCTACAACAGAGAGGGGAGGGTCAGTGTGTGGGTGGAGGTTCAAAACAGAAAACTTTACTGAAATGGTTTTATCGAAAGTGTTATAGAATCAGATCTGATTAGAGTTCACGTTTGATTTTTCTAATGTGTTGATCTGATCCCACCCTGTCACATCAAACATCACTTCACTTATCGTTCTGTTTCATGAAGCACGCTGGGATTCACCGGATGAAAGGAGCCGCAGTTAAAGTCAGGATTATTTCAGGAATGTGTGTCGTACCTCGAGGCGGCGTATGATCTCTCTGAGAGGCAAAGAGCTCTCGCTGCCGCCGATGAAGGTGGTGGTGGGAAGGCGGAACACCTTGTCCAAGTCGGATTCAGCCAGCCCATACAAACCTGGTGTGAACATGTTGATATGAGGGAAAAAAAAAACCATCAATCAACCATGTGTGGGCGGGAAAGAGGGAGAGAGCAGAGCGGAAGAAGATGGGACCATGAGATTGACATATAAACATTACCACAGAAGGAGGAAAGGCAAAGGAAGGTTGAGGCAAATTCAAGACTTCCAGGAATTTCTGATCCCTCTGTTTATTTTCATTTTCATGATGCATTTGTCATTGGAAGTAAAATGGCCTCTGTGTCATCATATTCCTGTTCGTTTCTTGTGAGACCAAATCTCTCCTGTGGTCAGTGCAGGTCCTTTATCAGGACCCCGAGGCTCCAGACTAACATGCTAAACAAGATCAGGCAAGTCCTGTGTCCTCCTTTAAAACCAGCCAGCGCTGTTTTAACCTACAACTGTGGTCTTTGTTCTTTTATCTTTAACTAATCAGTTAATTATTGCAGTTTTAAAAGGAGGTAATGATAAAGAGAGCTGTGAAACAACTGAAGCAGCGATTTGTTTCTAAATTTGGGTTCTAGTTTCTGCCTTTGTGAGTTTGTGTTAACATGCTGAACGGACTAAAACCAGGAATCATTAGGAGAGAGAGAGAGAGAGAGAGAGACAGAGAGAGAGAGAGAGAGAGAGAGAGAGAGAGAGAGAGAGAGAGAGAGAGAGAGAGAGAGAGAGAGAGAGAGAGAGAAGACACAGAGAGAAGCAGCTGATGAAGCTGAAAGCAAACAACGAAGGACACACAGAACGAGACTGATGGGCTGGATTTGGTCAGTTTGTCCATACTCTGAGTCTGAGACTTTATAGGGCAGCCTGTGTTTATCTAAAGCATGTGATGTCCTGGTTCAACCAAACAGAGATAAGAGGATGTGGAGCAGAGGAGGGGACGGAGCAGGGTGGTATCTGTGTCCCTGTTTGTACATCTCTGTCAGCAAATTAGTGCGAGGTGCTGTGCTGAGGACGGGTCTTTCGGTCCAGTATGGCAGAGTCAGCTCTCTGTGTGTTACGTAAGGGATCTTTAGACTTTCCTCCCCCTGTGTGACCCGCCCCACAAAACACAGGACTTGTTTTCCACGATGGTTCAAAGAGAAGAGGCCGACTGATCCGACGCCGCAATCGAGTGTGTGTCTCACTGCAATCTAATCACAGTAACATTTTAATGAAGCCAGCACAGATAAGCCTGGATGAGTGACCTTTGACCCCATCGGCTGCTGAGCAAAGGTTAGCATGAGCCAGCAAACACACACACACACACCTCCTTTCCAAGCATTACCACCCAGCAGGTCACTTACAAGAAACCAACACAGAGGACACCAGGGACAACTCCAACACCACAACTCGCCGTTAACAAGATAATGAGAAACCACAGGAAACTGGTTTTAAATGGACCTTTACCAGGAACACCCCCAACTGAAAGCAGCCTATTAAAGCTTTTAATATGAATGTGCAGGATGCTGCTGGATGAAGGCCAAAGGTCAGATCCCAGTAAGAGAGCAAAGAGCAAGGCTCGGGGGGTTTGAGGGTCTCGTCCTACCTTCAGCAGTCAGATTACAGAGACGTTCTTTGTAATGAGAGAACTCTGGAGACACAGAGAGACACAAACACACAGACCGGAGGTTAAATATCACACAGAACTTCTCACATATTCTTTCGGTCTGATTGGGACCCTGACGCTGACCTGTTGTTTGACCTCTGTGAACCTCAGTGAAACTAAACAATACCACTGTTAACTGTGGAAACATCCTATTACAGCCCATTACAATCGGCTGGTTTGGAGCTCAGAGGCCCGTCCTTTTCCTTTTCATTAGGCACAATGACAGTTTGCTGCAGGCATGCATGCATCACATACGCTCTGTGCTACTGCGACAAAGCTGACGAGTTTGTGTTTAGTTAGCCCAGTGCATCTAAATCAATCAATCAGTCAATTAACCATAATAATCATTAATTGTAATATAAATAAAAACTGCAGATCATTTCTCACCTGATGGGCGTAGAGGGTTGTGTGTACCATAAACACGTTATCTTATCCCCTCAGAAGCCACAACTTGCTTTACACTATGTGCTGATAACAGGAGACACGTGTTCAAGACCAAACATGACTTATTATTAGGGCACGAATAAAATGATTAATGAATAATAAACTCATGCATTAAGACTCGTCTACAGCCACGCCAGCAGCTCGGTGACACTGTGGTGCTTTGAGCAGAATGCTAACATTAGCATGCTAACACGCTAACCCAGTCTCTCTGAAACTAACAACCACAGAGTACGTCATCTTAAACTTATCTGGTTTCCCCAGAAACTGTAACTGGCTATACAGAAGGTTCTGGTGGGAACGAGTTAGGTTATCAGGTTGTGAAAAATGCCCCAGGATCCTCTTAGCTCTTTGATGCAACTTGGTGGCTTCTTCGAAATTCAAAAACCCACGACCTTTTATCAGTGACTGACTCTTTCTAATAAGTGAGTAAACCATTAACAAACCTTTCCTCAACGACTTTAACCTACAGTCTGTCCTCTCAGCAGGACACGGCCGAGGTCAAATCAAACAGAGCAACTGAAAACACCTGCAGTCGATTGTGTCTGCGTGGATGATTCATCCGTTCATTTTAGTTTAGTTTGCACTGTAACTCCACATGCACACAACAAACAACTCCTTAGAGAGCTTCAGGTCGTCAGCCATGATGCCCAGAGGGTCCAGGTGAGCTGCAGGTGACGCTGGACCAACAGTGTATTCCATGAAATGTGGGGTAAAGGTGGGGTGGGTCAGAGTGAGCACACAAAAAAGGTGGGAGGCTGATGGTGGAGGGGAGATAAGTACATAAGGTAAGGATGTGTGAAGTGATGGGTGTGTCACATGGACAAAGAAAATGTAAAAAAGGGGTAAACACGGCAACGTGGAATTCAAGGTGGGGGCGGGACAATTTTAGTCCAGTGGTAAAAATAAAAAACAGTGGGACAAACCAGAGTAGGACAAAGTGGATCAGAAAACAGGCAAAGGCAGGAAGTGGGAAAATGAGTGAACATGTACGTGGGTTTATATTTCTCACCAACATTCTGGAAACCGACGGTACACGGGGCGTCGTCAAAGTCCACACAGCTGATGTCCAGGGGGTCCAACTTCGCTATGTGATGCCCTCGTACCTACGCAAACAGCAGCACAGCTCAGTGTGTGTGAATGCTTTAACCGGCCAGTCTTTGTCTGCCCTTTTCTAAACTGCCGACCACTTCCTGTCAGATTTCCTGAAACATCTCCATACGTTAGCAGAATCCTGGACGGACATATGGGTCAAAGGCAAAGGTGTAAACAAGCCAAAAACAGTCCACATACTTTTAACTTAAATTATCTGACAGTTAAATTACAACTTTTCCCACCAGTAAACTGAGAAGGCAGCGCACTGTCAGTCTGAGGTTTGATCTTCATTATCATTTAACTGCAGGATATGCTGTGCTGGCAGCAGCAGCCTGAAGATAAATGTTCCCACTGGGATCATTTCATCACTGTCAGAGTATTAAACACATGTGAAACCCAGCACATTGGGACAACAAGCCTTTTCTACGTGGTGTAAATAGCACATCTGTGTTACCTGATATGCTCGTATGAGTGACTGTACTGCTAAATGATCTTCCACCAGCTTCTCCACGTTGGGCTGAGCCCCCACCAGCGCCTGGACCCTGGTCAGTCCCTGAGAAGTCCCACTGAGTGGTGGGGGGCTCTGGTAGGCCGCACCAGGTGGAGCCCCGGCATTAGCATTACGGAAGAATATGTCCCAGGACTGCAGGGAGAGAGAGGAGAGAAGATGTCTTCACAAATAGTACGATGCTTTACTCCTTCAGCGTGTCCTCAGTCAGTGATCCTGGGTCGGACCGGTCAGAAGTTCATTCACTTAAATGTGCACAACAGGAACGATTGTTTTCACTATCGATTCATTTTCTCCAATCCACCCAGTGTTTGCTGAGATGTTTCAGTCTGGATCAAAGTGATGGACTGACCAACAGAGCCAAGCACGTCGCCGGGCTGAAAACACACTGATTCACACCTGTTTGACCTCGTTTCCAACCAGAGAGGAGAGTAACTGGCTTATTGCTGTGAGAGGCTTTTAAGATCAGTGTGATCAGTGCGATCAGCTTACAGGTGGGGTGTGACATAACAGTTTCACTGCAGCCGTTCAGCACATTAACATCTGACAGCACAGAAACTCTTCAGAGACAGCAGCGTCTGCTACAGGAACCCTTTCACCTGCTGAGACAAAGAGTCTTTAAACTGTCCGTGGTTTCACATTAACGTGTTTTCAGTCCGGCATCAACAACATCAACATGCCAACCTTCCATCTTTCAAACACACCGAACATTTTTATGACATCTCTCCAGTGTGAAGGGATTTCAGGTTAATCCTCTTAACGATGTTTATTAGCTTATTGATTGTAAATCTGAGCTTGTTCTACTTGGCCCACCAAGAGCAAGGCTGAAAGTTCGAATAAGCCCGGCGACCTGGCTTTGACGCAGCCTTTCTAGTAATTTGGGAGCTTTGTTCACAGATTCTCGTCTTAATTATGAGGTTGAATTCAAAAGAGCTATTCAGCGTTGTTTCGACTGTCTAAAGTAATTGGGTCATTTCTGACTTGAACAAACTTGTTGCTGGAGCGGAGTCAGTAATTCATCATCGCACTGCGGCTGATTATGAGTGAAATCCTGATTTGTTCCATTTACTATTCCTGTGAAGTGTTTTTTTATCCTTTTAGTACAATAAGTAAATGTCCCACAGATAAAGATGGTACTTTTATCAGCTGCAGCAGCAGCAGCGCTTGTATCAGTGCTATTTATTTGATAATGTGAAAAAAAAAAAAATACTGGCTAATAACACCTCCCTTCCCTGCAGGTTTCTAGTGGTAATGACGGGCGGACAAAATCCAGAGTCCTCGTTCTGCGCAAAAATACACTCCAAAGTTCAACCAAAGCCAGTACGACTCTTCAGCAGTCTGAGTTAGAGAAACCAGGAGGATATTTTTCAGAGTTAAAGTCTTTTCAGTACAGAATTCTGTTTCCTTCCTAAGCCTCGGTTCAGCACCTTTAAATCTGAAATAACAGCTGCACAGTGTCAGTCATTATTCCGTGTGATATCTGCCACTCACTTCTTCCTCTACTACTCAAACATGCACACGCTAACACACAAACAAACACGCACAGTGCCAATAGTTTCTATTTGTGTAACCTTTACCCTACTAAATTTTGGACAGGTACATGTTACCACTGAGGACTCGTTTTTGTTTTTTTTCAGAGGAACATCAGTGGCACAGCACTGAGCCTGTTTTGCATGTGTGTATGAGCATAACCCTGAAAACAAATGAAAGACCTCGAGCACAGATAATGAACATATGACACACACCACACTGTACAATACCTTGTGCACATTCCTGGGATTCTCCAGCCACGCGTAGTACATCTCCTCCACATAGTTAGAGCTGGTGCCATTAAGAAAGGGCTCAGCAGCCACAGACGCATTCAAGCACCTCGCAGGCTGAAACGTCCTTACACCCCCTTCCACCGCCAGCGGTCTGGGCTGTGGTAGGCTCTGAGCTGTCTGTGCAGCCGTTAAAGGCCGAAGCCTTGCAACTGTAGTCCTTAAGCGGTGCATGGCTGCTGTTCAGCCGCAGCTCCTCTCCCCTTCCCTTCCCAAAAGAAGAATGCCGCAGCACTATCCTGGACACGGTGTCCCCTCCCGGCTCCTCGGCAGCTGCCGCTCTCTCTCGCTCCCTCAGTTTCAGTCTGGCTGAACCGGTGAGGCTGGCTTCTCCACAGGTGTGTGTCCTTCTCTTCTGTTGACTGTCCACTGGGACCTGTCGAGTCTACAGGTAAATACTGTCCATCAGAAACACTCTACTTCATCAGTGCAACTTTTTTTTTTTACACATCTTAAAGGATAAGGCTCTATCTGTGTCACTGTAAACAAATCCCACGATGATTAGTCTGACTCTTTCAGGTTTCCCTGCCCTGTCAGTGGCCCCCCCAAAGCCCAACAGTTCCCCCTGAGGGCGAAATTCTAAAAAGCAGAAGAAAACAGGTGACAAATATTTACTTTCACCGTGGCTCAGAGGAATGAACTACCTGACCGTACAGAGACGGCTGCTGTCAGAAGGATCAGCTCATGAGAGAAACACATTTAACCATCACACTGATCCTTTAATGATGATGAATGACTCAGGTCTGGAAGCTCACCTGAGTTCTCAGTCGGTCCTGATCAGGTGATCAACCACACACCTGTACATCCTACACACAGCTGAACGCTCTCGCGTCTCCTGACCCTAACCTTTAACCTTTAACCTCTGACCGAGTCTCAACATTTTATGGTTTTTTTTTTTGTTTTTGTTTTTTTGTGGACTTAAATTTTGTCTTCAAACGTCGAAGGATTCCCGGTGTCTACAGGGATGCGTGTCCCCACAACAATATTAAAACACGTTCAAACACTGACCACCTCGAGCTCACTGAACTGTCTTTAAAAGCAGTACCGTCACGTGCGGGACGAGTCCTCGGTCAGTTCACACTAAAACGTCCTTCTCTCCTGATTTACGCGCTGAGCTGAAACTCTGACAGACGCTTTGTTAAACGGATTCGTTACCTTTTTTTTCCCGCAGCACTTCGCTCCGTAGCCTCCTGACCGAGCGGCGGCGTCTCGTCCCGAGCGCGAGCAGATCGCACTGAGCGCAGTGCACCGCGCGGGGGATGGGTCGCGCGCGCCCCTCGCGCACACCGTAATCGCCGCGGGGCTGGTGTGCGTCACGTGACGTCAGCACGAACCATCCGGTGGCGACGGGATCGCCCTCTGTCCGCATTTTAAAAACCGCTTAAAAACGGTCAGTTAACCGTGAAATAACGTATTTCAGTGGGGTTTTAAACAGAGAAAAACACGTTAAAGTGTTAATTAATGTACAATAACTGTGACTCCTCTGAAGAATCAATAACTCGTGTATCAAAAGTAACAATAATTATGATATTACATTTATTTATGTTGCACTTTTCATACAGAAAATACAACTCAAAGCGCTTTATTAATGAAATAAAAGTGTAAAATCCCACATATACTCAGTTAACTAGACTTCTTTAAAACTGTCCTGAAGTAAAATCCGTCAGTAACAGCTCTCAGTCACGGATTTCACAGTTTATGTTGGTGAATTTGTTCCCGAGGAGGCTTCGGTGTCTCCGTATCCTGCTGGCAGTTGTTTTTTTTATTTTAATGTATGTTAATGTCATTAGTGTTTTGGCAACACAGATGTGCTGGTGATGCTAATGAACCGTTTGTGATTCTAAAGGCAGAAGCATTAACACACACTTCAGGAGGCCGCTCACATTCACAGTCCTCTGACCTGTGAAGTGTCTCTGAGCAGCTGTGAGGCCACTCACATTCTTTACGTCCCACTGTTCAGATACTGATAAAGAGCTTCAGTGAAAGCACTGAATATATTTTGCTCTATCAGCAAAACATATTTTGTTTGTTTGCGCCTCTTTGCTCACTACTGCCCCCAACCGTCCATCAGTGAAATGGTGTGAACCCAGTGGCAGGACTGTGTCTCATGGTGCACATGTATGATACATACGATCCTCAGCAGCACAGCCAGCTGTCCAAACCTCCACAGGACACCTTTAAAGTATCAAACGGTTTAGTATGATGCAGAATTGCCCCTTTCATTGTTAGATCATATTAATGGATTATTTCTCAAATTCATTTTAAAAACACATAAGCAGCATTTGAATGTTGCAGCTGGCTCAGATGAAGCCACTGCTGAGCAGGGCCACGGTGCACGTTTACTACGCTGCAAGTAAAAGTCAGGACGCATTCAACATCCTGATTAAGTGACTGTGCAGAACATCATCACTGCAGATGCCTCAGTGTGTGAGCTGCATTTTACCGTTGTAGCTGATCAAAGGAGAACTACATTCAATCACTTAATGCTGTGAGGCACTTTAGTCTGTAGCAAATAATTTACTGCAGGTACATTTATATATATTTTGTTTCGGTGCCAGACGAACTTCACTCACAGCAATAAATGTCAACCTTTGTCCAGATGCTGAAGTAATAACTTTCTCTTCCAGACGGTGTGAACGTACTGTCAGACCTTATGTTACTCCTGTCCAGTGGTGGAGGTGGATTACAGTCAGGAAACTGAAGCCAAGTGTCGCGATCAATCAGTTACCTCATGAGTTTTGAGAATGAAAAACAAACCGAGGTAAAGTCCAACCGTGATTTACCTTCACATGAAACACACAGCAAGTTTGTGCGTTTGTTTTCATTAAACAACAACAAATAAGGATTAATGCTTGAAATAAATAAAATATACCACTCAGTTAATGACAAAAGGTCAAGTTCATTCCACTAAATTCCTGTATAATGTTTTACAGAGTATGTTACTGAATCAGTATCAACACCTACTGATTCCCTTTACTGATCCCCCGTCCCCTCTTTTGTTCCTTAGCTGTTGGGACTCAGCTTCCGACTGGAGTCTGACTGAATCACAGCGACTAACCGATGAAATCACCGCACAGATTAAACGCAAACACACGACGACGTTCTGCGGCCACGAGTCGAGATAAGAGGGAGGAGTGAGCTGCTCTCTGCATTGTCATTTTATTGGTTCACACACTGATTACATCTGAACACAGTTTAATATTTATAAGACTTGGAATGCACACCAGAGGAATCATCTTCATCTTCATCACCATCATCAGTATAATAAATAAATAAATAAATAATAGAGAACTCAGAAAACAGAGGAGTTCTGTGAGTGCTGCTCTGTCACCTCCTGATCACTCACCTGAACCGAGGCTCTTTCAAAACAAACTCATGAGGAGGTTAAATTGTGTTATGTTACAGACTAATTAACTGCACACTGATTGGTTGCCAAAGGGGACATTGGCTCTAAGTGACCAGTAATCCTATTAAAGCACTGATAGTATCAGGTTTTAGGGCTGGACAGGAAGGAGGACTGTTGGTTTTGGCTTCATGCCAGATGATTAAAAAAAAAACAAACACCAAACACAACCTGCAGAGTGTCTGTGTGAGAACAATCCACTCACTCATGTTTGTTAATGTGACTAAAGAACAGGCACCAGTGGAACAGTTGTTATTGGACTTGAAGTATTTTACAGCTGCTTTGGCTCAATTTTAATGAACACGTCTGCACAGAAAACATCTTTAAGGACTTATAGTGTAACACTGAACATGTTTTTAGTTGTTTGAGTTCTGGATGTTGTTTAGCCCTTGTTCCAGCTTCGTTTGAATGTTCTCACTGTCACTTTGGACAAAAATCATCATCCAAATGAAGGTGATGTGAAGTGAAAACCCTTCATGCAAAGAGCTAAAGCAAAATGTCCTTAAAAAAAAACCGAAACACTGAACCACATGTTCAGTCATCAGCAGCCACACAGTTCATGTTAGTACATTTCAAAGCTCATAACATAAAAAAAAACTTTTAAAGTGAACCAAAAGATTTATGTTTTCAGTTCTAATATGTTTTATCTGTTTCCTAAAATCTTATTTTATTGCTAAACATTTTATTTATGTTTCATTTTACATTTTAATGTTGTTTAATAGCGCTGAGCTAAACATTCAAACCACTGACTCCATGATTCTGAAAAACAGGTTTTTACAACATTTCACCTGAGTTTTCTGAATAGAAACCACGTGTCTCAGTAATGATGCCGACTGTGCTGCACACTCAGACTCTGTCGGGAAAACTGAGCAAAAGTTATTGTAAAATACTGTGAACACTGACTGAAGCGTCTGTGTGAGTCAGTTTGTCATTATCTTTCTGCTCACACTGTTCATCAGATTCTCACAAACACCCACCTGAATGCTGAACTCATCACAGTTGTACTTTGAACCCTGCTGCTGTTAGATGTTGGCGCCCTCTGGAGGAGAGGTTGATGTTCACCACTGAGGGCACTGAGGTTATGTCCTGAGTGTTTTACTCTGGGAATCTGAGGACGTTATGAATCTGGGACGATTTTACATTCTACTTAATGTAAGTGAATTTTATTTTATTGGCTAATTCCAGTATTTTTAAGGTGGAATATATTCAGTATAAATAAACGTCCAGTGAAAACCATGTACTCAGATTTTTTTTCAGATAGACATGAAGATCTCCTTCAGACATGCTGGAATAATAATTTGTGTCTGATATTATTTTTTCCACAAAAATTTCAGTTACCTAGTTGAAAAGTTATTAAAACTTCATCTATTCCTCATCACTCAGCGTAATCAGTATGTAAGCTGATATACTGAACTTGTTAGGAAACAGTTGTTTCATGTTCAGCATATTCAGATCTACATTCACCTCGATTCTTTAATCTGTCTGAGTCCACCTGATGACTCTCAGGCCAGTGATCCTTCACTTTCAGCTCTGGTTTTGGTCTCCACCAGCTGCAGAGGGAAATATCTGGCGTCATCACTGTCTGTTGTTACTTTATTATGAAACTATTGATTAAAGTCACTTTAAGGATTAAGTATTTCTGCATAGGCTGAGACATTTTTTTCTTATTGTTACTTACTGGCTAAATAAAACATTAAAACTCATTCGATTATCTAAAAATGTGTTGAGATGAAGATGGACAGGTTTCTTTTTAGAGATACATGGTTTTCACAGGACTGAGAGAAGTTTTCAGACAAAATAAACAAAATAAATAAATGAATCAAATGTTTTTCAGGCTTTTTTTGGGACCTCTGTGTTTCTAAAATTCTGCCCACACATCCCTGATACCAGTTCCTCATTCAGCATTTATATACATAGCATGTCTGAGTCTGTTCTTTAGAAGTGTGAAGTAAAAAGCTGAATTTTAAAACGCTGAAATGATCTGAATGAAGAATCGAACATCCTGATGTGAAGTCTGTCAGGTCTGATAAAATGGATTAATCAGATGTTGAGTTTTGTCTTTGAAACAGTAAAGAACCATTTTAAATCTGATCTGGAACCAGCATTTTCTCTAAAAGGCCTTTTCTGTCATGATCCTCAGCAGCAGCCTCAGACACTACACACAAAAACACAAAAATAGTTTATGCACTTACAAAGCCCAGAAAACAGAGGCAATAGATTATAGCTCACCAGCAAGTTCAGTCTAAAAAGAGAAAAATCAACAAAATGCACGATAACACCCAACGCACCAACGTATTAACTTGGAATATCATGCAATTAAATACCATCTACGGCGTAATTGTAGTTAAGTCACCACGATGAAACTGGAAATTTACATAAACAGCGTGATACTAGAATTTTAACCATTGTCATAATTTCAGCAGTTAACTTGCAATGTTCAGTACATAGAGAATCAATTAAGAACGACAGTAATATCTTAGCATGCTGCATGGTTTTCACTGTCTCACAGAGCGGCTCAGAGGGGTCCGGCGAACACACGGAGGCGTCGGTTTGGGGTCAACTACACTCCAGAGAAAAGAGAAAAGAGAAAAAAAACTCCACTGAATAACAAAACAAAACGGATAATTAAATACACCCACTCTCTCTCTCTCTGTGAGACACGTGGTGCTGTTTGTTCATTTCACACAGGCAGCTTTAGTCGTGCAGAGAAACAGCCACTGGTAAGAAGATACAGGTAGGAGTCATGCTCGTCATAAAAAAGAAGAAGAGGAAGAAGAAGAAGAAGAAGAAGAAGAAGGAGAGGATACATGACTAATAAATATACTGTACAGTTGAAAGAGCACAACGACAGACGGCAGCCATTATAATACCAGAAGTAATGAACAATAACTTTATGTTTGAGAAGAAGAAAGGGGGGAAATCTTTGACAGGAGAATGCCACGCTGGAGCGCAGAGTAAAGGAGAGGAGGACAGGTGTTGTCCAGGTGCGTTGCAGCGTCGGAGCCACATACAGACCCAACTGAAGACAAGACGCAGGCTAAAGAGTTTCCTGTTTGCAGCTGAAACGTGCTCTGCTGTTCTGTGGGTTCGGAGACGGGAGAGTCGGTGTCACTGTCTGTCGTCCAGGTCGTAGAGAGACAGAGAGAGAGAAGGGGCGAGGTGGGCGTGCAGAGTGCAGGAGAAAGATGGCGATGCCAGAATCAGCCGCTTCAGACCCTTTAGCTCACCCTCCATCCACCTCCACCTCTCTCTCAGCGCTGAGTCTCTTAGATGAGCCACTTATTCCTCCTCTGCTCCTGTCGGCCTCCTCGTCAGCCTCGGAAAGGAGAAAGTCAGTTTGCTGAGTGAGGCAGTAAATGTTTTAGAGGTTGGAACATTTTTTCTTAATCAATAACGTAAATCATTAATTGTAGTTTAGTTGCTCTCACAGTACATGAGGCTCTGAGCATCGTGTTCATGTTGGGCAGGTGTGTGTGTGTGTGTGTTGTGTTGTTGTACCTCATCCCTGCAGGGGGGCAGCCGGAGCTCCTGAGCAGTGGAAGTGGACGTTTTGCCACCGGCTGTCCCTGCGGTGCCATACCCGGGTCTCTTCTGATTGGCTGGAGCGTGGACGGCCCTGCCCGTCCACAAACTGCGTCAGGCGGATGTAAGCGATGCAGGCGGCGTCGTCCCCGATCATGTGCACGTGAGGGTTGAGGATGGTGGTGTGGATGGGTTTGCTGTTCTTGGAGAGGACTGATGGAGAGAGAGAAGGATCCAGCTTCAGGAGTTTGTAATTAAATTCACTTGATAAAACGAGAATAACGGATTTAACTTACGATTGTCAAAGTAAAATCTGTGGAAGTCCATTCCCTCCACCAGGTTGCCCAGCCCCTCAGGCTCAAACGAGGTCAGACCAGGGTCACAGATCTTCCTGTGAAAAGGGTCAGAACACTGTCCTCAGATATCACCCCACATATAGAAGACAGCGAGCGAAGGGGCAGGCTGGGGGGGTGGGGGGTGGGGAGCCCCACACAGCCCACAGGACGTGCACTGGCTGAGCCAATAATTTTGACTTCAGATTTATTATCTAAAACTCTCTGAACTCAGTCATCATAGTTTTGACGTAGGAACTGAAATTTACTGCGAGTATTTTTAGACTGTTTTTATTCTTATCATGCATTATTTCCTATAATGCCCCCGCCCACCCCCCCCCCCCACCTCAATCTGCCAAGCATTATTCTTAATTGAGTGGCAGGAAGAGAGGGAGGGAGAGGATAAAACAATGCCTGTAATTACTCTTTAATCTTTTAATACAAAAAAACACATTTGCATGTCAATCAGATTAATGGCTCTCTGAGGCCGAGCTTTAACCGCAGACTTTCCCTTCAGCTGACCAGATTTTTACGGAACCAGAAGAAAAGAGCGGTGGACTCACGCATAGGCCTCAAAGTCTCCGTTGTTGACAGCTTCGATAAGCTGCTCTGTGATCTTTATGATCTCCTGTTTGCGAGCTGCAGAGAGGAAACAAACGCACTGTATCACGTGTGACACTTCTCACAGAACTCAGGTCATGGTAGAAACTAAACATTCACACACATTAACGAAGGCAGGAGGACAAACACAGTCAGACTCACCTAACAGCTTGTTACTCATTGTCAGTCATCTCTCTCGCCCCCGTGTCTCTGAGTGAAATGTCCTCCATGCCACCGCACACATTAAAGCTACTTCCACGCAAGAAGTTGTGTGTTTTCTCTTTAGCCACTGTGGCACAACTGATCCTCGCCAGCCCCCATGTTCAGAAACCCTCCTGCTCCGTCTCGCCGCTGTGCCGCTCTAAACCTCCATCCATCATCCATCATATCTCTTGTTTGCATGTGAGGTTGCTTGAGCTCATCACGCTATTCTTGTCCCAGCTCTTTAGATGAGATTTACTGTGTCCTTCTCCACTCGCTTCCTCCTGACACTGAGAGAAGAGCTTAGCTCACTCTGACCGTCCCTCTCCCTCCCTCCCCCTTTCTCCCTCCCTCCCTCTCTCTGTCTGTGGTTTTGTTTTTGCTGTTTATTTTCTCTTTTGTGGCTCTATTTATCAGGAGCACCTCTGCATACACCTCCTCACTTTATCCTGTTTCACTTTGAGTAGGTAAAAGTGGGAACCTCAGTAAAGTAAAAGTCCCTCCATTCAAAATTCCACTTAAAGACTCAGTTCAGCCACAAAACAAAACCCACGGCCTCATGTTTTCTAACCGACCCTCAGGTTAGTTTGAGTTTTATTTGTCCTGCTTTTTATAAATCTGTCCCTTCAGCTGGTTACAGAGGAAGTGAACGGACGGTGTCTGAGCTGATTACACTGTTAAATGATTACATTACAAAAATTAAACAGCAAAGGCACAGACTGTGAAGACTGAGGATTTTCAAGGGCGGAGGTTCCCAACCAGAGGCTCAGGACCCGCCAAGGGGCCGCAAGGTAAATCAGAGAGGTCGTGAAATGATTAAAAAGAGAGTCACTGAGATGATTGCGCCTCTCCCCCCCCCCCCTCCCCCCCCCACCCAGCCCCACGCCCATAGAGTGTGTATATAACCTACCTTTCACATCTTCATCCTCGATGGTGGTGTTGCTGCTGTCAGATGATTCCTGTAAAGTGCACAGACAAAAATATTAATTATGCAAAAAAAAAAAAACAGAAAAACACAAATTCAGATATACACACACACACACACATAAATGCATGCACACACGTACACAAAACCCTGAAATTTCTGCCACCAAATCTACAACGTGACTCTGCCTTAACACCACAACTTTGCCAAAGATACAGAACACAACAGCTGTACGTGTGACTCAGTCGCACACCGGCACAATCCCATCTGTGGATTGAGCCAATCCGGTGAGGACGGACACAGACGACTGCACATGACGTTTGGCCACACACAGTCTGAACAGGAGGACGGGGTTAATCTGCTCTTCCTGACATACATGGGTTACTCTCAGCCGGCGGCAGAACACTGAGCTCCGTTCATCTGAACACACAGGGGCAGTATAACACAGCACAACACAACCAAACACCGCACAGGAGTCACAGCTCCAGCATCTCACACTCTGTCCAGCTCTCTCATGCATTGATACACAAACAGATGCACAAAAATACTGAACCAAATACACACATCCTGCAAAGAAACTGGGTTTTTGTCCAAATACAGCTTTACCCACACAGATGGAGAAGCGGAGTGAAGACGAGGATGACAAATGAGAAAAGGGCAAGAAGTTAAGAGATGGAGGGAGAGAGAGAGGGGAGGACGATGTACCTTGATCCCATCTACTGGATTATGGATAACAGTAGTCTGAGGCTCCTGGAGGAAGAATGGAGAGAAAGAAAGAAAGGAAGGAAGGAGAGAAAAGAGTGGGCGGATAAATGAATGGAGATAAATAGAACCAATAACGAGGGAATGTTTTATGATGACAAATGAAAGTTTGAGAATAAGAGGAGGATTAAAGGATTAAAAGAGGAGGATGTGAAGTAAAACACGAAAAGAGGCAGAAATGAGTGAAATATTTTCACTTTGAGGAGAAGAAGCTCTGAGCAGCAGGATAAAGATCAGAAACCGTTAATGACACAGGATGATCCATCAGTGTTAATGAGTGATCTGTGGCAGTGTGAGAGTTATCAAACTCAGCTCAACTACATTTAACAACACATCTTTTCTTCAGCAGGTCAGTTGTTAAAAAACTACAAAGACCGACTGAATCTTTTTTAAAGAGTTTGTAAAGATTCACGTCTTCAGCTGGAGCTGAGAGCCACAGACGGAGACGGGAGGTCAGACAGTGCTGAGAGACGCTCTAACATATTATTGGTTTTGGTCTTTTCTTCGTATTAGTTGACAATAATACAAATACTGACCCCAGACCCTTTAACCAAACCGTTCAGAACAGTTTTGTTGTTACGTGAGTCTGTAATCATGAAAAATAAAATACACAAACGACAACATGAGCAAAGTCTACAAATCGTACACTGCAACATTTGTGTTTTTAAAAAAATTCTCTTAAATGCGACTTTTTCTCTTTGAGCCGTTGAATATTTAAACGTCTGAGAAGTTTCAGTTTGACGTTTTAGGAAATGAACTTATCCGCTGTCTTCCTGAGATGATTGATCACTGATCACTCTCATGCTTCCATGTTAAGAACGATGCCCGGAGGCAGTTAGCTTAGCTTAGCTTAGCTTAGCTTAGCTTAGCTTAGCTTAGCATAATACCGGAGACTGTATGACAGCACTGTTAACTCTCACTGATGAACACATGAAACGTCAAACTGTTTAAAAAAATGTGAATTAACACGCAGTCATTGCAAATCACAATGATCCACTGATAACGACACACACCTCTCTCCCTCTCTCTTTCACACACACACACACACACTGCATTTTGATTGTGTTTCTTGACAGACGGATGGACGGAGGGACGGACAGACACAGAGCTGCATACCAGCGCAGCAGAGGGGACGCTGCCTTTGGGACTGGTGACTATGCTGTTTCTTGTGCTGTTTGTCTGCGGCTGTGCAGGAAACACAAAGTACCACATTAGTGCTCAGCAGCAATGGAGAGAGGTGCCATCTGTTGGTTGTAAGGTGGGTGGTTACTGTGTAAAAAAAAAAAACCAGTGTAATACAGGTAAAAATAGCAGAGAGTTCCAGAGATGAAAACAGTGGGTAGAAAGAACAGAGTCCAGAGTCTGAGACACACACACACACACACACACACACACACACACACACTATGGACCCAGAAAGGTTTCCCCCACGTTTCCGACTCTTAATTAGACTGAAAGGTTTTAAACCGTCCATCATGTCAGTTCATTTCTGTCTGCAGCAAAGTCTAAATCAGCCTCAGTCAGAGCTCAGACATTCTGCTCGGAGCGTTTTCATTTTCACCGGGTTTCAGATGCTGTTTGGCAGATGGCGAATGAAACCACTGACAGCTGTGCAACATCTGTCAAATGTAAGGAAGCAAGCATCACGTCCATTTTGTCAAACTACGTGTCCTCTTCCGGCTGACACTGGTATCTCTTAATGTATCTCCCCTGAGTAAACAACATTCAGCTGCCTCATTTCAGCAGAGGCTGGTGAGGTCAAACACACACACGCACACACACACACACACACACACACACACACACACACACACACACACACACACACACACACACACACACACACACACACACACAGTATAAACAGCCTGCAACATGCTAAATATACAGACACCCCGTTTTATAAGGACTCACAGAGATGTAGCTAACAGCTCCTCCTTCACTGACAGCATGCACAGAAACACTGATGCAGGCACGACGCAGCGGCTTCATGCTTAAAACCAATTAACTGTATTGTCTGCTGGTTATTGTCCTCAGCCTGTAATGATCACTGTGTTGGACACAGAAGCAAAACAAAATGCTGGTCATTACAGAGTGAAGATGGAAACGAGTAGGAGAGAGAAGTGGGTTTACAGATGATGTAAGAACATCTGCAAATACCACGAGTCTGATGTAACCGTCCATTTGCATTAGATTTAGTATTTTTAGGTGCCAGTCAGTGACGCGTGGTGAAGGCCGAAGCAATAACTACCCTGTGGGAGACGTGTGCTGGTATACAGTCCAGTATCTTTAAACCCTGGACGAGTACATTAAAGGTAAGACAAATATTCATGAGTGGACACTGTCCTAAGAGTTTCCTCCATGAAGAGCAGCCTCAGTGAGATGGAGCTGAGCAGAAGGAAGGAGGATACGGGCTGCTGGGAATCAGGGAATGATGGATGGTGACGCACCGCTTAGAAAAGCTCTGACAAACCTGGATGAAAGGTGGATGAGAGAAGAAGAAAGTAAAGAGAAAGTGATTTCTGTCCTTCATCGAACCGTCCAGAAGGAGGGAGAGCAGCAGCATGGAGGACAGGGAGAGGACATGAGGACAGCTCAGAGAGAATAACTGGTTTAAACTCTCTGTGGTTGCTCTTAGCTATTTCATCCGCTCGGAAACTGAGACGAGTGTAAAACAAAGAGAGAGGAGATGCAGAGAAGGTGCCTGTGCTAATGCAGGGAAACTGTTAGAGCTCCAGGGCTGCGAGCATCGGTGCGACATCAGGGCGCAGCAAAGGAGAAGCTGTGATTATGTAATGATAGATTAATCATCTGGTGGGAAATAATCTGAGATTAGCACCAGGCCAACCGAGGGGGGGGGGGGGGGGGCATGCAGAGGTAGAGAGGGAGGAAGAGGAGAGGCTGAAGGAGGAGGAGGAGACACAGGTTAATGAAAGAGAGAGTGTGTCATGGAGAAACAGGCCAGGACAGACTGAGTGGAGCAGAGAGGGAGCGATAGATGTTTGTCCTTTAATCATGATTCACACACCTTCACCTCCAAAGGGTACGGAGCCCCCGCTGGGCCAAAAATGATGTCGTTCAAAGTTATTTCTCCAAACATTATGCACACAGAACATTATCTCATGTGAACAACATGCATCTGCTGCGTGTTGATTATTATTTCATATGAACAGATTCTTCCACAAACTAGATCCAAACAAGATCTATTTACTATTTATCTAACAAGATCCAGGCACACACACACACACACACACACACACACACACACACACACACACACACACACACAGACCCTGACAGAGGGCACAGACACTGGGACTGAGGAGGGGAAAGGAGTGATAACATCAGTCTGGTCTGAGTCACTGCAGATTCAGCGTCTACGTTCCCTCTCCTTCAGGAGATGAAACAGTAATGAGCTCTGCTTTGGCACAGAAATATTCCGGGTGAACAACTTCTGCAGTGGAGTGATGCAAAGTGCCGGCTGTGCCAAGCTGAAGAGTCTGAGTGGAGAGAGGAGGTAACGCAGCTCTGTCAGAGCAGCCAGTTAAAGGGAAGTTACCATCGGAAGTGAGAGGATTCAACCTTCAAAATAAAAGAAACAAAGGTCCTTGTCATATTTGTTTTAATTTGATAAAACATGTGTCTGAGGGTGAACATGCTTTCCTTAACTTTGACTCTGTGTTGTACATCACCTGTGCTTTACTACAGTAAACCATGTAAATGGTTTAAACTGTCTGGCTGTGTTTTGTCTGCGCATGTCCTCCGTCTTGGTGGACGTACGTTTGTCCACGTCCCAAAAATGGCAGCTTCCGAGCTGAACTGGTCTGACGAGAGTTTGTTACTGGACACTCTGATGGCAGGAAATTAAGCTATTTAAACAAGTCCACAAAAAAAGAACTGGGGACAAATCAATTTAAAAGCACTGGAAAACTCTGAAGCCTTTTAAAAGGCTGAAAAGCTCTGAACCCACCAGCTTCCTGTTTTCAATTCACTATTTCCTTGTTTTTTTAATCAGAACTGCTATAAAACTTCTAGTTGCTTCTTTTCTGGGATTCACACAATAATCAATAATATCAGATTATTTGACAATCATAAGGCAAATTAATAAAATCAAGGCTAAAATCACAACCACAGGCATCGATGCATCTCTGAGCTGAGACATGGAGTAAAAGTGAAGGACAGGAAATGACACAGACGTTGTGTTTATGCTGCGCCTTTAAGGACAAAAACAATACCCTGAAATTTTTTAAAGTGCACGCTACAGCACTTGACAAAGTCAAATCATGAAGATCGAATTGCATCTGCCTTTGACTGAAAATATTTATGGAGTAATAAAAGTAGTTCTGAAGGCAGAGGGCATCCGAACAGTGGGAGAGGAGCCAAGGATTTAAAGAGGAAACAATGCAAATGAAAACGAAAGAGAGGAGACAGGAGGTAAGAGAAGAGTCCGGCTCACTTACCTTCACATCAGCCTTCTTGTTGAGGAGACTCTTGGCTGCTGCAGAGAGGCAGAAGGACACACCCTCAGATGGAAGCGTGCACATCATACACCTTCAGATGACCACGACCCTCTAAACCCGCTCACACAGCATGCATGCATGCAGAGGCCAAAACATTCACCTGCTCACCAAAGTCTCCAAAATGAACATGCAGACCACACAGAGTGACAGTGCTTATCTCCCCACATTTCCTCCCCTTCACCACTCTTAAGTGAGGAAAAAAAAAAAACAGGAACGGGATTCATCCCTCCCTCTAAAGAAAAAAAAAACCCTCCCTCCGTCCGTCCTGGAAAAAGACATTAAAACCCCAACAAATAAACACACACATTAAAAAAAATCTCCATCCAACTGGCACCTCCTCACCCTGATCCATTGCTCAAAACATTAGATAAGCAGAGGGCATGGAGGCAGGAGGAAAAAAAAAAGTCTAACTAATTCTCCATATAATCCAAACACACAGCTGCACGCACAGCCACAGACAGAGGGGGGGGGGGGGGGGGGATTAGGAGTGAAAGCATGAAGGAAGCAGAATGGAGATGCAGGTATGTGATAATGGGTTTGTTAATCTCAGGCTGGATTAGTTCATTGATGGGCAGGAAGTGCACACAACACTTCAGTGTAGCTGGACAAACACGAGACAGCCAGCAGCCATGAAGCCTGTTCTGGTGCTTGTTGGTGAAGGTTGTGAAAAACAGCCCAAAAAGCAACAGTTCAGTTCTGCTGACGTTAATCCTTCACTGAAGCAGCACTGACGCTCTGAGTGGGTGTGCGATCCCCAGCTTGAAAGCTACACTGCACAATTGTTATATTTTTGCAGCAAACATTTAAAAGCATCCCTCTCTCCTCGCACATCCTGACATCTGAGCTGCTGCACACACACCAAGCTGGATGCAATTTGTCTCCTAATTCCCTGCAGGGCAGAGAAGCCCTAACCCATGACAATCTGAACAGTAATACCCTCCCCTCCCAGACGAGAGACGCGGCTGCTTACCTTGGCAAACATTTGAGAAGCATTGGAGAGGGGGTGGTGGGGAGAAAAGATTTAGGAAAAGAGATTAAAACAAGCTGGGGGATAGAGAGAGTGTGTGATTTCCGTTTTAATCATCTCTGCCACGAGTTCAGCGAGAGGAAGGGATGTAAAGTTTTAGGAGAGGAGAGGTCAGATGTTGTGAGTAACGGTACGACTGAGGTGAGTTTACCTTGTTCCACGATGCCGGCGGTGGTTCCAGCCACAGCGCTGACAGAAGCGGGGGCTGTAGTCTGCCGACCCACTGAAACACACAGGGAGGAAGGCGGGTGGTTAGAGACAGAGGTGTTTTCAGGGATAAGGCAGGAAATGTAGAAGATGTAGAAGACCAAAATCCTAAAACACCAAACACTGTGGTTTAACAAACAGAAGGAAACGGAGAAACTGTTGGGGGGACTATCTTTAGCAGCGGATTAATTCACATTTGATGCTCTGGTGCTGCTCATGGTAGTGAAGGTGAAGTGCAACAGTGTGGCTCACTGATGTGGAGCTCTGTGTCACAGAGGGATGAGATGCATCAGGCTTTGGACACACGTTAATAAATAAAACGAATCATCTTGTTTCAGACACAGAGATTATAGAAATATTATACTGTGAACTGGTCCTGTTTATTTTGTCAGCAGCGTGAAGCTCAGCCTGATTTAAGAATTAGTCAAACATGTTGTATTGTTTGAGACTGTGGCTACGACGGCACAAAATCCAAGCAAATATCTCGGCTGTGTTTCCTGCTTACTCTAACACTGCCGCCCATCAACCTGCTGTGTGTTCGTGTGTGTGTGTGTGTGTGTGTGTATGTGTGAAGACATGGCAGAAGACAGATGGGATGTCATCCTGTCCTCCCCTCCTCTCCCGCTCAGGGCGCTGAGATGTTCCCTTGACTCTCCCTCGTCTTTTCAACAGGCAGCACTCACCAGAGAAGTTCCTGGAGACGAGCATGGTGGTCAAAATGGCGCCCTGTCGCAGGAAAGGACAAGACACAAGTGACAACAGACAAGAGTCTTAATCCACTCTCTGACACACCACACTTCACGCTGATCTGATGTCAGTCTCACCTCTGAATCAGCAGCCTGGTTATTTCTGTGTAAAAGCTGCGACGGCAGTTACAAGTCTGAGTTAATGTTGTTTCACTGTCATAAATTTAAGTTTGTGCGCTGGAGCACAAGAGTTTAAAAAACCTCTGGTAATAACTAATAATCTTCTGTTGGAAACAGATGCCGACACCGTGCGAGAGGCAGAGACACAACTTCACTTTGACCCATCGAGCTTTTCACACCTTGAGTTTCCTCCTGGCGTTAAACTTCTTCAGGCACTCGACTGTCTCCTGTCTGTGCATCATGGAGGCCACTGTGGAGCGTTGCTGTGGGGAGACAGAGAGAGAGACGCTGAAAATAAAACATTAGAGGAGAAGCTCTGACAGTGACAGGTTTATGTGGGCAGGAGCTGTCGGAGAGACTCGCTTCGCTGGAATGTGTTGATTCTAAGGCTCTTTAGGTGGCGACATTTCTGGCAAAAACCCCGGGCAGAATAGATTCAAGTTGGCTTTATAGTGTCCTGACAAACATCACCCCTCTACACACTCATTCTGTTTTATAATACAGGATCTGATGTGACATATGAAGCAGAGCTGGCTGCTGGCACAGGCAGGATGGAGGCAGACATGGAGGAATCTGGATCCTTTACTTTCATTAACATAGGAAAATACTCCATTACAAGTAAGTTGAGAACTAAAGGGCGACATCAGGGCATCACCGCGATCGAATGGCTTTCAGACGCTGCACAAACACAGCCTCCGAGGTAAACTGGTACATCTTAACTGCACGTATCAGAGTGTGGTGGGAGAGGCCGCGAGCTGCTGATCCCGATATTTTCGTGGATGATGAGCAGACAGAGGTGCTTATCCCTGAAATCGGTTGCTCTTTTGCCCCTCTGTGGGACAAACTGTTCAAGATAAGCTGAGCCAGTATCAGCAGATATGAGAGATCGCATGTTTGGAAACAGATGGCGCTGAGATTTTGGCAGCTTTGGACAGATGTTCACAAACTTGCTGTTAGGGGATTTACAAATTACAAATTGTTGGGAGACTCAAACAGGGGGCATGAAATACAGCTTCCTGTCTGCAGAGACTGGGTGCGGGTGTGTGCATGGTCTGTGTACGTACGCAGACCCATGGGTGCTTCAGAGCCTCCTGGGCAGTGATTCTCTTGGCCGGGTTGATAGTCAGCATCTGGTTGATCAGATTTTTAGCCTCCGGAGTCACCGTGTCCCACTCTGGGGAGGGAAACTAAAACGCACACACATATAAACAACATAACGTCTAATTTAAAGTGAGGGAAATGCAAGATAACAGCGACAGAGGTGGGCTCACATCATACGCTCCAGCTTTGATCTGCTGGTAGAGTTTGTGCTGGTCCTCGTCCCAGAACGGAGGGTATCCAACCAAAAGGATGTACAGGATCACACCTACGCACAAAAACACAACCTTTGTCTGAGTGACAGGGAGGAGAGCGAGGAGGCGGCGGTGAGGAGCCAACAGGCAGAGAGCTTACCACATGCCCAGATGTCCACAGGTTTACCGTACGCCTCCTTCCTCAGCACCTCTGGGGACAAGTAGCCGGGGGTCCCTGCAAAGCCTGCACACAAAAACACAGACAAACACAAATCAGGGCCCAGTCTATTGTAATCAAGTGTGGTTTGTTGTTGTTTACATTTCTCCAAACAGCACTGAGGGAGAGAAAGTGCGCAGCTGCAGAAAATGTCTCCACATTTCTGCTCATCGTGCTGAAAAGTCATTATTTCCCACGTGATCAACACTCAGCAGTTTCCTCTGCTGTGATGGTTCCTGATGCACCCTGTCATCATACCACAGACAAGACTCCAGAGACCAGAGACTCTGTAGCATCGCTCTGGCATCAGGGAGACCAGCATCCAGCTGCTTCACATCAGGATCAGCTGTCAGTCAAACTTTCATTTACATCATATCGATGTTTTCATCAGGACCGCCTGTGTTTGGAGAGAGCGCGAAAAATAAGCTACAACAGTAAAATGCTGCTGAAGCATCGATGACTCAGGATCAATGATCTGATAAAGTCAGAGCAGAGTAAAGGTCTGATGGTTTATTATGTCTGTATGTTCTGACACAGCCCCAGAGCCGCTGCGCTCAGGGCGCTCAGCTCAGCTCAGCTCAGCTCAGCGTGCTGCGGTCCGTCTGTAACAGAGCTCCGTGTCAAAGCAAAGCACAGTCGCTGCACTCGGTTCAGTCCGGTTGAGTTTGCTGAGAATCAGCAGTGACAGTTTTTATGCCTCCACAACAGAAAGGAACCAACACCAGTGATGCAGGTGTCGCTCTGTTCTCAGGTTTAAACGCCAAATTAGACCTCAGCCGAAATCTGGAGAGACAAAGGAGTCACTTGGAGTTTGCAGTGAAAACAAAAGGATCAGCTGAGATTAGAGGAAGAGGAGGAAAAAAATCTCTTCTTCATCCCTGACTCAAGAACACGATCACAAAAAGGATAAAATGACAGAATGGATGAACAGTTCAGATTCAGCCTGACAGAAGCCTCCATGATCCAGAGGAGGAGGAGGAGGAGGATGGAAACAGACAGATGTTACTGTGGATTTGCTTTAAAAGAAAATAGTGAATTTCTTTAGAGTCTCTCAGGGGACACCTGTTCACCTACCATTAATTAAAATGGCTCCTTTAATTACTGCAGGAGGAGACATGACGTGAGTTTGATTTCCAAATCCTGGGAATAACAGCAACACGGTGCTGCACTGCTGATCACAATAACTCTGAAATATATTCATGTAAAAGAGGAAATCTGAGTTTTTCTTCTGCAGTGACAGCGCCCCCTACATCCACGTTATCCAGGGAGTGGGAAGTCACAGTGTGTGTGTGTGTGTGTGTGTGTGTGTGACATACCAAACCAAGCCTGCTGGTCCCCTTGAACCTCTATTGCCAGTCCAAAGTCGGCCAGTTTCACCGCAGCGTTCTTGCACTTGCTGGCCAGCAGCAGGTTTTCAGGCTGCACATTCAACACAAACAGCAAACACAGGTGCATCAGTGAAACTCTCCTGTGATGTCTGAGTGAGCCAGAACCATTCAACAGGCTCACAGTTCTAATCCATGATACTAATGAGACCACCGCCTTTCTCCTTCTAACTCTGGCAGGGAGGCACCAAAGCCACCCACCCAGCCCTTCCTTACTTATGGAAGTTTAAAAGTAAAACAGGGAAGAAAGTGTGACCAGTCAAACCAGTCAAACCCAGACCACAGGACTAAGAATAGAACCGGATGCAGCACACATACATTCATAGCCACACTACATATTCTAACACACACACACACACACACACACACACACACACACACACACACACACACACACACACACACACTCTGAGGCTGACACAGACAGATGGGACTTAAAAATGTGTATAAGCCTTTTTTTTTTGCCATTTGTTTACTTGAGGAAAACCAAACACAGCTTGTCTCTTCGCCACAGTCGTGTCTCTCCTGCTCAGACGCTGATGTAACATCGATCTGACAAACATCGGTAGACGACAGACGCACAGGGACAGCAGCTGATGGCGACTGATTCCTGCCTTTAGCATTAATCGTTCCTCCACACTGGCACAAAAAACAGCTGCATGATGCGCTCCAGCTGCAGGAGAGTCATCAGGACACCCTCTGCTGGCTGATTCAAAAACTTAATTAGAGGAGAGTTGGCTTACGAACAGGAGGTGGTGACATACAGGACAGATACTGTGCAGCTCACCACCCCCCCCCCCCCCCTACACCTCGTCCTATACTCCGACACAGGACAGTCTAAAACCTAAAACCACTGTTGAATTTGCTCATAACTTGTTGATTAACGTGAGTTTTCTTCTGTGTGTGTTGAGCTCAGGGAAGATTGATCTAACTGAGGAATCAGGTATGATATGTACATTATGAGTCTCCTTTATCATGTTGTTTTCTTTATAAAGCCCATGTATCACACACTAACTGAACATGACATTTTCTGCAGCACACTGAGGGTCAGACACTGATCCCCTGGACGTTAGGTGTCATGGTCGTCCTCGCCTTCAGGGTAGCGGGTTCTGGCCTCTATGTTTCCACCTTGTTTCATGAACAACTAATGAGAAAACAACAACAAAACAACATCATCTCCTTTTTTTCTGCACTAACTTAATAAACCTCCTCCAGGGAAATCATCACAGCACAACCTCAGACCTTTCCCATCTGCCCTCCTGTGTGTGGGCAGCCTTTAATACACTTCTGTAGGGTAAAGCAATCGTGGAGTTCCCCAACGTGTCTCAGCGCAATAACATCAGATGATCTGAGGCCAGGACGGAGAAGGAACATATCCACATGACCTGAACGCTACACTGATGAAACCAGAATCACACTAATACACAAACACTGCTCTGTTAAAAAGAACACAGCAGCTTTACTCACGTGCACAAACAATCTAATGAAACACAAATGCACACAGAAAGATACATGCACGCACACACGTGCACGCACCGATCGATCAGGCCCACAGACATGCACACACATGCTGAGTCTCAATAGGTTTCACTGCACTTACCAGGCGTCAGAATCTAGTTCACAAGTCAGACGCAGACAAACACAACTGTAAATCCCTCCCGACACACACAGACACACACCCCTGCAGGTGACTCACCTTGAGGTCTCTGTGAACCACCCCCATCTGATGGCAGTGGAGCACGGCCTCCAGGATCTGCTGGATGCAATGACTGCATGCAAACAGCAGGTGGAGCAGGTTAGTTCAGGCCCCCACCACCCAGCATCCATGCAGAGGCATCCTCCTCTCAACACAGGCCACACACACACACACACACACTCACACCACATTTGCACACGCACACAAAAAAAGTGTGAAGAGTGAACCTGTCTGTGAACTATCGAGGGAGAAGGTGTGCAGTTTGCTATTTTCTGTTTTCAAGAAAGAGCCAAACATTAGTCAGGCGGTGTAGGAGTGCACTGCAGCTCCATGTGGGAGACACTGTGTCTAACCTGCACATTTTCCTGTGTAATTTATTCAGGAACAGCAGCAACACCGCCTTTGACGAAAGGATTTAGCAGGTTTCCAAGCTTCTGAAGTAGATGCTGCTCTGCTGTTACTCCACTGAACTCTACTCTTTCACTTTCTCTCTCATGCTTACTCACTCTCTCTCTCTCTCTCCCTCTCTCTCTCTCCCTCCCTCTCTCTCGCCTGCTAAGAACCCACAGGAAATCACTATTCTAGTTCAGACCGTCTAAAATAGTGCAACAAGAGTCCCAAAAGCAAAACCTGAAGACAGGCAGACACACAAAAAGAAAGAGACAGACAGACAGACAGACAGCAGGCACAGGCGAGTTGTTTTTAAATCACAGGCAAAAATTAAAAAATATCAATAAAACACAAGCATGTAAGAAACAAACAACCGTTGCACAGAGGGTGCAGAGCAATGCAGCACAATGAGACAGACACACACCTTGAGGTCCCTGTGCACTATGTCATGTTGGTGGGTGTAAGACACACTGTCTAGAATCTGATGTATACAGTGACTGTGGAGACAAAACAACAGGGTGAGGAGCAGATAAAGGGGGGGGGGAGCATAAAGACAGTAATACAGAGACGAGGAGAAGGAAGGGGAGCGTCTGAGGGGGGAGGATGTTTTAAGGAGAAGAAGGTTAAAGGTTCAGTTCACTGAAGTGTTGGTTTTTATTTTCCCAGGTTTTGTGATGTTTCTGCCTCCAGCCGAGTCCAGTGAGGATGAATCAAATTACATTTGGGCTCACAACATAAAACTCAGGAGGGACTGAGGCACCTCAGTGTCTCTGTCTCTTCATGTGATCCCAGACTGACTCCATGATGCTGAGATCAGATCTCTGTGGGGTCCAGACCATCTGCTGCAGGACTCCTTGGTCTTCTGGTCTCTTTCTGACTCTGGCGGTGTGTTCGGGCTTGTTGTCCTGCTGCAGGACGACGAAACATCTCCTAAAACCAGCATCTCCGGTGCGTGGACACGTCTCTGTCTGAGAGGGCGATTCCACCAATGTGAGCCATGTTCTGAGCAGCTGCGCTCAGGCACAGCATTGTTTGGAGAGAAACGCTAACGTCAGCATGCTGCTGTGCTCACAATGACAGTGCTTAAGCAGCTGATGTGCTTCTTCAGAACTGCGAGCTGGATGGACAGGCTTAGGCCTGATCTGACGTTAACCCACTGCGTCAGGGTGGAGGCACAAACCTGGATGCATGAAAACCGTTCACATGGCCGGACACCGCCACAGATAAGTGAGAAAATCTGTTTTTGAGTAATTTGGTTGAACCGTCAGTTTAACAGGGGGGAGAGAGAAGGGAGGGGTCGAGCGACTCTGTGTGCAGATGGAGGACAGAGAGGAAACTGTCAGCGAGATACTGTTGGACAGTTATCAAGCCATGCTAGTCACACACACACCCACACACAAACACATACACTGACACACACACACACACACAATTTATGCAAAGGGAACAAGGGAGAGTGAAGGCAGATGAGAGGGGAGGAAAGAAAAGAAAAGAATGGGGGAAGGAAATCTGAAGAACACAGAGGAAGAAACATTGATCCTCCATAAACTGACGAGCGTCTTCTTCAGTGCCATCACTCTGGCTGCGAATGTGTCCTGCATTTTAACTGGGAATTGAGTGGAACCACAGGTGTGAAAACACCAAACAGTGCCAGTGTAGCAAATCCTGCCTCGTCAAAATAAATCGAACACGATTTTCGTTCCTCTTTTTAACCTGTTACCAGACTCCCCCCCGTTTCTTCCTCATAAGTCTGAAAATGATTTACCTAAAATCAAAAGGTTGCTGTTCAGAGTTTGTGACTACAGTTGTAACCTCAGTCTCCTCTGAAAGGAAACGCACAGTGTGTGGACTCAAAACAAAAACTGCTTCCTCTTGAAATCTGATGTTTTTCATTGACGATCGGTAAATAACCGATACTTCAGTTTGTCTATAGCTCTGAATACAGCAACAAGTGGGGTGATGAAAAAGCCAGAGATGAGACCTGAGGAGATGAGGAGTGAGAGACCAAAAAACAGCTTTTCCTCTGTTTACTGCATCTCTCATTCTACCTCTTTTCTTCCTCCCTTTAATGTTTCTGTCCCCTTCTTTTCTTCTCTCTCTCGCCTCCACAAACCGCCTCCACAGTCAAATTGATTTAGGTCTACCTCCTGAGGGGGTTATAACGTGGGCGTGTGTGCATTTTGTGCATTTTGTGCACGTGTATGTTTCCATCTGTCTGTAAAACTCTGACTCTGGGGAAAACTCCTCGACCTCCATTTGCAATTCAGCTCACAGAGAAACTGCGTAGAGGTATTATCCATCATAACTCGAGTCTGTAACGCCAAAAAAACTGTGTGTCAGAATTGTCTGTTTGTGCTAATGAGAGGAGTCTGGCTCTCAGAGCTGCTGGAGGACTGCAGAGGCTGGAGGACTGACACATGGAGGGGATGAAGAAGACAAGACAGATGAGATTCATGGGTGTTTACCTGGCATCTGCTTCACTGTAGTACTCTCTAGCCACAATGTCCTCAAACAGCTCCCCTCCTGTCACCCTGAGAAACGTAAAGACGGAGGTTACAACGCCAAATACTGTACTTTTTACACACACACACACACACACACACACACACACACACACACACACACACAGGAGGGGGATGTCCTCATTAGGGGGAAACCCCTGCTACAGGATTCACTCCAACTGGGTTGCCATGGAGACTGGCTCCAGTGCGGGGGAGTGTGGTTGTATGTGTGTGTGTGTGTATGCGCTAAAGTGGGAGCCGCAAGGGGGGGGGGGGGTGCAGGAGGGGAGGAGGTGGAGGCGGTGGGGTTGGACTGTTATGTAATGGGGGGAACTGCCTTGGAAGCGAGGAGGCGATGGAGGAGAAGAAGAAGAAGAGGAATGAAGAGAATGCGGATAAAAGGAAAAAAGAAAGAAAGGGAGGGTAGAGAAGACAGATTGAGGGAAGGTAGTGGAAAATGAAGCACCAAGGGAGAGGGAGGAGGAGGATGAAGGAGGAGGAGGGAGAGCAGCACAGCATGGCTGAGAGAGGGAAGAGGCAGAGGCAAAGAGGAGGAGGAGGAAGGAGGGAAGGAGGGAAGGAGGGAGGAGGAGACAAAGCAACTCACAGGTCAAAGAGGAGATAGTGGAAGCCTTCCTCTGAGATACTGTCATGGAGACGAACTGAGGAGGGAGGTGAAGAGAAAGAAGGAGAAACAGAAACGGACAGAGAGAAAGAGGGAACAATCAAAGGCGTCTTCATCTGGTATTTACTCTGAATCACAAACCTTAGCAGTTTAGTCTTACAGGACTCGTCCGGTGATATTCTAACATCGTCTGAACATTTTTTTTTAAAACGAATGAATGAAATATATATTTGGGAGCAGTTATTACAGATTCAGTCGGCGTGGAGAGGAGTGTCACAGACGTGTTTCACAGCACCAGGACGGGAACTCCCCATGAAACAATAACTCTTAAGAATGAATCTAAACACTAAAATTAGAACAGAAGAACAGAAGAACCATTCTTTAATGACGTCTACTGTTAGGACTTGTTGGGATCTCTGTTAGAATGAAAAATAAAGTTCTGTGGGTTTGAATCATGTTCGACTGTGCAGCCTTAGTAGCTGGTCATGACTTATTAATGATGAGGGGTCAGAAGCAGACGATCAGGAACCACCGATCGAGGAAACACACTTAAAGGCAGAGTCTCACCGATGTTGGGGTGTTTGAGCAGTCTGCAGATGCGAGCTTCTCTCTCCAGTTTCTGATGGTCTACAAGAGTCAGACCAAACGTGTCAGTGAAATTCCATTTCAGTTTGTAAAGACTGAAGCAGAAACTGTTCTCAAGGTGACTGGCAAAGAGTTATGAGACACACACACACACGACTTATGTACATATGTGGTCGCCCACAAACACAGATGAGAACGGCCTGAGGGCTGCACTTGTCCCAGATGCCTATTTAACCCCTCAATCCTGAGAGGAGAGGAGGAGAGAGGAGAGGAGGAGAGAGGAGAGGAGGAGAGAGGAGAGGAGAGAGGAGACAGGGGAGAGGAGGGGAGAGGAGGGGAGAGGAGAGAGGAGAGGAGAGGAGGAGAGAGGAGACAGGGGAGAGGAGGGGAGAGGAGGGGAGAGGAGAGAGGATGGGAGGGGGGAGGAGATCCAGCTGAGTGGAGGCTTTATAATAAATGTGTTTTTAATAAAGATGGTGTGGAGCCCCACCCATGATCTCACTCCTTTGCAGCAGTTACACCATTGTTTCTATTTTTAGACGATTTCTGAGGCGTTTTTCAGTTTTGATGGTTTTTATATGTTGAGAAAACGACTGAGAAATCAAACACAGGATGCTGCTTCATCTCCGCTGCACTGACACAGTGTCTAAAACACTACACACAGCACTTTAAAGTAAAGAGTCTGAATTTTCTGTAGCAAAGAGTGAAAACTGAGCACAAACTCCTGATTTTATCCTGCTAATATCCTACCGCCCGTTCGCTCGGATCCTTCCTCTGACTGAAACTATCATCTGCCTCTCCTCCGAGGAACAGACGTGAAGGCTTCACACGCTGGAATCAAACGAGCGCTAAAATATGCTAATGTGAGCTTTCAGATCTGGGACATACACACATGATGAAAACCCCCATGATGCTCTGCTCGCGCTTACGACTGAAAACACACGTGGCACGGTTGCACAGGGCTGACGGGTAACGTCTTTCTCTCACCTCTGGCAGAGAGCTTTTTGGTGTTGATGATTTTGGCGGCGTACTCTTGGCCTGTGCAGAGTTTGACACAGCGGCGCACCACTGAAAAGGCCCCCCTGGGAAACAAAGACAGGAGACAGGAGGAGGAGATGGGTCAGCTGCCATATCAGCTTCGTCAGCATCAAAAGGGACATCTCAGCTGTCGGACTGACCTCGTAGTCGTCCTGGACCCGTCTCTGCCTTTAAACCACCCTGACCTGCATGACTGATGCACACGAATCTGGAGTTGTGTCAAAGTCTGTTTCCCCGTCAGTGTAAGTTTTTCCCAAAGCTGGAAAACTAACCAGATCTGCATTTTCTTAGAAATTTGAAATAAAAAATGAAAATGTCCTCCATTTTTCCATCTTGTGTCTGAGTTACATGGAGGGACTTGGTTTTAGTGTAGATTGTGGTTGTAAAGTTGTGTTTTGTTAAATTGCTTGAATTTTTTTCTGGGCCAAAGTCGTATTCCTCCATCACAGAGGAGCCGTAGAGCTGTGACAACATTTATTCCAACCAACAATAAATCTGAGTTATTTCCTTTAATAATCATTTTACTGTTCAGTGTATGAAATATCAGAAAATGAAAATCATCATTTCAAGTGAACATGTTCATTTCTTGTTTTGTCTGAACTAAGATGTGGGAAGGAGGGAAACTCTCTGAAGGGGAAAAGACTTTAACACAAGACCACAGACGTAAATAAACCATACAAAGAGACAGAAAAAGGATGGATGAGCCAATTTAACAACAGCTAACTGATTAAAGGTCAGAGGTCCAGAGCCACGCCCACAGCGTTTTAATTCAGAGTGAAACAGAAAGCAGTTTACAGGCTCATTTCCTCCATGACTTGAATAATTTCAGAGAAACGTTATCAAGCAGCTAAAATCAGAGGGAGAGAAGCTGCGTTTGGAGGATGAGTTCGGTGAGTGTTGAAGTGTTTTTAGGGCCACGTTTGCTCATCAAAGCCAACAGAGACAAACAGAAATAACCACCTCTGTCATTTCTCAGAGCTAATTTTATCTCACCTCAGTATTGTTACGCAATGAAACACTCGCACTCCCCTCAGAGCCCCTGCCTCTCACGAGCTCTCCAACACGCATTCATTATGAGGAGACGGGGTGAGTAAGCATGACACTCGCTGACACTCCCGCCGTGTGGTAGAGAAGGCAGCAGAGCTTCGACATGACAGGTTATCTGCAGGGCAGGTGGGCGTCAGGAGGAGGGCTGGATCTGGATCCAAAACCTGGATTAGCCGAGCTCAGAGTGTGACACACACCTTCGTCTAATCTTCTACATTCACCCTCTTTTCTTATTAGCAAAATGTAACGTACAAAACATCAAATAACAAATATGAAATATATATGAGAGTGTCAATTTATTTTTGACCTTGGAAACAGCAGAAACAATACGATTATATTTGTGACTCAACTTTATCTAAAGCTTTGTGCGTCTTACTGTCTCCACCACAACTGAGCTACATCCACTGACTGCTGAAGGCTGAGACGTGGCTGAAAGCTCCAGAAGAAGCCAATGAGAGGACAGTGGGTTCAGATCAGTAAGTCAAACTTCATTTTCTCTGAGTTTTAAATAAATAATCAAACTTTTGTTAGTTGCTGAGTGATTTTCTGTCACTCAAAGAAATTATTTCAACTTTAAATGAAGCTCAGCTCTGAAAGTCAGAGAGTGGTGGGCATCAGGTGCAACCAAAGCCCTGACTTCTCAGTGTAACATCATCGTTCTCTACATCTGCATCACACACACACACACACACACACACACACACACACACACACACACACACACAAACCCAGGACACAAAAGAAAGTGACAACACAAGCAAAACACTAATAAGGCTCTGTTATCAGTGAGGGCAGCTGCTGCTACTCCAGCATGTCTATTGTCTTTGACTTATCACATCCCACACACACACACACACACACACACACACACACACACACAGGGCTGGAGATCACCACCATCACCAAACAGCTCAACGCAGCCTGTAAAATAAAATCTCGACATCAGAGTTCACAGCTGAAACCACTCCAGCTCTCCACCGGCTTCTTTCTCCCGGGGCGGTGGAATAAATGTTCCTGTGAGGCGAACGTTGCAGAGAGATCCTCTCTACCCACGCACAACCTGACAGAGACACTGAGTCCACTTTGCATCTACCCACTGTGGCACCCATAGTCTCCTCAGTCTCTCTCAATTTGTCTGCATCCTGTTAGGGGCCACGCATCCCCGGTCTCTCTGTTTCTTTCCTTCTTTTTTATTTTTCTATCACAAAGGGAACCTCGTTAGATTAGCAGCAGATCAGGCGCAGCAGCATTATTCTCTGACTTCTCTCCAAAGCTGTTTGCCTCTGTGATTAAAGCCAACTGATGGTCAGGGAGCTTAATTCTGACACATCAGCTTTTCCCTGATATTAGGCCTGTTTGTCCCTAATTAGCCTCCGGGCAAAGAGGAGGAGGAGGAGGAGGGGGGGTGTGCCCTAAAGTGCTTCTGGGCGCCCCCCCTTCCCCCCTTCATGCAAAATCCAACTATCTGATGGCTTTTCATAGCCTGGCTGTTGCATTTAAAGTACTCTGGAAAAAAAGAAAGCATGCACTGAGAAAGAATCACGATTTAGAGGCTAAGCGTAGGCGCGGGAGAGCCCCAGACCAGCGTGCGTTTTGTTTTGAAGGGTTGGAGCTGCATCCATCACCGCAGATGTGCAGACCTCCATCCTCCCCCCCGCTCCTGTGCCATCGTAGGACAGGGTCAGGCTGCATGCAGGAGACTCAGAACAGCGGAGAATGGATCAGCGGCTTACTTGCCAAGCTCCTCGTACAGCTGGTATTCATCTGTAAAACGTGTACAAGTA
The DNA here is from genome assembly GCF_017976425.1 of Toxotes jaculatrix. Lineage (NCBI taxonomy): Eukaryota > Metazoa > Chordata > Actinopteri > Toxotidae > Toxotes > Toxotes jaculatrix. The sequence goes on along the minus strand of NC_054409.1, from coordinate 24,123,760 downwards.
GTCGTTGCCATGATGTTTCCTCCCCGGACGGGTGCGGGTGCCGAGTCCGAAATGCACGGTGCGTCGGTGCGGACGGGAGGACCTCGGGCTCAGTCTCCGCCCACCTCAGACCTCCGGACGGCTGAGTGGTTCAGCTGCAGCCCGGCGCGCACACACTCGCACACGGTCCCGGCTCGGATGGCAGCGGGCTCTCTCTGCTCCGCCAGGCGAGGAGGACGGACTCTTTAAATACCGCACAAAATGGAAACGTGAGCGCAGCACATGACGTTTCCCCGCGTTCAAACAAAAAAAAAAAAAAAAAGAAAGAAAGAAAAGACATAAAGAAGAAGTGAAATCAAAGCGCTGATTGAAGAGCGCGGGGAGCGCAGCGTTTGATTACACATTAGAATAAATGAGAAAATGAAGAAGCTGCGGCCGCTAATGAAATGACTTCACTTGTAACTTGAGCAGAGTCTGTTTCGGTTTTCCTGAGTTTCCCTGAATCAAAATGCTAAATTCTGCTCGGTGCATTTCAGTGATTGCACTGGACCTTTCGGGCACTTTGCCTTCATGTCCCACAAACACAAACACAAACAATACACATTACAGTTTCATCTGGGCATGGCCGGATTAACCTGTCAGGGGGGCCCAGGGCAAAAATGTACCGGTGGGCCCCACTGACCCACCAACCTCCCTTTGCTGTGTGTGTGTGTGTGTGTGTGTGTGTGAGTATCATGTTGCGTCTGAGCAGCAACCAGATCAAATGGTGGAGTACAATCTATGCTGTCCGTGTCCATGTTGAAGTGTCATGCTGGTTCTTTGTGGTATGCCACTGTGACTAGTGGCATGTGGCGCTTACAGACCGCATTTTAAAATATTTTTGTGTCTTAATTAGAAATGACAACACAAAAAAGTGGTGAGAGAAAAGTGAACTGTTGTGATTTAAGTTTTTACCTAACAGCTGCTTTGTTGTTGTTGTTGTTGTTGTTGGGTAGTTAAACGCAGAGTGTGGCAGCTGAACCTGCTGTAAACCTGCAGTTTGATGTCAGGTCGCGTTCCTAACACGAGTTATGATCCCGGACAGAAAAACAGACCCGGGCCAGGTTTTATCCAGACTGTAAGAATTAGACTTAAAGATGCTAAAAGACAAAGTTAGGAGTGAAAGGGCTTTTTGTTAAGTGTGAGCATTTATTTTTATTTATTTAGAATAATAATTTTTCATTTTATTGGTGTGAAATCTTTAAATCTCCAATAATAATTAACAGGGGGCATGAACAACAATCTAATATTTGTATAATATATAAATATATAAATAGGACTGGAAAAAAAAAAAGGTCAATCTGTGCTCTGCTCTGTTTCTGAGCTGCAGTCACCAAACTGACGCCCAATAACAATGAGATGACTAAATGCTCAGCAGTCTGTGGCACTGACGTGAGGACAAACATGAAAAATAAGAACAGAATCGGTCTGCAGGGCAGAGTCCTCGTCAATGATCTGTATTCCTGTCCCACCCATCCCACTCAACCCAAACTGGCAGCTTCAGCTTCAGCTCTGCTCTTACAGCTAAAGACAAACCTGCAACACAACAGACCAGCAGGTAAACGTTGACTTTATTACAACCAGGCCTGTAAATAAAGCAGGGTTCAGTTCATATTTGGCTGAGTTTTGTCTGAGTCTCAGAACTGTACCGCACTGGGGGGGATGTCAAACGCAGAGGGGTCAAACTTCTGCCCTTTGAAAGGTGAGCCCTCAGCGTCCCAGCCCTTCTTCAGCATCTCATGCACTTTCTGTGGAGTCACAAGGAGATGGATGTTAAATATGTACCATTCATGCTAATAAAGACCACAGTGCCATCTAGGGGTGAGTCAACTGATCATCAGTGCGACTGATGGGACAAAAACTTTCAAGTGGCTTCTTCAAACCTGCACATTTCCCTTCAGACGTGAAGCTCTTTTGTTAAAGTGGTGGCAGGTTTATGTGTCAGTCTCATGTCTGAAATCCTGCCAAACATTTACTCAACATGTTCCAAATACAGAGGGAGGGAGATGAATGCATGGCTCATCTGACTTCTTCTACAAAAACATGTAATAAATGCTTTATAACACATTCTAATGTAGTAATAAGAGGATGTAGGTGTTTATTAAAGTGTCTGTTGTGGTGAGTGTCCTCACCATTTCGTGACTCTGTGGTTTGCCCTGCAGCTTCTGATGGTAGTCGAACGTGAGTCTGTCCAAAACAGCATGCTCCTCGTCATCAACCGACGCCATGGTGCGCTCACGGTTAATTTGGTTTATATCGATCTCCTTCTCTCCTTTCAGCACCGCGTTCCACCAAACCTCCGAGGTCTTGCTGAGTGACAGCTGGAAGCCAAACACAGTTTAAAGCCGGATTAAAAGTTGTTCATTTAAAAATAAACTCTTGTGAGCGACACTTCTTGAGCAACGTGTTCACTCACGACCACACAGTGTCCAGGTTCCAGGCTCCACAGAGAGTTTTCAGTGTTGATCTTGTGTGTGAATTCTCCCTCCATCAGTGTTTTCTCCTCGGCTCCGTCCCTCACACACACTCGCACGCTGCTGGTCTGCAGACTTACACTGACCTGTGAATAACCGACGCAACAACAAAAAGAGTGAGACACGCCTGCAGTCACTGAGGCGAGAGCAGTCTTCCTGCCGCGTCAGGTGGATGAATAACCGTGTTTACCTGTCTGCCCTTCAGAACCGTCTTGGGCACGAACACGCGGACCTCCACGTCCGTGTAGTCCTGAGACCAGCTGTAGTTTTCCCTCACCGCCCCGTTGTAACTGTCAGGATCAGCCTGAAATTGCTCCTGACTCCTGAAACACAACATGTACACAAACACACACGGACAGCGTCGTTCGGGCAGGGTGCACAGGTGGAAAGTAACAAAGTACATTTACCCAAGAATTTAAGTACTGTTTATAACACTTAACACTTCCACGCCACTAAATTTCAGTGGGAACTACTGGACTTTTTACTTCACTTCATCTCTTATCATGTTATATGACAGATATCAATACTGGTCACTTTACAGATTATTATTATTATTAGCTTATTATTAACACAAAAATCCTTTCAGCAAGATAATAATGTGTTAGAATAAATTATACAACTATTATTATGTAAATGCTTCTGATAAATATTATATATGTTAAAATGCTCCTCAGCTTTAACTGAGGAAAATACGACAGACAAATATCACAAACATTAATACTTTCTAATTATACTAAACTGCACCATTTGATTCACCAATAAAAACAAGAATCTTTTCATGGATAAACAGCAGGATGTTACTCACTCCCCTGCAGAGTTTGTGCTGGCTGCAGCTGCCTGGTCCCCCTCAGCTAACTGTCCTGGACCCCCGCTGCTGTCGGGCTGTGGGCTGACAGTCGCTTCTGAGGCTGCAGGAGCTGAAACATGCTCGGCGTCCGTGGGGGGGCTCTCCGCCTGTGCTGCCTCGGTGCTCTGCTCCTCCGTCTCCTGGTGAAGCTCAGTGGCGACCTCCAGCTCCTGAACGGCCGGAGGAACATCCTTCCCCTCTCTCCTTTGCATCTCGCTCAGCTGCCGCTCTCTGTCGTGCTCTGCCAGCTTCTCAAACAGCTTAAACGTCTGTGGAGGGAACACAAGATTAACACAGGTCTCAGTCTGAATTCCATTCAGACAGAGTAAATAACAGAAACACCTGCAACACAAACCAGTTTCCAAAACAATCAACACCAACTGAACTTTATAATCGTCACTGTATTTGTATTACAAGAAATTAATCAAAGAAGTGGTTCTGACATATGAATGCACAGATAATTATAATCCAATGACCTAAATCTGAATTTGAATTTGAAATGAACCACTCTGCATAAAGAGTTCTTTTACTTCTCTTAACTATTTTCAATCTAATACTTTTGTACTTTTACAACAATAAAATTGTGACTACGTGAGTTTTATTTGTAGTAAAACTGTGTGGAGCTGCTGCCGTAAACAAGCACATGTTCACACGGAGGGTTAGAAAACTTCAGTCGCTGTTTATCAGGTTACAAAGACGGAGAAAATATTTATCTGACATGTTGACAGACTTCACCTTAAGCACCATCTTCTCCGCCACACCGGGAGGGAAGCCCATCTTGTCGTTGGGACTCGACAGGAGGCGATAAAAGTCCGTTTTACGGTACAAAAACCCAAAATAGACCTGCAGAAAGTCCTGGATGTTTCCAACATGCTGCAGGATTCCCAGCAGAGCGTTGTCGTACATCTCTGTCAGCTCCAGCGGCGACGCCATCGCTGCTTCTCACGTTTTATTCGACCGTTTTTCTCTGCCGACAGTTCACGTACGAAAATAAAAGACCGTGTTTTCAGAAATGTAAGTAAAAAAATAATTCAGCGGTACTTGCTGGGTAACGTTTCTCAACGCCAGTGTTCCTCCTTCCAGAACAATAACACTTCCGGTCTTGTAATTTCGAAATAAGTGCACAACAGCTACAAATTCGTTCGTATGTTACACAAAAACAAAAACAAAAACCTGAGTATAATGATACAACACTGTATCACGTGTGTTTTAACATCGTTGGTAATTATTATATTCAATCTGTCGACAGCTCCCTTTACACCTAACTATTTTATTTTCCTATATCCGGTTGGTTCGTGCCACCCGTCGTCCGGTGGAAACGGATACTTGGCTCGAATCAATGGTTCCAGATTAAAGGCGCGGGTTTCATGAAACATAATTATTTTGTCATTTTGATGCGAGTTAAAATTATCAAAGGTTTTAAATCCGTTAAAAAATATAACAGCGCTGGAAAAAAGTAAATCAGAGATCCGTGTTTGCTCTTTTGGCGCAGTGCGCTAACAAATACTCAGAAAACATGGCGGCGTCCTTGGGCAGCGCAGGCAGCGCGAGGCTACTGGTGAGAAAAATGATTTTAAAGTTCATTGTTCAAAACGTTTCTGTGAAGTCATGTCGACGATGCACAGTTTAAGTTTAACGGACCGATAACCAGCATCTTCAGTTTCATGTGTCGCTGTTAACTGAAGCAGGCTGACACACCTAACACCTCCTTTACCACAGCGCTTATCTCACTAATGTTTTTACATTAAACGTGTTTAACGTCTTTATTAACAGAGCAGTGTGACATGAAACATCATGTACACACAGAAGTGTTTTCAGTGTTAAATACACAGAAGATGAGAGTCAGTCAGTTACAAAAGAAATGGGAACATTAAAACAAAACACGAAACATTTAACAACATTACAGTGTTTTCAAAACCAGTGTTGTAATCCATTGTTGTAATCTGATGCTTTTTTTTTTCTTTCTTTTTTTTTTTAACTCTCCTGGTGTTTCCTCTGTTTTGTCTACAGGGAGCTTTATCCAGGGCCACATCATTATGGAGCTCCTCCCAAAGCAGAGGCCTCCATGTCACTGCAGTGTGCTGCAAGGTAAACACTGAGCTCCAAACTTCATAGATACATCACACAGTTAACTGTCAGCTGTTAAAACGTGTTTTGAGACTTAGGTTGACAAGCTGTTAGTCTAATTAGTTTTCTGTGGGCACAGATTCTCCCTTTCAGCAGCTTTGCTTCCAGATCAAGACTCTGCACCTTCTTTGGTCCAATCATCAGTCTGCTTAAGCACAGGGCGTCTTAAAGTCTTCATATGTTTGGACTGAATTTCCTGACTTTTGGTCTCTTCTTTGTCCTCTGCCTTCAGAATCGAGCCGCTCGTGTCCGAGTGGGGAAAGGAGACAAACCTGTGACCTATGAGCAAGCATTTCACCCGCATCACATTGGCCACCGCAAAGGATGGCTGTCACAGCATACCAGTGAGCATGACCAGGCTTGTCACAGAGCTTGTTACACAACTTAATGACAGTTGTGTAACAAAGTTTAAAATACTGTGTACTGACTGTATGGCTTTGTATCTGTTAAACGTAGGTTCAGTAGCTTTGAAGGATGGACTCTGGCTGATGTCAGGTGTTAGTGCTTTCAGAAACGTTTTCCAGTCATAACCTGGAAGCTGATGTTTATGACATTTACAAGATTGAAACTGGTAATCACAATAACTTGGATATAACATGGATGCTGCATCACAGTGTGTTTCCAAAGTGCGCCTCTGTCTCACGCCCTCCAACTCCAAACACGAGTGTTAACTGCATTTGTGTATTTTCTGGATGACTGCCAGAGGAGATACGTAACACGGGCCATCCACCATCTGTCTCTCTGTAATGCAGGTGGTGAAAACCAGGGCAAAAAAAAAGTCTCTGTTTGTTAAGTTGCTCTGATTGAATGATAATAACTGACACAGGATTTCAACAAGCTCCTCTACTCTCTCATATGGATTATGGTGGCTGAAGAGTCAGAGGACACTTTAGTAAGAAAATAAATCTGACATACTCAACACAGGTGGAAACAGAAAGGTCCCTTGCTTGCATAATAATACACCCTAAACATAAAACATTTACTGTATGTATTATTATATTGTATTGTTAATGTATTTCATGCCTCAGGACCGACTCTCCCTCCCATGTCTGCCAGGTAACCTGAAAGGAGAAGGGGGAGCAGCTGAACGCACCATAGAGGATGTGTTCATAAGGAGATTCATATTCGGGACCTTCCACGGCTGCCTGGCCAATGAGATCGTGATCAAAAGACGCGGCAACCTGCTCATCATATGCGCTTTAATGTTACAGAAACTCCAGCCACAGAAGTTTTACTTCTTAATAGGTTACACAGAGTCTCTGCTGTCGCACTTCTACAAATGTCCCGTCAAGTTAGAGGTTCAGACCCTGCCAGAGAAAGCTGTGTACAAGTACCTCTGATGGACCTTTGTAGTGTTGGTACAGACATAAATGTTTCCATCTGGAGTTTAAATTGATCTAATATAAAATGATGGCTTTGTTCCCATCTGCATTCCTGCTCACTGACTGATGCCACCCTCTGTTTTCAGTTTACTCAAAACTGACTTTCAAAATTAAATACAAACATTTGTGTGCAAGCACAAGGTTTAAAATACTGTGCATGTGTATAGAAGTGTTCCAGTTCACTGTGTTTAAACCAGCTCTGTTGTACTGTCACTTGAAGTTTTATCATCAAGGCTTGTAAGTCAGAGGGAATCTGAGAAATCTATGTAGTGTTTTATAAAGGAGGATTACCGGTTAAACCAGACTTAGTTCAGTACATCAGTGTGTTTAATAAAACAGATTCAGGTAAGTCTGACATAAGTTACCATGGAACCACTTCCTCATACCATAGTATTTATAGCCTAAGCTAGTTTGCAATACCTGTCTCCATATGGCCTCAAAATTCAGCAGGAGCATTTAAAACAGAATAAAACACAATACGACTCAGACTAGTTCGATCCTGGTCAGGCCACAATTCAGGTTTCATCTCAGGCTTAACTGGTGTTAAAGTCAATATGTCAGACGGAAACTAAAGCTTGTACATTGTACAAGACTGTGCATGTTATATCATGATATATCCAGAAGATAGTGCATTTGCTTCTCTGATTTTATTTTTAATCAGTTTCATCACAGTGCAAATATGTTCACATTTAAGGCAGATGCACCTTGTCAGTGCAAATAACAAGGCACAAAGGATTAAAGCGTTCATTTCAAATGTTACCATGCAAAATTTCCCTTGACGAATTCCTCACAAAAACACATCCAGCCCTTCATCCTCCATAAGGCTCTTTACAAACTTATCACTAATACTCAGAGTAAAATATTGTCACAGCCAAACATCAGGATAAAAATTTTAAAACAGATTTTTTTAAAATCCGAGGCACGAATTTGGAGAAGTAACTGGACACATGAAGAGGTGTCCATTCATGAAAGACTTTTTGGCTTCTTTCATTCAAAGTGCTGCAGAGATAAAATTAGGAGCATTAATTCAAAGAAATGTAAAAACAAACAGCTCAAGATTTACCTTCATGAGATGGTTTGACAGTTTGGGAAATCTTTCTCACAGTTAGATAAGAAGACTGACACAACTCTCACATCGGTGCAGTAGTTATGTAGCTAGACCCAGAAGCCAGTTTTCTTAGCTCAGCATAAGGACTGGGAACAGATGAAAACAGCAGCTCCAAAGCTCACTGATTAATTCATTATAACTTTTTGTTTAAGTGGTTTTGAGCCAGGTTATTTCATGCCAGGTAACCAGTGGAGACTCCTGCACCACGAAACAGTCCCGAACGTAGTGTGATCCTCTGTAAAACTGCACGTCGTCACTTTCACACTTCAGGTTTTGAATGAATTAAATAAACGTGTAACGTGAAACGTGTAAATTAGTGAGCTTTAGAGCTGCTGGTAGGTAGACTTTGTTAACTTTGGACAGACTACCTTAGCTAAGCTAAACTAACCGGTTGTTGGAGGAAGCTTTGTATGAAGCAGAGAGATGTGAGAGTTGTACTAATTTTCTAAGAAAAGAAATAAGCATGTTTCCTAAAATGTTGGACTGTTCCTTTAAAGAGATGATTGGATTACAGGCAGCTACGTTTAAATCTGCACATCTGACAGACACTGGCACTATGAACCCCAAACACTGTAAAGAACAGAGAGTTTACAGACACACAAAAACACACTAACTAACATGGACTGACTGACAACGGCAGAGTGAGTCCAATCTGCACAGAGTGAATGGGGCGAGGAGTTTCCTCTGTCTTAAAACAAAATACACCAGCTCATGAAAGTGTGTTGTAGAATATACGAGCACAGCTCAGGAAAACAGGCCGTTTTCACTGCAGACATTACAACTTGTCCTAGAAGGAAAAGCACAGGTGATACTCAAAACATTAAGGGACAATAATTAGCTTTCTGTCAAATGTCAAACCTGAGTTTTACGGTGGATATTTGCTGTTTATGTCCCGACAAAGAAACAGTCCGGCAAATAAACTGTCATAAAACTGCAGAGTGTAATTTTTGTGGTTTAGCTTTTGTACAGATTTAACAAACAGGATGTCACACGTTAGTTACTGAGCCTCAAACGTGCTGGTAGGTGGATATCTGTTGCCTTCGACTGAGCCAGGCTAACTGTTTTTCATGCTAGGCTAAGCTAAGCTAAGCTAAGCTAACCAGCTCAGACATGAGAGTGAAAGTGGTATCAAGTCTCAGCAAGAAAGAAAATAATTGTATTACCCGTTTAAAAAAGGACAACAACAAACTTTTCCTTTAACAGTGGCCCTGTTGTGTCTAAGTGTTTCAGTCAGCCATGACAGTGTGACAGTGAGCCAGCACCACAACACCAAGACCCTGAAACTGATGCAGCTAAATGGAGTCCAGCCATTATTCAATTTATCGTTTACACCTGTGCTTTTGCTCCTGAGACATGTCAAAATGAGTTCTGAGAAAACAGCCTGTGCAGCTATCATACTTGTGGTAAAAGGTGTCACTGACCAGATAAACCAGTCCCACCTTCCTCTGACAGAGTGCTGCAGTGCTGTGGTTTACTGCCTCTTCTTTACTTGATGTCACGGCAGCTGTCACCCACACAGGACTGCAGCTTGATGAGCCGCTGGTTCATAGCCTGCAGGATGGCTGGATCCACCTTCTTCACAATGTTCTCCAGCTGGCTGGGGTCTGACGTCAGGTTGTACACCTCCACAAACGACTGGGGGGGGGGGACACAAGGACGGACAAAGACTGAGATCCACCTCTGTTTTCTCAGACATGTGTCACTAAATTAGAAAAATGAAGTCATGCTCACACCTCGCTGTCTGCAAACTCGCAGTACTGTAGGTTTTGTCCACTGTCGAGGGTCCTGACGCAGGCGTAGGTGTTGTTGTAGGCGTCTTCACACACACAGTCTGGGAAACATTGCTAAGGAGAATCATGTTTTAAGTGCAGGGATTATTAGGGATTATTGTCATGCTGTTTTTTTGTGTGTTTTGTGTGCACTGTCACTGACTCAGTCCACTTTGGTCCAGACTGAATTGTCTCACTACACTTACCGACAGTCCAGGTCCTAATTTGGGACAAGCAGGATCTGTTGTTGGGTGTCCCTCTCCGTTGTATTCAACAAGGAAACAGGGCCGTGCACTGCCATTACGCAGTGAGGGAGCCTGAACACAAAACCTTAGTTAATGTTTGGAAAATGAAAGCAGTGCGTCGCAAAACATTTAAGTCAATTTAAAGAAACGGCTGACCATCTGACCGAGGAAAGACTGCCCGTCCACGTTCACTGAAGACAGGTTGAGACCAGATATATCCAGGATGGTCGGAGCAAGGTCAATATTCAATACTGGAGCCTGAAGGAGTCACACAAAACACATTAACACATAAAAACGATGAAAAACGTAACACAAACCAAGGTTTACAGGCAGAGGCGGCAAATGTCTCGTGACCTTCAGTGTCTGGTTTGGTTTGATGCCAGGACCACGGACCATGAGCGGGACCCTGATGTCAAATTCATACAGCTGCCTCTTATCAATGGGCAGAGAGAACTGACCTGGAACAGCGAGGACAGGTGATTATTACAGGAGACGTCACTGAGAGGAGGTGGACTGTATTAATTCGTCAGAGGACTAACTGGAGCGCGCTCACACCTGTGTGGTAGCCGTTGTCAGAGGTGTAGAAGATGTAGGTGTTGTCCAGTTCCTTTATACTATCAAGTTTCTTGACCAGCATCTCTACCATGTCGTCCACAGATAACAGGGTCTGCCACCTGCAGGAGAGATGAGACGACCGTTTGAATATAATTATTTAAAATCATTTTCAAATGTGGAAATTAGGGATGTTCCAGTCATGTTTGTTTCATGTTCAGTCTCTGCCAATGAAGAGTCTGATCTGATGCTTGTATTCACCTAAACATAGGTTAAATACATACAGTTGTGCAGCTGAGTGCAGACACTGGCTGCAGAGAGCACGTTAACAACAGACCACTTTCAGTTTGACGTGTTATCAAACTGCTCTCAGAAAAAACGTTAGCAACACCCGATGTGAGCTGTCGACGTTCGTCATGCTAACCAGCGAGGGTGACAGTTAGCGCCAGCTAAAAATGAGAAGCTGTTAGCTGCGTGTTTTGTACACTGAGCTTTAGCAAATCTGACCAACCTCAGTGTCTCAGTGTCCATGTGAAAACGATTCTGAGAGACAAAGTAAACAGACTTGAATATTCATTCAGATACGGTTTCTGGTTAATTTCCTTTTCAAACAGTAACTTAACAGCAGGCAGAAAAGCCATATGTTTCACTGCCCTCACACAGTTCACCTCCGACCTCATTCAACAGCGATGTCATGTGGTCCTGAAGTACACCTGTACATCGCTGTTTCCAGGTGAGAAGTAAAACTGGGCCACCCCAGAGCCTTGCCGCTAACATGGCTAAAAAAGCAGAGGACTGCTGGTGAGATGTACCTTTTCCTGTATGCATTATCCAGGAAGTTGATGGAGCTATTCGGCATGGGGTTGATGGGCTGACGCAGCAGCCAGTGTTTGTCCTGAAACACACACATTGAGATTCATTGGGAAGAAAATTTAAAGAGCAGTAATTAAACTTCATGGTGTTTGCCGCTCTCCTGGTCGTACCTTCCCTGGTTTGTCAAAGCTCCCGTCTCGAGGAGCTTTGACATTACTGAACTCTTTCTGGTACTGAGGTGCTGCCGTCCAGGGGGAGTGAGGAGCTGGAGGAGACAACATCAGGAAGAAGGGATGCTGAGGGCTCCTGTCATCCAGAAAGTGAAGGGAACGGTTCACCTGCATCGCAAAATGAAGCAAGAGTGAAAACACCACTGAAGGAAGCTCAGAGGAAACAACAGCAGCTTTGTTTGACAGAACCAGGATCAGATATAAGGAAACAAACTGCAACTGCTGCGAGAACAGGGAGGGTTGTGCATTTGCAGCGTCTGTGAGTCATTATCACCACAGGATGAGTAGTTACAGGTGGTCAGCTGCTGCTAAACACATGCTACTAGATGTGAGTAATGCTGCAAGTCGCACCATCGCACATTAAATCCGACTTCTCAGTGCCGGCATTACTTTGGCTGCTAATGAATTCGACTGTCTGATGGACACATGCTCAACACCTGTTTGAAACACTTTCAGTTCCTGATCAGGGAAAATCCCTCCATTCACATGCCAATGCACGTTACCGTGGTTACCAGATGAGCTTGCACAATTCTAGTCCACACTTTGCTTCTTTGCCAGTTTATAATCAGCAGATGGATTTAAACTTTGAGTTCATGCTAAAAATCACCTAAAATCACATGTCTACGATCACACAGTCCTGTGATGAGTCAGTTTGCTTTCACAGCACAAACAAACCACCAGAGTCCACATGGAAGCAGACCAAGACCCTCCTGCTCAGGTAGTGTCTCCGTCCAGCTGTTTTCCCACCCGCCTGAACAAGCTGCACAAACACTGAGAAACTCTCAGTGTTTCTCAGATGCAGCTGATTACCAGCTCTGCAGACGACAAAGGGGAAGTTCAGCTCTCATGAACTATATTTAAAACAGAATAGGTAGGCAGCTGGTTAGCACTCATGTGTCGCCCGATGAGCATGACATGCAGCTGTTGCATGAAACAGCAGAGTCACGCCACGAATCAAAAACACAAAAGTCTTCACTCAAACACCCTAAAGTCTAAATGTAAATCCTCTCACACAAACTAGTCGATCTAAAACAGACTCTTTGGGTCCATTTCTCATTCACTGCCTGGTTGTTGATGATTAACTTTTCACTCTGCTGACTGGCACACAGAGAAACTCACTGCACATTTTATATTTCTGACAGCAGCTGATTCAGACAGTTTGGAGGTGAACAGTCTTATTCTTCCTATAAATTCTTACATAAATGTCCCTGCACATGCACAGAATACTGCTGATCACAGGCTCAGCACGAGCACAAGCCACTGCACTCAGCACCCAGAGTGTGACTACAACTCACGATGAGGTCTGTGAGGTAGTCCTTCTCGTAACTGTCTCCATGCTTTTCTTCTTTGCCGTTGACTGACAGGGTGTAGTTGTAGTACTGCGAGTTCCCCACCTGAAAATCATATTGCAAAGGTTGTGACAACAGAAGGACCTGAAGAAACTGTTTCTGTGTACATGTCTTGACATGCTTGTTTGTGGGACTCACCAATGCATGCCACTGGTCCCAGCCAGGAGGAACATGGCCGACATCTCCCGCCTCTTTCTTACCGTACTGGTGACAGAAGAGACATCGTGTTTTACATGTGGTTCACCTGCTGCCTTTGGCCTTTATCATATAATCTAGCTTTTCCGTTGTTTCCTATAATATTTTCTGTAGTGTCCCACTGCACCTGGACAGGATTTAGATCCAGAACCTCTGCAACACGAATAAAATACTTAAAGTTCAAAGCAGTTTTCAGACGACAGCAACAGCAACACCTCCGAGGTGTGACACTGTCATGACTGACAGCTGCTGAGAACTACAGCACTGCGTGGTGCTCCATACTCAACTATTCTGCAGGTATATTTTGCAACACGTGTCTAGTTATGAGTTTTTTGTTCAAACTTTCAACACATATTAATGAAATGACTCTTCAAGTCAAATATTTTACCAACAGTGTTAATCAGGTGTTTAATGTACCTCTCGATAGTCAACAAATTTACACAAATATAAGTACAAGCACACACGTGTTCAGACCTGGTTAAGATATTTCCCACCGAAGAACGTCTGGTATTTCTGTTTGCTGAGGTAGACGGGGAAGGCCTGGGCTTCGGGACCTTTCTGCCACAGAGGGCTGGAGCAGTTTCCGGACAGAGAGTTGTTCCTCACCTCGTGGTTGTGAGGGTACTGACCCGTCAAAATGCTGCTCCTGCTGGGGCAGCAGAGCGGCGTGACCGTAAACTTCAGGGGAGAAGGAAGCGAGAGCAGTGATTAAGAGGAAGGCCAGAATAGGAGAAGAGAGGAGGAGATGATGAAAGAGACGTGACAGCTGAGCCGAGGATGTGTAACTCATCCAGTTTCAACATTTTAAGACATGTAACCACAGGTGAGAGTCAGATCCAGCTCAGGTCCACACAACAATGTAGAAGTACTTTATTACAGTGATACTTTAAAAGGATCTAGTTTTAACTGCTTCTTTTTCTCATGACAAAAAAAAAGTAGTAATTGCTCTCAGTATCATAATCTCATACATTCTGGCTCATACATTAGTCTAAATGTTGACATACTGTCTCATGCTTTTGTTTTTAATGAAGTGTTTTACCTTTATGACTCAGTCTGTGGATAATTTGACTGATCTTTGTGCCTTAAACTGTTATTTGAATGAAACCATGTGAGAAGTAAAGAGGAGAAGTGTCTTCGGTGGAACTGAAAACAGCTCAGAAATGTGACAAGGGTACCCGACTACTCACGATTTTTTTTTCTAAGGAGTCACAAGCCAAAAATGTTGGGAAACCACAGGTTTAATCTTTTAACAATACATTATGTTTTGGTTTCCTGAAAGGAAACCAGTCCCTCTAGCTGGCAGACAAAGGTAATGGAGTTCAAAGTAGTATAAAATATTTCCATCTGAAATGTGGTTGTACTGAACTCAAACACAGTAGCTGGGTAAACGTACTCACAGCATTCACGAAAGTTGCTCCTGCGTCTCCTATCAAGGCTTTGGTTTTCTTCATTGGTGTCTGCAGAAACAGAAACAGAAACAGACATGTGACACATGTGCCAACACACAACCTGAGATTAAAGGAGAAGTGTGGCCTCCAAAATAAACTCCTCGTTACACTTTGTGAATAAATTACTCTATAATTAATGAATGTTGTGAGTCTGTGACGTCAACTAGAGACATTATGAAATTGTTCTCTCAGATTCTAATCTACTGCTGATGGTGTCCAACACGTTCAGCACAGGCTCCTCAGTTCACACATGATGCTTTGCTTTTATTTTGAATAACTAATGAACCCTTTGTTAAACTTGCTGTTACTGTGTGGATCAGGAATAACAGCTGGAACAAACATCTGTTTGGTTCAGATCTGATCAGTCAAACATTAACCTGCAACTCTTTCAGTAGTTAATCAAGATAAAATCCCAAATATTTTCTGGTTCCAGCTGCTCAGAGCAAGGAACCGCTGCAGTTCTTCGTCTTATATGATAGAAAACGGATCATTTTTGACTGTTTCTTGTCGACAAAACAAGAAATCTGAAAATATCATCTTGGAGTCTAAAAAACTCTGACGAGCATTTTCCAGAGAAAACTTTCTGCTTCCAAGAACACATGGTGACGTATTGATTCAAGGAGATTAAACACTTCTCTCATTTACAGCTGAGTAAGTAGCTCTGTACATTTACTCAGGTACTTTACTTGAGTATCTCTGTTTAACGCGACTTGATATTTCTGCCTCAATACATTTATTTTAAAGCCACAGTTACAAAACATATGATCATCATCTGTGAAAGGGCCATTTTGCATGATGCAGCATGTTCACTCATTCACAAACATTCCTCTTTAATGCTTCTTTATTTTTAATCTGGTTCTATGTATTTTACTTCTACTTTTCTTTCAGTCATGTTGTTATTTTTATTTTTATTACTCCTCTTCTATTCTTTTGCATTATATGAAGCACTCTGAATTTCCTTGTGTATGAAATGTGCTTCAGAAGTGAACCTACCTTTGTACTTAAAGCTTGTTTCTGTGCTTTATGGATAATGTTGTGGTAAAAGCTCCATAAAGTCTGATAAGGCGAGGATATAAACTCACTACAAACACACAAGTGTCTTTACAGGTGATTTATTATGAAGTGTTTTCCGGGAGAGTCAACTCACCATCCCCCCCAGCTGAACATCCTGGTCGTCCGCGAGGATGAGTACAATATTGCTGGGTTTGGCGCCTTCCGCACACCTGACGCAGCAGGTGAGCAGCGCCGACAGCAGCGTGAGGAGCGTGAGGGCAGCGGGGGGTCCGGTCTGCCGGCGTCCCGTCGCTCCGGCTCGTCTCCTCAGACCTGCCATTAGGCCTCCACAGCACCGGGTCTGCTGCTCCATACACAGAACACTGCCGCTGTTCAGACCGAGGATCGGTTTCGCTTCCTGCTCAGAGGGAAGGCGTGTGTGTGCGTGTGTGTGTGTATGTGTGTGTTCAAGCTGGACAAACACCGAGAGCTTCAGAGTCTGAGAGGAAGTGGAGTCAAGTGTTGGTGGTCATATGATCAGACTGAGAGTGGGAGGAGTGAGAACCGAGAACAAACTGTACAACACGGACTTTATACAACTTCTACACAACTTCACTGAAAATACGGAGCGTGAACAACAAGGAAGATGATTCATTAATAATAACACAGTAATATAATATAATATAATATATTATTAGATTTAATATTATGCTATTGTATTACCTTACATCCCATTGAATATAATATAGAAAGTAATTAAAAAATAAAAATGTAAATATGTTATGGATGGATGGATGTAGAAAGTCCTAATTAAATATGTAATTTTGTAATTTTCTATGTTTGACTTTTCCCCTTTAAATTCAGTTTATTAAATAATTGTGACCAAGATGTGAATTGAGTTGGAGATTTTACAGCCAGTGAGCAAACACTGTTTCTCAATCATATATACAAGTTTTTCATACACTTTGACCCTTACGATGCTTCAGATTTACCGTATTAAAAGTTTATTTCAGTGTTTGACATTATGAGTTTTGACTCTTCTTCTGTATCATCTTCTTGAAAAACGTCCTTGTTTAAGTTACACTAAGTAAAACAGTCAGTGTCTTTAAGTAATTATACAACATACTTGAGAAGGTATACATGACCAATAAGGACAGAGATAGCAGATATATGACATGATTCAAAATGAAAAAATTAGATTTGTGTCCCATAAGATTGAATGAAAACTTTTAGATTTCATGTTGCTCAAATCAGGCTGATCTGTTTGATGTGTTTCTGGTCCCTGAGTAGAATTTAAAATTGAGTTTTGAGGGTTTGAACAAACAAACAAACAAACAACATGTGTTTTTTAATAATCAACTTACCAGAGGTTCCTCTGGACTGAAGAAGCTATGATGAACCACCAGTGTTTCTTGGTTCTCTAGAGAACACTGTGTTCTAGAAACTGTACACAGTCCATTTTCTGTGTGGAGCACGAGGCTCATTTGCAAGTAATTATCTCACATCATAGCCACAGGAGATTGATTGATAATGAGGAGTGGTTGCAGATATCGAATCAACAAATCAATCAAATCTTTGAGCACTTCCTGTTGGTGGGCCTGATATGGACAGGGGTGAGCTGTAAGTGGTGAACAAGACTAAAGCTGCGTCTGAAATCACTGTGTTCTCTAAAACTATCACTATATTTACTGTCTGACATTTCATTTCATTATTATTTCATAGATAAGAAGTTTAGCTGCAGTTTATAGTTTTCTGCAGCTGTGTGTGGCGAGCTGCTGCACAGGCAGGTAGCAGTCAGTGGGCACAGCTACGCCTGACCTGCTGCTCGTCAAACCGTGAAATGATCTGACAGCTGAAGGTGTCTGCTGAGCTGATAGTAGCTTCAGACCGGGTGGAGGTTATTGTAGGTAACTGTAGACGTTTTCTCATCATCTGCACTGTGATGGGATTATAGTGGAAGAACCAGCCCGATTTACCAGCCACATTCACTGAGAACAAATGAGTATATTTACTCAAGTACTGAACTTTAGTGACATTCTGAAGAACTTGTACTTCACTTTGATCTTATATCACTGTATTTACCGGTCGGACAGTGTCTGAGAGATGGAAACAAGGCAACAACAACTGCTGAAATAAATATTAAATTAGTAATGTAAAGAAACAACTTTAAATTCGTACAGTAGGAATTACGACTTGTGACCCATCTCTGTCCTTTACCTCGTGTTGCCATGAAAACATGTTTGTATTTCATTTGTTTTGTGATTTTATCCAGATGCTCTGTGCTTTTCATATATCCCCTGACTTAAGTCTGTGTTTTTTATTTGATCATTCATTGTGTTTTTGTTTGACTGTCATCATCATCCAATAATTTAATCTCTAAAGCCCTTTGGTCAACGTTTGTTGCTCTGTAAATAAACCGACCCGACCTTTCTGTTTCCCCAATTTATTTTCTTATCACAGCAAACATTTGTTTCGGTTTTTGTTTTTGTTTTTTGGCAGAAATGGGCTTCCGTACCGGGCCGTCTCTGCGCAAAGTTCACTGTTTCCAGTCGGAATTATTTTGGTGACGTGCCGGCGGTGTCGGCAGTCTGACACAGCTGCATCCGGTCGCACTCCTGCACAGAAGTTTGCGGCTTTTTGTGTCACTAACCTGCCCCAGAAAATGAAGCCGGTCACGGTAACAGCTTCGCTAAACTCCGCCGAAACATTAAACGGTGAATAATTATATTTTCTGTTATAACAGAGTCACAAGAACAAGCTAGCTGCACACAGGTCCTGGATTTATTACAGGGGAGAAAGGGGCTAATGTCAAAATTAACCAAAAACAAATGAAATATTTATTTGCTGATACAACACATGGACTTTACACATTTGTAGGGTTCAACCCCAGAGTGTTGTGTGATAGTTTAACGTCTTATTTAACCGCAGAATGAACCATGGTGCCATTAAAGCGAAGAAAAGTCGTCTCCTCGGCTGTGGGGAATAATAATGCTGCTGACCACAGTGGAGGCAAAGCGCCAACCAAGTTCCCTCAGGTCGTTTTATTCCTGTTGGAAAGAAAAATGGGAGCCAGCCGAAGAGCTTTCCTCTCTCAGCTCGGCCGAAAGAAAGGATTTCAAGTGGAGGAGCTGTTCAGGTAAGATTAGAAAAACTTTAATGATCCAAAGCAGGAAGATTAAAGAGTCACAGGAGTATAGCACAGATAAGTAACTTAAAAAAACTGGATATAAACCAGAGGCAAGAAGAAACACGATGGAAAGTCAGCAAATAAACCTTTAAAAAACCTGAGCTAAAGAAGCTGCATTAGGTTTATTCACCATTAAAATGGTTGGTCGATAAATTGACATTGTCATTTCAGCACTGTTGTGTGTGCCTCACCTGCAGCTGCAGCTTGTCAGCCTGTGCATTACATTCAGCGTTGTGTTGAACTTTGTCTCCTCACAGTGAAAACGTCACACACGTCATTTCTGAAAACAACTCTGGCGAAGAGGTCAGGACGTGGCTGGACTCACAGGGCGGCGATCGAGGCCCGACACCGGTTCACCTTCTGGACGTCAGCTGGTACACGGAGAGCATGCGCGCAGGCCGTCCTGTCCAGGTCCTGGACAGACATAAACTACAGGTAACATCAACTCTACACAACTAATACGTAAAAGAACGTCTCCTCTTAGTTTTAAATAAATAAACGCTAAAGAGAAACAAAAGAAAAGGATGAATTGTGATTTATACGTGATGTTTTTCGTGGATTATAAGCAGGCGTTTGTCTCTCATGTCTAGCAGCTTGATAAAAGCAGATCTTTCAGCAGTAATTGTGTGGCTGTTTATCACTGTGCGTCTTTCAGAAGCAGCAGATTGATGAAGCAGAGGTTGTGGTGTTCTCAGTACCCAGCTACGCCTGTCAGAGAAGAGCCACTCTGGACAACCACAACGCCATCCTCACTGTATGTCCCTCAGCAACAACTGGTCTCATACGTGACGCCTACAGCACTGACATTAGCCAGAAAAGAAATGTGCCGTGTGTAAATGTGTTCTCCGTCTCAGGACGCTTTGTCGGTTCTGGCTGAAAACGCTGAGCTCAGTGACGAAGACGGACGAGGTGTCGCGTTTCGACGGGCCGCCGCCGTGTTGAAGGCCCTCCCCAAACCGGTGACTCGTATGACACAGCTCAGAGGGCTTCCCTGTCTCGGAGAACATTCACTGAGAGTCATCAGAGTGAGCGAAACAGCACAGCTTTTTATGCAGCTCTCTCTATAACCTGCTTCATCTCACTCAGATCTAATATTTCCCTTTTCATTCACAGGACATTTTGGAGAACGGCGCGTCGACCGAGGTCGAATCCATGAAGCAGTCTGAGCGCTTTAAAGCTTTAAAGGTATGTCAGCTGTTTGTGTGGCAGTATAAATTTTATGATCTACCACAGTGGTTCCAGCCCTGAAGGGGTCCCAAGAAAAACCTGAGGGGTGAGGGTGAGGGTTCCCATCACCAGGCGATTAAAGGCATTAAAATATAAAAGAAAGTACAGTTTGTGTGTTGTTCCTATCATCCTGTTGATGGATTTATTTGCAGCTTGTATCGTGTCTGTTTTCTCCATTTTTCTCTCAGTTGTGCTTCTTGTATATTTCAGTTTTTCTTCCACTGCCGCCTCCTAATCCCTCACAGCCTCCGTTTTAAACAAATGTCTGATGCTTCCCATCACAGAGAAATAACAAATAAAATGCTCTGGGACAGAAGATATCTGAGTGATCGACAGCATGCTTAAATACAGGGCTGGAAATAAAACAACCAGCAGAAGTTTGGGTTTTTAATACAAGAAATTCTAATTTAAGTTTTTTTCTTTTTTTGTGCTAAATAATTTTTTTTCCCACAACCATGTGCAGATCAGTGATTTGTTCACGTCTTGCTCTCTTTAGCACCTCCTAGTGGGAGAGATTAAAAAAAAAGATAAAAAACTGTTTTAACACAGCTGCTTACTGTAACTACAGTGTGTGAGTGTGTATGTGTGTGTGTGTGTGTGTGTGTGTGTGTGTGTGTGTGTGTGTGATGATAAGGAGGTAAATACTTCAACCTGCATTTCAGGTTTTAACAGGGATTTTTGGAGTTGGAACAAAAACAGCCGACCGATGGATCAGAGAGGGGATCTACACTCTGCAGCAGCTACGAGATTCAGGACAGACACTCAATCGAGCACAACAAGCAGGTGTGTGTGTCGGCGCTTGTGTGTACCTTCATTCAGTTCTTCGTCTAGTTTCTCTCTGAATGAACGGCTTGTTGTCCGTCAGGTCTGGAGCACTACGTCGAACTCAACCAGCCCGTCACTAAGGCGGAGGCTGATGCTGTCGGAGAGATCGTGGAGAGAGCCGTCGTCTCCGTGTTACCGGGAGCACAGATCACTCTGACCGGGGGATTCAGGAGGTAAAACAAACAACAAACATTCACACGGTATATCGAAGGACATTCTCACAAAAAGACAAACCTTTAGCATCGTTACATTATCCAGGAGAGTTTATAGATCAGGTCAAACTCCTCTGACGCTTGTTTCAGAGGAAAGCTGACAGGTCATGATGTTGACTTCCTGATAACCCACCCAGAGGAAGGCAGGGAGGAGGGACTGATGTCTAAAGTGGTGTCCTGGCTGGAGTCACAGGTAAATTAGTTTGTTCAACAGCCTGTCTGTCTGATAGGAAAGAGTTTTTCCACCTGAATAGTTTCCTGTCTCTCCAGGGTTTCCTGTTGTACCAGAAAACTACAAGGAACTCTTACCTGGAGTCTAAGGACGGTCCTGCTCGGCCTCCCTCCAACATGGACCGCTTTGAGAGATGTTTCTCCGTCTTTAAACTCGCCAAGGAGGAGAAACGAAAACATCCAGGGACACTGACAGAGAATGCAGAGGACACATGCCGTCCTGGAGCCCACATGCAGGTAGAAGGAGCAGAGTCTCGTCTGCAGACAGGCGAGACTTCACAGAGTCAGGTCCAGACCGGAGAACAGAGACACCTGGTGGAGACAAAACCTGCTGGACACAAACCGTGGAGAGCTGTGAGAGTGGACCTGGTGGTTTCTCCCATCAGCCAGTTTGCTTTTGCTCTGCTGGGCTGGACCGGATCCAAGGTGACCTGTTAACGACTGGCCTCTGTCCTTTTTTTAAGACTCTGTCTCTAAAACAGCTAATTTCTCATTCCTAACGTTTACACCGCTTTAATATTTCCTGCAGCTGTTTGAGAGAGAGCTGCGACGTTGGGCGGGGCATGAGAAGGCCATGTCTCTGAGCAGCCATGCTCTGTATGACAACACGCAGGTAAACACGACTTTTCAAAGTAAGACTCCTGAGCAGATGAGAATAAAAAACCTCTCTACTGAAACACAAGCTTCTGTGCAGCTGATCCACGTGCTGTTTGAAGTGACTCTGCTGTTCTACTTCGCTTCAGTCACATGTTCTAATCCATCACATGTGCAGGAGTTAGGATGACATCTTGGTTTTTTTTCCTCCCCTTCTCTCTCACAGAGTAAGTATCTCAGAGCTACGTCAGAGGAGGAGATATTCGCTCATCTTGGTCTGGAGTTCATTCCACCGTCAGAGAGAAACGCCTGATGAGAAGCTGCTGCAGGAGGCCAACCAAGTACCATGTGAGCACTGTAACCTGGGAGGGGGCGGGGTTTATCAGACTGAGACGCTGTATGTTCATCATATGATTCTACATATGATGGAGAGTCATCGATCACCTGTCAGAGAGGTGTTTCTGTCAGTCAGCTTATCCCCACTCATATAAACGGGGTGGGCAAAATAATAGGAACACCTGTCAGTATAATGCAACATGCATCAGCACTACAGAGTACATCCATGAAAAGGATCATACCGTTTATCATAACCTTCATGCAGGAGGACTTTTTATATGACTGTTTATCAGACATGGATCTTTGATTAAAGATTCAAACTGAGATCATAACCGCTGTGAATTTACTTTCACCTCCGTGATACGAGCGTTAGAGGGTGTTTTTAATCTGCTGAATCCTTCAGTCTGTGCTTGCACTGATTTATTTTACAATAAAAGATGTGAGAATTAAGCCTTAAAGGATAAGTTTGGTGATGTTTTCATTTTTTTCTTATTGCCAACAAATCCCATGAAAAGACCACGAATGTTGACCTCATGGTGGCGCCAGAAGAAAAGTCAGAGGGTCAGGAAAGTCATTCGGGTTCATCCTCTGGGCACCAAATGTCAGGGCAGTTCATGGACTCCTCAGAGTAACGTAATGATCTGTGGAGTTTATTTCTACCTGGTTTCTCCTGTTTAGTAACCGAGTGATAGGATTAACTCTGCTGTGAAAACAGGAGACATGATGAGAGCACTGCAGGGACACAGTGATCCAATCAAACGAGACGGCATGCAGAGGGGGACATGTTTTCCTGTGTGTGTCCCTGTGCGCTCACACACCTGTGTGCCGGTGACCTGTATTCTACAACGTCCTCCTCCACTTATCTGTACGTTCACTGAAAATAAAACCAGGCAGCTGTGCAGAGACGCCACGTGAGACCTCAGTGAGGGGAACATTCACTCACGTACTTTTACTTTAGAGTTTCTATTTTAATCTATTCTATACTTCTACTCCTTTACATCTCACAGGGAAATATTGTAGTTTTTACCTCAAAAATCATTTAGATAATCACTCTGATAAATTCCTGTCCTTCAGGTTTTAAATAACAGAGATTCTCATTTACAGTTGTGGCCTGTCAGGAGCTGCAGATACATTTCCTGTGTGTGTGTGTGTGTGTGTGTGTGTGTGTGTGTGTGTGTGTGTGTGTGTGTGTGTGAGAGAGAGATGTGATGTGTGAACTCACAGGCGTTTCCTTCACCTCTTCCTAACAGCCTCATTAACCTCTAAATACCAGTTTAACATCAAAGGCCGTGTCGGTGCTCACACCTCTGTCTCCTCTCTCACGTCCACCCTCTGGGACACGTGCACACACTTCATGTAATATATCAACATTTTCTGCCCCCCCCCAAAACATTCCAGTATAAAATGATTCATCTGTGTGAAATGTGAACACAGTGCTACATGTGTTGTGTCTGCAGTCGGGGGGGAAATGAATTCTTTAATGTTTGTAAATCACCATCGACACGTCTCTGTTTTTGACACCGTATGTGTGAAGCCAAAGTTTCTGAGGGAGATGGAGACACGAGAGCAGCATCGTCCTGCACTGAGGAGACTGGGAGTCTGGGCTACTGTGAGAACAGAGAGGACAGAGGACGTGGTTTGTCTAAATGTAAATTCATTTATCTGTGGATGGAGGATCCAGAGCTTAAACCTTCCCCAGGGAAAATGCAGCCACTTTTTTTTTTTTTTGCTTTATTTAGCTAACGATTTCCTGTACAAGGAAAAACTGAGAGTGATACTTCATTCATAACTACAGACGTTATATCACCTAAACTTAAAGCATCACTGTTGTAGCTGCTTTTTACTGCTTTACACACAGTTTAGCTCATTCCAGTGGTTTCCAACCTAGGGGCCGGGCCCCTCCAGAGGGTCACCGGGGAATGAAAAAGCTGTGACAGCAGATACGTTTTGTAGGAAACATAACTGTGACGGGTTTATTTTTTTCTACGTGAGGAAATGTTTGTCGTTTATATATCTGACGAATCAGAACACTGAACACATGAGAAACACGTTCAGAGACGACCCATTTGTTTTCCTGTTGAAATCTGTCACTCAGCAAACACTAAGTCCACACACACTGACAGTGCTTTTACTATGGCAGGTGATTTCAATCAAACAAACAAACCTAAGGACTGTTACAGTGCCAGGTTCACAGGGACGCACCCTCCCCCCACACGTCTTTGTCTCTGTCACACACTGACTGAGGATGTACACGGTCGTTTAGTTATGCTCCATAATGACGACAAAAGTCTTCAGGGATGTTTGTTAGAACCTGCTATAAAAGCCTGTGAGCCCTCAGGTGTGTTACAGCCTCCAGCTCCTGCGTTTTGGGAGAAATTTTAATTTGACAATCCCCAAAACACACCTCCCTCCCCTCCATCCCTCCCCTCTACCTCCCCCATCAGACGAGGGGAGTTGCAGCTCCTGCTCGTCCACCGGGACCAGTCCCGCTGGCCCCATCAAAGCCCAGGGAGCCTTTGATGAGGTTGATAGGGATCAATGGGACAGGGGAAGAGGCCTTAACTGACATTGTTACAGACAGGGCGGGCAACTGCTGGAGACTGCCGGCAATGGAGATCAATGATTATTGGGCGTCATCACGCCTTGATCTGCATAGAGGAATCCACTCAGCATCAGAAACAGTCACAGCTCAGGTTTTAGTTTTTTAATTTGCTGCTTTGTGCTGGATTGTACCTGTTTATTCTACACTTCAGCATTTTAGCAACAAAAACATTTGGATTTTATTATCATAGCTGTGTTTTCATTAATGATTGTATTATTAATTTTTGTTAAGATTGGGTTTAGATCATTTAAACTTTATTTTGTAATGAACCTTAATTCATATTTAAAGGTTAAGTCTGGAGATACTCTGTTTTATATTGTGTTGTTTCCTGATATGTCTCATTCCTCTGGGAATTCATTTGCCTATTTTAAAAATGAAGCTTTATTTTATGAAAGATTTACGTTTTGTGGAACCAGTGAAAGTATTAAGAGATGAACCAACAGAAAAAAAGACAAAATAAAAAACAGTGAGACCAAAGGAGAAATTTGCTCCTGTGTGCAGAGATCTGAGCACCAGGTCCCGTTCTGTTGGGACATGTGTTCCCTCTGGTCTCCTGTCAGTGCCCGGGGTGGGGCAGGGGGGTGAGGGGTGAGTGGGTGGGGGGGGTGAGTGGGTGGGGGGGGTGGGGGGGGGGTGGGGGGGGGGGGGGGGGTCGAAGTGTGTTTGTGTCCATAACAGAGCAGCAAACAGGCCCATTAGAGATGAAAGAGTCTGAATGGAGCCAATCAAAGACGAAGGCAGCAGGAGACTGTTAACCCCACAGACAGCAGCAGCCTGGGACTGGGGCCGAGGAGGATGAATGACCCCCCCAACTACCACCACCACCACCACCACGGATAAGGAGCATTTACACACACACACACACACCAGGATTACAATCTGTTTTATTGACCCGGCATGTCCATGTGTAGGTTTCATTCAGGAAAACGTTGCGTGTCTTGTGTTTCAGAACAAAGAACCAGAGCAGACGACGACACCTGAGACTGCGAATGTGAGTTTCATCAAATTTAAAGGGTGAGTTCATGTAAATAATAAAAAACAAACACTAATAATCCACAGACCTCAACATGGTCAGTTCTTGGTCTGTGAATTACTGGAAGAAAGAATATATTTTATTCCAACTTTATGGGCACAGTGTGTAACAATGTGTAATACTGTGAAATGGTTCATTCTGTGTAATCAGTGCTTTTATGTTTGGGGCTTTTCCTTGTAGCAGAGTATTTGTACACTGTGGTGATGGAACTTTTACTTGAGTAAAAGTTCTCAGTCCTTCTGTTCCTCTGGAGACTGTAGGACAGACAGTGACTGTAATCCCAGACGTGGCAGGAAGACAGGCAACATCTACAACAAGCGTTAATCAGGAGTCAGATGAAACACACACACACAGTAACACACCACACACACAAAAAAACCCCACACAGAGTTGATTGGTACAGTTAAAAGTTCAAAGAGGTCCTGATCATTTGTTTTCTCTCCTTCACCTCCGTCGCTGCCCCTCTGTCTGTCTGTGTGCTGTAGCATGGGGTGGATGGATATCAGTGTCGGCCTGCTCCACCGCGTCATCTCCATCCTGATCTGTGACATGCAGGACTCCAGCTCTTTGATGTGAGCCGGGGGGGGGGGGGGGGGGGCAGACAGATCAGAGGCAGACGAGAGGCCAGGAGACAGGACGAAAACACAGAGACATGTCAGCAGCTCTGTCTGTAGCTCAGATACTTTATAAACTCATATAAAAGAAATAAAAACTACAGTACTTAGTTATTTTGATGATTTGCAAAGATTAATGTTGGTATAAATTCACTTTAAGTTCCAAAGACTCTGGAAAACTGTAGGATGTAGTAACATCATGGGACATAAAGAAAAATGGAGGAAGGACTCAGATCCTTTACCTGAGTAAAAGTAGTAAAACAACAATGTAAAAGTCCTGAATAAGAAGACTGAGTTCTGGATTCAGCAGTAAAACTGGTCAGTGAGACATCAGGCACAAACTGACCTCTGCCACTGATACTGTCATAACATTTTATCATTCTCACTGCTGTTGGTGTAAAGCTCCTCTGGAGTAAAGAGGAACAGGAACCGCAGACCACAGGTGAGCAGCAGTGACAACAGCAGCTTCTGAGGGGGCCTATGGTTTTTACTGGGGGGATCACATCATAAAGAAAACATGAGCGGGTTTTACGGTGGCGGCCCGGTGCTGTCTCATGTTGGCCGAGCTGCTATCAATGCGCATGGCGCCTTTGAAGTGTCCCGGGCTCCACAATGAGCCGTTAGCACCGCGGCCGTCCTCTCCGCTGCGCGCACAGACGGCAGGTCTGAGCCGCACAGCCCCGGATCCGCTCACCGCGCACGGCCCGGCCGCTCATTATCTTATCAATGGGGCCGTTGCGTGATTGACCCGATTAATCCTTTAAAGCCACAATGCGCTCGGCCCGCGAACCATTTGCACACAAAACAGGGACAGTCTCGGGTCCATCAGGGCCGCGCCGGTGGAGACGTTATGAGCCTCTTCACAGGAGGGATCATCATCCGCAGGTCGTTATCAGGCACTTTAACCTGATCCCCAGTTTAGCATTGAAAGGAATTTAAGATAATTTAAGGCGCCACAGAACATGATGTGAGGGAGACACCGCCGGAAAGTAACGGAGTACAGTTACTTCAGCAGAGTACTGGAGTAACTGTACTTACTGCCATTGTTGATGAGTGTTTTTATTTTGGGCCCCATCATACTTTTATAATAATAATAATAATGATGACGATCCAACTTTTTTTTTTTTTAATTTGATGTTACTTTCTGGCAGAGAAAAGATCTGAACAGTTCCTTCACTGTTTATTTGGATGATCAGACTGTCAGTTTAGTAAAACTGCAACTTCTACATGTTCCCATTTCACCTTAATCCCATAACATTACAATGGAAAAATCATAGATTTCTTATGGTTTCTGGTCTAAAATTCACTGAAGGATCAGTTCATTTCAATCCTGACAGTCTGTTAATTACAAACAAGATCTCACAATCTTAAAACCCATCACTGTTAAAGCTCAGCTGATGTCACATCAGTAACTGTCAGACCGGTTGTCTTTAATCTAGGGATCATCCCGGATTAGTATTAAACCACTCACTGCTCATTATGTTGGTTATTGTCCTTTTTCAAATGACGCTTTAAGTTTGGCTGAAGTTTGAATCTTTGAAGTAAATTCATGTATATGATGAGCAGTTTATCGCTCAGTCTGAAGACTCTGATCAATGACTGTTTGGAAACGAAAGAGTCTCACGGCTCCAATAAAGATTCATTTCTTATCCATTCATCTGCAGACAGTTGTGAAAAATGCTCATGACAGTTTCCCAGAGCTGGAGGTGACGTCCACAGGTGACGTCCACAGGTGACCTCTATACTTTGTAGAGAACCTGAATCATTAGTTATGTTTCACCTTGAAAAAAAAAAAAACACTCACATATTTACAGTGTGGATGTGGCTGTGGAGGAGATGCAGACAGTTTGGGGGTGAGGTGTGTCTATTATCTGTTTTTGGAGGCAGGAAGGAGGGGAGGAGGCTGTGTGTGTGTGTGTGTGTGTGTGTGTGTTGTGTGTGTGTGTGTGTGTGTGTGTGTGTGTGTGTGTCTGTGTCTGTGTCTGTGTCTGTGTCTGTGTGTGTGTGTGGGATTGGTGGGGGGTGGGGGGGGGCAGTTCTTCCCAGACTTACTGGAGCCATGTTGTAACAGCCTCATTGAGACTGAATGAGACGTCTTAATTACTCCAGTTGTGAAAACTAAAGGAGGAGAGGGTGGGAGGGAAGCGAGGATGTGTGCTTTGATCTTTGGGGCTGAGAGAGTTTGAAATGAGGTGGGACGCCCCCTATAAATACAGACGGGCTGTGAGGAGGAGGCAGTTAAAACTCTCCTTCCACCAGGACTGACCAGCTAACACATCCTGAGAAACCCTGCACTCTGGACACAACTTTGATTTCTGGTTTCACCATTTAAAAAAAGGGAATACTGAGAAAACTTCAGCACTGCAGCCATGAGAGGACACTTTTCTATCGAATGGATGGCCCAGAGCAGCCAGTCAGCAGGGCCAGAGACCGTCTCAGCCTCTGGACCCGCAGCCTGCGGGACACATTCAGAGAGTCTGCCGGGTTTTTACTGCAGGCAAAAGTCCGAAAATTCACATGAGGAACAAGAAGAAAACCGGAGTCAGGGCCTGGATGCGTACGGCCTGAGAAACCTCCAGCACCAAAGCTCTCACAATAACCAAGGTAAATCAGTGCTGTGGTGAAAAGCAAAGTACATTTACTCAGAAGTTATTCTCACATGATTCCTGTGAGTCTTTAGTACTTGAAGTGCTTTTAATCTGGTTCTTGTACTATGACTGACAGGAGCCTTTTTCTGCATTAAGTTCTTTTACTGGTACTTGAAGTGCATCCAGCCGATGATGCTTTGCATGGACTTTTACTTTACATTTTTTGTGTCACTACTTCTACTTAAGTTAGTGGTTTACAGTCATCTTCTGATATTTTGTTAGGTTTACAATACTCCTGTGAGTCTTTGGTTGTTACAGCAACATTGCAGAGTGTAATATAAATCATTAGTTAAATGTTTAGATACTGTTTATAGATGCTAAATCTAGCCTGTAGTTTTCTTCTGAACTCATGAATCATAAATTGAAATGTAAAATATATAAAAACTAATACACTCAGTCAGTGTTTCTACATGTCGAAGAGCTAAAATGAATTTCAAATCATTTCTTCTTTGCAGTGACAGAGGCTGGTTTCAGCAGTGGGACAGAGGAGGAAACCTCCGGATACGAGAGTGAAGGGGGTCAGTCCCTCTCCCCCTCGGCCCCCCCCGACTGTGCCTCCAGCTCACCGCCGTCCCCTCCGTCGGGCAGGAGACCTCGTACGGCCTTCACAGCGGAGCAGATCAGCAGCCTGGAGAGAGTGTTCAAGAGGAACGCTTATCTGGGAACACAGGACAAGGCTGAGCTCTGCAAGAAGCTCAACCTGTCTGACAAACAGGTAACAAGCCTCAGCGTGTTATCAATATTAAATCAATATATGAGTGATCCCCAGATACCACTGAGGACACAGAGGTATCTGGGGATTAGAATTTGGGGCCTGATGTTCAGTGAGAAATTTAAAATTTCATTGGTGAAAACTTTTCCTCATGAAACCTTTATTCTCCACCTCAGATCAGAAACTGGTTCCAGAACAGGCGGATGAAGCTGAAGAGGACGGTGCAGGACGCCCTGGCTCACGCCTGCCAGGCAAACGCTGCCTCTCAGTTCATGCATTATCCCGAGCTGCAGGCCTACAGGCCTGGACCCTACCCCAGATACCCAGCAGCAGCAGCACAGGAGGCCCCGGGTGCTGCCTCCTACATCCATCCACACAGCCTGCAGTACAGCTCCCCTCTGCCCAGTGTCCCCACGCTGCCCCTGGACTCCTTCTACCAGTACAGCAGCCTCCCAGGGGTCATGCTGCCCTCTGCCACAGCTCAACTCATGGGCTCCTACCCGTCTTATCCTCAGTATTATTAACACTGTCCGTCCAATGAAGATGATCCTGTGTAGCTTCTGTAATCTTTACTGTGATATTTTGTCAAACAAAATAAGATTTTATTGGTTTTATTTTTTGAACAAAAAATGTTCTCATCTTATCCTAATAGGATCAACACTGATAGAAATGGATGGTTTGTAAGAAACATGGCACATTTATTGCTGTGAAGCTTAAATCTTGATCGTGAATCAATCAGGGTGGTGTGCAATATTGTGATTTATGTCTGTGTATTTCTGCTTGTAACTGATGTATAGTTTGGATATATTTAATTTTGAATCTATGAAGCGTTATTAGATTTTTGTTCTTCACTGTGAAATTTAGATTGCTAAAATAAAATCCTTATTAAAACTTAAAAGGTCATCTGATGTGTTTTCATACATGTTATCTTCAAGTAAAATATCACAGTTTTTACCAGAGGAGGAAAGAAACTAAACACATTTCCTTCAGTCCAATATTTGATCCAAACCTTAAGCATCAGAAAAACTTGGCTCTGAATCAGCTGTTTTATTTCTCTGTGATTTAAAAAGAGGACGATCGGGGCCTGACCTTGTTTGGTCTTTCAGTGTTTCTGTGTTTGTGGAGTCCTGTTCCAAACAACGTCCTCTGTCTTTCTGGGAAAAACAAACACACACACACACACACACTGTATGATTTTCATGTTGCACAATCACAAAGAAATCTTATTTTGAACAGTGTGTTGTTCCATCGACTGTTCCAAGTCTGTACAAACAGGGCTGTAGTTACCACTGAGGACACTGAGGTCATGTACGCCTATTCTAACATGTTTAAGGCTGCCATAAAACAACTACGCCTGTCAACACATTTATAAATGTCTTAGAATTAAATGTTTTTGGGCAAAAAACAAAATCAGAATAAAATTGATTCAGTATCCATGGAATTATATTCTCTGCAGTGTGGAGACAGACACTGAGGCAGGATTTAGACATCATATAGGGAGATATAAATAATA
Source organism: Toxotes jaculatrix (assembly GCF_017976425.1). Lineage (NCBI taxonomy): Eukaryota > Metazoa > Chordata > Actinopteri > Toxotidae > Toxotes > Toxotes jaculatrix. The sequence continues at coordinate 24,092,476 of NC_054409.1, read as the reverse complement.
TGGGGCATTCTTTTGCTGGAAGAATTTGGACTCATGAATTCAATATTTCTTGAACACAAGTGTGTGTGTACAAATACTTCTCTGGTGTTTTCAGGACTTCAGGGTTTACAGGGTTTCACAAAACCATCACACACATCTCGGAGTGAATCCAGCTTTTCATCACCAAGTTATCCAGCTCTAATGTGGAATCACATCTTTCGGTCTTAAGGCCATTTTCTGCTCAAACATTTGTGATGTTCAACACATAAAACCTCCAACTTTCAGGATCTATACAATAAATGACACACAAAGTGAAATAAACAGCTGCTTAAAAAAATCTTTCTCCACAGTGTGGGAGCAGTGTCTATTGCAGTTGTGGTTTCATTTCTAAACTGACAGGTGCTGCTGACATATCCAGCTGGGAGGAAGTGCAAAGAGGAAAATCAACCTGAAAATGCACCTGAGCTGCAAGTAGAACGATACTGCCACCTGTAGACAGAGCTGTTTAATGCAATAATAAGTGTATAACTGCAGGTGGGCAATGTTCAAAGATCATATTTTACTTCAGTAAAAGTAGCAATACCACACTGTACAAATATTCAACTGCACGCTTGTCATGCAGAATGGATGCCTTTGGAGTTATATGATCAGTATCATATGTCTGGATTATTATTATTACTGACACATTAACATGTAAATTTTAATGTTGTAGTTGGTCATAGTGGAGCTAATTTAATGACTTAATGCACCAGTGGCTCCTTTAATGTATAAACTTGCATTGTGGTTTATAAACTGATCATAGGTTTGTGTGTAAAATCGTAATCTTAAAAGTTGATGTTAGATAAATGTAGAAGAGGAAGAAGTAAATGTTTGCCTCTGAAATGTGGTGAAGAAGTATGAAGCCGCATAAAAGGAAGTTCAGGAAAAAACAAAAGTGGAGTACTTGAGTAAATGTTATTTGCAAACTTAATGTTTCCTGTTGGTTAACAGAGCCCCTGAAAATGGTTTGTGGGTTAATTCAATACTTAGAGGGGCGGATCATGATGTGTTTTGGAACAGGTGTGCTATCATTCAGGTCAGAGGTTTTCAGACTTTTTGAAGCCACATGTTCTGGTTAAAGCACCACTCATAAATTATATAATGTGTAATAAAATAATAACTTTCCAGATTCTTTTTAACCATAACTGTGGAGAAAAACAAGGTATGTCGACATATTTTACCAGCTGAAGCCAAAAGGCAAAAAAAAACAAAAAACAAAAAACATAATTTCATAATTTTTATTATGTCAGACAAACAAGATTTCACAACCGGAGTGAGAAGGTAAAAAAACAAAACAGTTTGACAAGAAGTACGCAAACGGAACCTCAATCTGAACCAATGGCTGATGAGAGACATGACGTGCGGGTGTGACTGACAAAATTCGACAGACCAATGGGAAAGCCGTAACTCTGCAAGTGGCGGATGGTTGGGCCAATCACATTGCTCCCTGGAGTGTCCTCATGGTGAGCGTGACGGGGGCGCGCGCTGACTGAGAGCGCGCAGAAAGCAGCTACGCAGGAGAGAGGGGCAGAAGCCGAATGGTGGAGCTGAAGATGGCGGATGGCGACAGCGGGAGTGAGCGCGGTGGTAGCAGCGGGGGAGGAGGCGGAGGCGGCTTCCAACACTTCCAGAGGGACCAGGAGACCCAGGAGCTGGCGTCCAAGCGCCTCGACATCCAGAACAAGCGCTTCTATCTGGACGTCAAGCAGAACAGCAAGGGCAGGTTCATCAAAATCGCCGAGGTAGGGGCCGGGGGCTCCAAAAGTCGCTTGACCCTCTCCCTGTCTGTGGCGGCGGAGTTCCGTGACTACCTCGGGGATTTCATCGAGCACTACGCCCAGCTGGGGCCTAGCAGTCCGGAGCAGATAGCCCAGGCTGCTATGGGTGAGGACGGTGGGCCCAGGCGAGCGCTCAAGAGCGAGTTTCTTGTCCGGGAAAACCGCAAATACTACCTGGACTTGAAGGAGAACCAGCGTGGGAGGTTCCTGCGGATCCGGCAGACCGTAAACCGTGGACCTGGCTTTGGAGTCGGGGGCCCTGTGGGCGGCATGCTGGCCGGTCAGACCATAGCCCTTCCGGCCCAGGGGTTAATAGAGTTTAGAGACGCCCTTGCTAAACTCATAGATGATTATGGGGGAGACGACGAGGAGCTGACCGGGGGCACGGCCGCCGGAGGCTACGGTGAGCTCCCCGAGGGCACCTCCATCATGGTGGACTCCAAACGGTTCTTTTTTGACGTCGGGTCCAACAAATACGGGGTGTTCCTGCGTGTGAGCGAGGTGAAGCCCAGCTACAGGAACTCTATCACCATCCCGTTCAAAGCCTGGAGCAAATTCGGAGGCGCTTTCAGCAGATACGCCGAGGAGATGAAGGAGATCCAGGAGAGGCAGAGGGATAAAATGTACGAGCGGAGGGATGAGTCCGAGGGAGACGACGTGGATGACGACTGAGAAAACCCAGTCAAACAGCTCTTAGACCAGTTACATGACAGATCTGCAATATAGGGGTATTTTGCAACACAAAAAAAAAAAGAAAAAAGACAGATAATGATAAAGTGCATGACAAATCGTGCTGTAATAGCCTACTAAAGTATCGTGGCGTAAAAAAAAGTACATGTGCAGGGAATTATTGGTGTATTATCCTAAAGTTTGTAGGGTTGAGGGTTGGAGTGGTTGTGTGAATCTCTGAAAGTGGAAAAAAAAAAGTGGACTAAATGTGTAAATGAGATAAATCTCATTGGCTAAAAAAAAAAAAAAAAAAAAAAAAGAGAGTGCTTTATTGTAAAAACGAAAAAAGAGAGAGAGAACCTTCTGAAACCAGCAAATTGGTTTTTATAACTAGAAATGAAGCCAATGAATGCTTTCCTATTTGAGACAGTTTATATTTAAAGAGTGAGGAGTCAACCTGTTTAAGATGTTTTCCTTGGTCACTTCAAGGAGAGAACTAGCATCCATTGTTTTCCTGTTCCAGTCCAGGTCTCTCCTCAGTGGAGCAGTTTGTGGGATTCCTGTAAGTCGGTCAGATGAACCTGAGAGGAATGTACAGAAAGCCGCTGTCACTCTGTGGATGTTTTGTGTTAGATATGTCAGCAGGTGAAGAGCTGTCAAACAACATGGAGCTGAGCAGCAGCAGCAGGCCGTTAATTGAAAAGATTACCCAAAATGTTAGGGGAAGTAAGTGAAGGGATTATCTGTAAGCCCAAACAACAAGGGCCTCGTGGACTAAATTAAAGATTTGACTCCAGTAGTCAATTACAGTGCGGATCAGCTGGGTTTTATGTTATACATACAATCTTGGCAATATTTTCAAAACACAATTTACATTGTTTTCAGTAAGATTCACCTTCAGGGAGGGAGAGCCGCCTGTTTCCTGACACCAGAGCATCCCTGGTGTTTGAGAACGGCTGCTTCGGAAAGCCAATACGGGGTGGGGGGGACAGGACTGTCTTTTGTGTTCATCATGTGGGGGCCCACTCCACCAGGGACAACATACAGATATATATGGGACTTTTAACGATGCTTATGTGCTCCCACATGCCGCTACAAGGGTCCAAATATCTGGCAGTTGGACGAGAGCATCAGACACAGCGGAGCTTCTGTGATCTTTTGGCTCTGCCGGACCGCAGAGCATCATGAGCCATCAGCCTCTCTGTCGTGGTGAGAGCTGGACAGACGTCCATCTTTACCAGCCACAGGCCATTTTCTGACGTAACTGACAACATCTTCCAACTCGTGAAGACCCTGGACAAAAACGCATCGATGGATGTTTTCCTTTTTGTTTTTTCAAAAGAGAACTATATTGAAATGAGATTCTACTTATAGGAAAGATATTACCGAACAAACCAGCAAAAGATATTTTGAAATACTTATAAAGGAAAATGTATTGTGTAAAAAGAATTTCAAGACTAAAAATAAAAGAAAAGGTTAATTTCTTAAAACAAAGTTGTGACTCAAACCTCCAGATTATTTTTCATTTTGTTTTACCTAGAGTGAAAGTATAACACTTCCTTAATTAAAACTACTTCAAATGCAATAACCAATGTTGTGACTGGACATTTTTAAATCCCTGTATTCATATATATTTTAACATATATGTTCTGCAGCTTAATATACGCGATGTAAATAGGAAGGAGCTAAAGAAATATGATTATTTTCATTTTCCATTATTCTGATGAGTGTCTTTTATTTTTCAAATTTTCTGTCTCTTTAAATCTCAGATCATTTCTGGCTGCTATTCGTCCGAAGTTGCGTGATGTGCAGAGAAACCTTTACTGGGAAATCCACCAATATCAAATCCAGACCAGGATTATTGTGCGTTCACTTTAGAGGTCAGTGTGAGGATTTAAAAAAAAAAAAAAAAACACATCCTGAATGGGTCTGGGGCTGCAACTCACAGTGATTTTCATTATCAATGAATCGTTTGGTCAATCAAGTGTCAGAAAGCAGTGAAAATGCTTCACCATCAGAGACAGAGACAAAGGAAACAGGTAAATCCTCACGTTTAAGAGGCTGGAAATGCTCAACTCATGTAATGTCGCCCATTTTCCTAAACCTGAAGTAAGCTGATGAAGGGCTGAGATGAAAAGCTGATTCACAGATAATTAATCAGCAGCTGAAAGTGCAGCTGGATTAACACTGATCCCTGTCAGTGGTATATTATTGTGTTATTGGCTCATTATTATTGATGTATTAACTTGTGTTAATGTTGTAGTTAATGGAAGTGGGGCTAATTTTAACCACTGTATCAATGCATCATATTTTATAAACTGATCAGTGCTGAATACTTTGAAAGCGAGAGTTTGAAATCTAAAAGTAACAAAAGCTTCGGCCAAATTTCTGTTTTCAGCTTCTCAGATGTGAGATTTGCTTCTTTCCTTTGTCGTAAGTGACAGGAAATAAGTGGGCGAAACCGCGAACAGCGGTTTGGTTATCATTTCAATCTCTTCATGAACCAGTTGATTAATTAGGAAAACTGCTAATTGATTAATAATTGAAGTCATTTCTTAAGCAAAAATGTCAAACGTTTTCTGAGCCTGCTGAACCTCGTGGTGCATGTTAGTGTCATTATATCTGCAGACACCCAGAAGCTGTCTAAGTTGTCAAATGACAGGAAATTAATTAGCAACAATTTTGGTAATCGATCGGTTGTAGAAGTCATTTTTTTAAGCAAAATACCAAAAATTCACTTATTCCATTTTCTGAAATGTGAATATTTGTTAGCTTCTCAGTTTTCTGTGACAGTAAACTCGACACCTTTGTTTTGTTTTTTGACTTGGTGAGAAAAAACACATGAACTGAGCAGGTTAGCTTCAGGGAATGGTGATTTGCATTATTTGATATTTTCTGCCATTTCCTGAATGATTCATAGTGAACCTGGGGATTTTGTGGCGCCTGTTGCTCCCTCTGCCGGGGTAAATTCCACTGCACTGGGGTTTTGGACTGACGACTGAATAAGACATGGAATATGAAGACACGGCCGCTGGCTGTGGGAAAAATCTGCTAATTTACAGAAGACAGATTTACTGATTCATCCAGAAAATGATCGTGAGTCTCAGCCCTGATGGGACTGGACTATCAGGTGGTGGTTGCAGTCGGGTATGAGGAGCATATGCTTTACAGTTGCTCTCCTCCCACACGTACATACACAGCTTGGCGTGACGCAGCAGCTGTCGCTCAACTTAATAAAGACTACGCAGGAAACGGCTCCACACAACGAGAGCCTGTTCATGAAAGGACACAGAGTTTTAACCGTGGTCAGTCTGCACTCCAGAGCCCCCTCGTCCCTCAGTCCGCCTGCGACGTGGATGTGTTGTGTGGAAATATAGAAATATACAGCTGAACTTATTTTCTGACTCTGGTGTGAAGGGGTGGGGGTGGGTGGGGGGGTTGAAGAGACTTGAGGGTAATTTGATTCCCTCGTCTCCCCCTCCCCGCGCTGATCTGCTCTCCTGTTGTTGAAGACTGGTTCTCCTCCATACCCCCCGCTCACTCAGTAGCTCTGAGAGTCTGGCAGCTGTTAGGCGGCCGTGCGTCCGCTGTAAGGGCCTGCTGACAGGGCACGCTGGCTATTTTAATGTGGGAGGCCTCCACAGACTTGACATTCCTGGCCCAGGAGTCAGCTGTGCCATTAGGACCTCATTGCCTGGGGGACACGGACACACAACAGTTTGATTGTGCTGAGATCTGCTCACGTGGCGCACACAAGATCCTCCTGTAGACACACAGTCAGCTGTGTGCAGGTACTACACACTCAGCCAGAACAGATGTGGTGGTGAGAGGTGGCTCCTTCATTAGTCCCTGGTTGTTTCTGTGGTTCTTTAAAAGCTCCATCACACGGTCGCTGTCCACTAACGCTTCATTAAAAGAAATGATGATGACCATGACAACGAAATGCCAGAGGGGTGAACACGGTACGGAGAGCAGGGTTTCCAGATGGGACTGACACAAAGAGGTCCAATCATCCTCACTTATATGAACAGATAGACAACACCTCACCCACTCCTCACCCACTCCTCCCCTGCTGTTTAAACCTCTGGAGAATAACCAAACTTTTGTTTTTTTTTTCAAAGAAAAGCAGCTGAACTGATCAAAAATCATCTCTGATGCACTGAGGGAGACACGTGAGGCGAAGACCCTACGTCGGTGGAGGAGACAGGTACATGCAGGTGATGTAAACACAACAGGAAGTTAGATATCGTAGATCGACTGCGGATCAACATGATGCACAGTTCCAGCAGCACTGGCTGCTTTAAACCCCCGAGAGTCCGACTGCCTCACTGTGTCAAATATCCGAGTCAGAACTCAAACCTGAACACTCAGACATGATTCATGACGTCTTCAGATTCAGTGTGAATCACACTTTCTGAGGATTCCAGCATCTCCACTGATCTTAAAGCTGCTTAGAAATCACAGTGAGATAACTCTGGTTTATAATAAGCTTTACCCATAACTCCCTCACTCGTTCAGTGAAGTGATGATGGCGTCATTATTCCACAGAGCGCGTCTCAGTGATCACATCGTCCTGTAGCAAAGCTTTGTCCAGAATAGAAGATCGGCTCGTAGAAGGCTGCTGGCAGGAGTTTTTGACCTACATGTATCTGCATACATTACGCCTCCTCGTTACTCTGCTCTGTCTTCTTATCCTTCATGTCATGATGAGTTAGGTTTTGTCTGTTATGGTCAAAGAATGAGAAGAACAGGAACGATTTAATCTGACACAAGTATCTCATCTCACACTGAATGTTTCTATTCTCCACATTTCATCTCGAGCATCTTCCTCTGCACTCCATGAAAAACACTCTGGCACATGTCGGTTTATTTGCTGCAGTTTGCTCTTTTTTCTCTGTGCTTTTCTGTCTCTATTTCACGTGAAAGTTCTGGTGTTTGAAAGTTTCATTGTTTTCATCCAAACGTAGAGCAAACTTTAACTGGGTTTCCAGAGAAGAGTTTAGCTGACGGAGGTAAACAGCTGATGGAGCTGATGCTTCAGCTGCTGCCGTTAAACCACAGCTGATGAGCTGCAGTCAAAGCTCAGACGATGGAAACATGGAGGACATGATGGAAATCGGACATTTATGTTAGTTTGACTAGTTAATGTGAGGAAGGTTCAGCCTCCTCATCACTCCACACACATCTGATGTTTTTCTCTCTTCACAGGAAGTGACGAGTCTCATAATTTACTACATTTAGTCTGTGTCCATTGCACTTTGTTGCATTTTGCTTTTATTTTAACCCCTCAGGTTAGTCATGCTGCTAGCATGGCTAAAATGTTCTAACACTGTTCTTATTCTTCATCTCACTTCAGTTTGGGAGGTATTCATGCTCTCTGTTTTGGAACTACAGTTCCCATAAAGCTTTGGGGGATGTAAACAGGAAGTTTAAAGTTGCCTTTGAGTCAGTGAGTTAAGCTGTGAGCCACAACTTTAACACCTGTTTGTTTTTTCTTTCTTTCTTTCTTTTTTTTTTTAGCGTTTTTAGCCCATATTCTTTAGCCTACTTTACTTTACCAGTGTAACACAGTCTAAAGTCTAAATGCAGAATGAGCTTTAAGTAGTTATTTTTTGTGGTGTGCCCATGAATGTGCAGACAACTGTCACTGGATAACTTTGATACTGAAGAAAACCTAAAAACTCGGTAGTTCTAAGGCAAGTTCTGTTGTAAGGAGCATCTTTTATTCATTTCTAAGTGGATTTATGGACGTGTATTCGCGGATGGGCGTTGGAGATAATGACATCCTTGGGAAAGGTCAGTCACACTGGATCTAACAACGTGTGTATCATGTCTGTGTGTTCAGATTTGTCTCCATGAAGGAGTTTGATTTTGGACTCGTTGCTCCTCTCCCTCTTCAGCTCTCCCTCTCTTTACACTTTGAAAACCTCTGTACGACATTAGATGTTTGAAACAAAGCAAGTAAAGAAAGCTCCATTAACTTAGCATCTATGAACAGTAGTTTATCTGCAGTCTGTTTTGGCTGCTGCCTGAATTTGACTGCTTTGTTACTGTGCCATGGAAAACTGGCAACCTGTAGTGTTTCCTCCTCCAACAGACAACTGAATTCAACAAGCTGCTTTGAAATTTGGTAGAGATACACATGGTCTACAGAGGATGAATCCTGCTGACTCCAGGGATCAGCTGACTTTTCCTCCAGCGCCTCCTGGAGGTCACATCTGGTGTCTAAGTTCAGCCTCACAGAGCTGACAGCAAGGCTGTGGATTCAAAGTTCTGTTGTATGAACACTGCATGAAATGAAACAGGTGTTTGTTAGTGATGAATCCACAGAGGAATCTCTCATAATGCTGCATTTTAGCTTCTCTCAGCTCATTGTTTTTATGACCCATAAAAATAATCATCAACCTCGTTTCCAGCCGCAACAGCAGCTGTTTTCAGAGAAAGAGCTCTGAAAAAAAAAACCACTGTACACTACCTGCTCAGCAGCAAACAGCTGAAAAACACTCAGTCAGAGAGCAGCTGGTGAACATAGAGCAGCATTTCAGGGAACCCTGAGCTTAGATTCATCAGGTGGACTCTAACACCACTGCACATGAAGGATCATGTTGCTCTGTAACTGCTGAATGAGCAACTGTTTGCCAACATGTTCACTGTGACATCTTTATGTCATTGGCTCCACCCAAGTTGCCAAAAAATCAATCAATCAATCAATCAATCACCTAAGGATTGAAGCACAGGAACAAAGCTGCACAATGTTCTGCTGCTGATAGAACAGTAACAGTACCAGTAAAAAGCACTTTGCTCTGTACTGGAAAGCCTCAAAACCAGTCCCTCGTGACATCCACGTCTTAAAACTGTCACATGTAGAACAGTGTGGCTGGTGGGTAGAGTTGTTGATACCCTACTTTACACATTTGCAAAATGTGTTATGCAACCACAGATTTTGTGCACAGTTCAATTCACAAATTATTCACATCTATTTTTACACATTCACACATTAGCATTTTTTGCTCGTATCTGCCAGCACCGTACTACACTGTCCTCTGGATGAAAGAGCAGCTCTGCAGACTGATCACAGTGTTGCATCAGACCTCACCTTCTGCTGCTCTGACTGTGCTCAGCATGAACCCAGGTCACTTACATCTCCTCAGCCTGATTTACTGCAGTGACACAAAATCTTATTTCACATAACAATAACTATAAAAAAAACAGTAAAAACAAGTTTTGTCCTTTGCCACGCTGGTTGACAGATGATAAAGTTTGTTCAGATGGAAAGACTCTAAAGCTCCTACACTGTGGATTAGGGATATGCTGTGTGTTACGTATGTTATGATAACCTTTGTTCATGTTGATGTTTTAGGCTCTGATAACTTTACGGCTGAGGAAAGTCTTTGGTATCAGTGTGTATAATAAGGAGAGTGTGAAAGATCCCTGACATGTGTTCACCTTCTTCTGCTTCTCTCTTGTGCTTGTTTCAGTTCCATATTATCTAGGGCACTGACATGCATAGAATAAAGTGCAATATTTCCCTCTGAAATGTAGAGCACAGGTGTAAAGTAACATAAAACAGGTGTGTGATACATGAGAAAGAGTATAAGAGAAGTATAATGCTGCATAAAATGAATATACTCAAGTACAAGTACCTTAAAATAGCACTGAGTAAATGTACTTAGTTTCTAAGCCGGTGTCCAGACATTCCAAGTACTACACTGCAGCCCAGTGATGGAGGAGATAACTGTAGCTCCACTTCTACACCAAAGCTATAAGATACCCATAATTAGCTTTAGCTTTTTCCCTCTCCAGGCCAGCAGAAGTCCTCAACAGATCTATTATCACTTGCACACTTAGCAAGTCTTCATGCACATTTCTACGCTGTAAATTTGTTCATCTCCGAGAGAGGATGGACGGACGGAAAGCTGCATGTCCCCAGTGACCTCTCATCACCGCTCTCATTCCACGCTCACCTCCCGGGCAGTGCAGCAGTAATGTGTGCAAGCATGCACATGTGAACAGTGGGACTAATGCAGCCTGTGAGCAATGTAATACCTCACTAGGCAGTGTGCCAAACCAAGCCAGGATTATACCACATGCTCCTGCAGTCCATTACTATCACGCTAGGATCACTCAGATCCAAACCCACTGAGCGTGAGTATGAATGTTAGTATGAGAGTGTCAGACCCTCACACAGTGCTGGAAGAAGTACTCACATCCCTAATGTAAGTAATTTAAGTAATAATTCAAAGAAACTCTAAAAATACAAATAAAAATCTTGCTTCGACATTTTAAATATTTTCTGCTAAATTTAGTGAGAGTATCAAACTTTTCTAATTCCACACGCTGTGTGTAGATTACATCATTGGATTATTATTCCAGATGTATTCATGTGCAATGGGCTGAGGTGCAGCTAATTTTAAAGCAGGCTCTTTCTTACTGCACTTCAGTCATTACTGTGAGGTGAGCGGGTAGTCTGTCCTGTACGCGGATTCTTTCTATACAAACACGCCTTTAATTAAATACATTTAAAGATGTGATTTTAAAGGTAGATTAACTGTTTCAGATCATGTGATCATCTCTGGAGTCAGAGGCTGCAGATCATTGTAACTTGATTTAGCTGGTTCACTATCTAAGGTCTGTCTAAGGTGAAGAAGTGGGTAAATTAGCTGTAGCTGCAGCTATTGCACCAGCTAGCTGTCACTAGCTTGACTGCACCCGCTGCTGTTGATTTTATTTTTTCAAACATAAATTACATGTTTCTGTGGCATTCACACAGCTGTCCGTCCTTTTACAGCTACCAAGACTAAACAACCCAGGCTTTCATGAGGCTGTGACAGATTAGCTGCAGCTGAAATCCAGAGGGGGAAAGGTGCATGTGGACAGAGGGAGGAATGATGGCGGGAAAAAAAAAATGACACGGTGATGAGGAAGAAACTCAGGAGGAAGGGAGGGCGAGAGGTGCACGAGAGGAAACCCGTGTTTGTATGAAGCAGAGACAGAGGGACAGCGGCAGGGAAGAGGAAGCATGATCCCGCTGTGAAGCCGGGCTGCTGGGGCTATATTTAGCTTCTGTTGCCATGTGCCGGGAATGTGCACGGCAGAGGGAGACACACACACACACACACATAGGTTTACTATTGGTCATGCACTCCTCTGTGTGTGTGTGTGTGTGTGTGTGTGTGTGTGTGTGTGTGTGTGTGTGTGTGTGTGTGTGTGTGTGTGTGTGTGTGTGTGTGCAGATCAATGATCCAGTTTCAGGGATGTGATTTAAATTTTTCTTATGATTTCAACATGAGATCATCTGCACATCAACACCACTTTCCTAATGCGCTTCTTAATGTGAGGTGATGTATGTGTCATGTTGTTTCCATGTGTGCGCGCACACACACACAGACACACACACAGGAACAGGAATTTTCTCAGTTCTGTCACACATACTGACACGTGATTTTTAATGTCTTAGCCAATCACTGAAACGGAGGCAGGGGGTTGTAAAGATTTTTGTGCTGCATGTGTTGAAAAACAGAACTGAAATCTGTTCATTGTCGGATCCTCAGGAGATAAATTCCATGTGTTTTCGAGGCAGCAGAAGATGAAACACCAAATGCTTTGACATATTTTCTCCCCAGCTCTCGACCCCTGCACTATTTTGCCTCTTTAAAGTTAAATGCACATCACTCTGTAATCTGCTTTATGCAGCCACGGTGTCGAGCAGCTCTACAGAGCAGAGCGCAGCATCTCTTGTTGGTGGGTAGTCAGTCAAGGAGCAGCCTAAGGTGTCGCCATGCAAACTCACGCAGGCTGTACCAATGAGAAGAAGTCAACTTCCTCTGAACCGTCTCTGATTGGCTGAGTTTCTTTAAGTCCACTATTGTGAAGCGTAAGAACAGATTGACATTTAATTTGGTGAGTGCTGTGAAATTCAGATTACTGTGTGTGTGTGTGTGTGTATGTGTGTATGTGTGTGTGTGTGTGTGTGTGTGTGTGTGTGTGTGTGTGTGTGTGTGTGTGTGTGTGTGGTTTCTGGACTATAAATAAAGCAAAGCTTCTAATGGAGTGATTCAGAACTAAGTACATTTACTCAAGTAATAATTTAAGGTATATGCAGCTTATGTGAGTATTTCTATTTCATGCCACGCTGTACTTTTTAATGCACCTCATTATTTCCTCTGGTTCCCAGAAACCAACCAGTCCTACTGATTAGTTCACTGACTCAAACACTGAAATCTGAAGGAAAAATGACAAGAAAAAAGATTCATTTGCTCCAACTTCTCAACCGTGAATATTTGCTAGTTTACCAGTTTCCTATAAATCAAGTTCAGACTTAAACACTCATCAGGGAGACAGATCCAGAACCTGGGACCAGGTAAAACCAGGAAAAAACCGTATTCACATTTAAATCTTATAAAACGGGCTGATAATATTTGCTCTGTTTTCCTTGCAGCTCCTTTAAAAACTCAACACTTGAACCGGAGCTTTACTTCCGGCAGCATTGAACTCGTGTCTGCATTGGCTGGTTGGCACCAGGTGTTTGCAGTGTGCTTTACAGCGATTGGCTCATTCACAAATTTGAAACTAGTCCCATCCAATCATACTCGTTCAGGTGTGCAGCGCGGAAATTCCAACCTGAGACTGACCACAGGTGTTCACGCTCATACCGGCGCTCGTTTGTCGCCGCAGGTCAAACCGATAACGGAGGAAATACCCACGGTTCACCGCACCGGTCAGTTCGGTGACGGTTCGCGAGCTGGAGGACGGAACATGACCGAACCTGTGAGGGGCCTGTTCACCGGACCTGGACCCGCCGTGATCCCGGGCTCCGAGCCTCGGTGAGTAGCTGCTGCGTGTTTCCGGTGCTGCGAGCGGTGCGTTGTTGTTGCTGCTGCTGTTGTTGCTGCTGTTGCTTTTGCTGTTGTTGTTGTTGTTGTTGCTGCTGCTTTTGTTGTTGTTGTTGCGGTTTCTGTCGCTGTTGTGGTTCAGCTTCGGTTTGTGATGAACATGAATTATTGGCCCTTAAGGCCTCTGTGCGCGTGCAGCCTCGGCCGGAGTGACCTCCCTGGGGGCTCGTGTTCACTCAGACTGTACTTATTGATAACTGATTAATTGTGTAGCTCATCAGCTTCTCAGATGTGAACATTTGTAAACTCGACAAGACACAACAAGAAATCTGAATCCGTTCATTTGTGCTTCGGAATAAATTTGTTCTCTGACATTTTATTCACTGAACAATCAAACGGTTATTAAAGATAACAGCTGTCAGATGTATTGATGTTAATAAATTAATGTTGGATGCAGCTTTGCAGAGCTCAACATAAACCGGTATAATCATGGTCTCAAAACTACACCAGGACCGCAGGACTCCTTTTTTCCCTTTTGTGCAATTAATTACTTTATTTAGACACAAATAATATGTAGAGAATCTGGGGCTTCTGGGGCCCCTGAGAGTCTGGGGCCCCTGTACAGTTGCCCACTTTGCCTAGTTTGTAATCCAGTCTTGACAACGTCTTAACTCTTGCTTGTTGCTTGTTTGGTTTTCTGTAAGAGAGGAGAGGAGGCACTGCCTTGGATTAAAGCATGTGTTTCTGTACGTCGACGTCCATTTTAGTTGAACATTTGCTTTGTTCGGTTCATGTTCAGGTTTATGTGAATATACATGGAAACAAAATGTCTCCTGATGGACCTCAGTGTAGCCTTACATCAGCAGAGACACTCAGATGTAAACGAGCGCCGGTGTGTTTCAACATTTTCAGCTGATGCTGCTGTCACAGGTGGACAACCTGGAAACGTTTGACCTTTGTATCAGGACACTGTTAGGATCTTGCCATTTGTTCCTTTGAGAGGAATCAGTAAAGAGTCATATCTCAGACGAGAGGGGAAACTGTGACGTGCTTGGTGCGGCAGATGTTTGCTTCAGAACGACTGTGACAGTTTTCACAGTCGTTCATTGTCAAATATGCAGCTAAACTTGTGCTGTGCTTGGTTTTTACTGTTGTATGTTTAATGGCCATAACTGAATATAACTAAGTAGAATAATAACTAATATAATAATATAATGTACCAAGGCCTGTGGTGGAAAGTAACTAAGTACATTTACTCAAGTACAAAACTCAGATACTTTACTGGAGTCTTGCATCTTTCTGCTATTTTGTACTTTTACTTTCTATGAATTCATCTGCAAATTCAGAGTTTACATTCAAATCGTATGAAGAGTTTGATCCATTGTTTAGTGCATAAAATCTGCTTTTTGAGTATTTTTAGTCCTTAACCAAGTCTTTCATGTCTTTGATTTAGTTTTTTTGCCAGTGCTGGGGAAATATCTCAAATAGTTCTTAATGCCAGTCATTTTTCATAATTCTAGTGTTGCAGCCTCCCGTATTTTTCTTGTTTCAAAAATTGAATCGCGAGTAGTGATAGTATTTAGTAATAACATGTTCATCTGATTGTTTAACATGTAAATCCTGCAGTTTATTCGGTAACTAAGCAAATGTTTTCTGTTAAAACATCCTTTATGTATCCACTTAGTTCCTGACGAACTGTTTGACTTTACACAGAAACAAGTTCATCTGATGCTATTATTGTTGTGCACTGAACAATTTTTAAGTTTTACTGCTGCAGGTGATTGGCAGACTTTGATTTAGCCTCTCAAGCAACGTACCAGCTGCTACTCAGTGGTCACTATTTCACAATCATGAAACACAACAGAGATGCACAGTGCCACAGAAAACTCCGCATTAAAAGGTTTAATGAAAACGTGAACATTCTTTTTTTTTCACAGAACCAGGCGTATTCAATCCCTTACCTTTAAGCTTGTAATGATTTATGTAAGTGAAACATAACAACAGTTAAAAATGAAAATATCACATTTGCTATAACAATGTAGAATATGAATTTAATGGGCAGTAATCATTAAAAAAAATAAAATCAGTAGTTTTGAGGAATATCCCGTTACAAAATTCTCCAGCAAAGAAGAAACGTTTTAAGTCACTACTTTTAGTGGGTCACACAATTATTATTAGTTTTTTTCTGCTTCCCAGAGCTCAGCGTTATCATACAGCAGGCAACACTGCCATCTAGTGGTCAGGTAGAATAAAGAGTAAACCAAAAAAAAGCAGCATAATTCTGGATACATTCGAACGGATGCGGCTCCTTCAGCCAATAAGAGCAAAAACATTTTTTTAATTCACTCTGAAGTTGGTGAGACGCTGGGCAGTATCCACCCTGCACATCTCCACCGGCTGGTTCTCCTTCTCAGAGGAAGTGCTGATGAACCAGCCGGAGTACTTCACCGACTCGAACGTGATCACAGATTTTCCTGTGGTTCTCTTGTAGAAGAGGAAACGGTCCATGTCGTTGTCGCTGCTGATCCGATTTAAACAGTCCTCGCTGCATTGCTGCCACAGGACGGATAAACAGGAAGTTAAGTTCTTTCACGTGTGAAAGTCATTTCTGCCAACTCATGAGAAAAACGATGTAAAGTCATAAAAGAAAAAGAAATACACAGGAACAGTGCAGGGATCTCAGTGTCGGTTAAGGTTTGAGTAAGAGGCAGGAGAAGACATCGTGTCAGAGTGTCCCCACAAAGACAGACGTACAGACACGTGTGGGATTATTTATTTATTTACCTCCAGGTGCAGCTCAGCTTTGTCGCCGTTCATGGTGCAGGAAATGTGCAGGTTTTGGTTGGTGACTGACAGGACAACAGTCTGACCAGTCTCACCCACAGGGACGCAGGGAGTGATGTACCTGGACAGCCTAAAATTCACTGATGTGAAAGAAACAAACAAAAAAACCCAACATGATTTAATGTTAAAGAAACAGCAGCCGATTTACTGCCACCATTTTATAGGCAGTGAGCTGGTTTAGTTCAGCGGTTCCCAACCTAGGGGTCGAGCCCCTCCAAAGGCTCACCAGATAAATCTGAGGGGTCATCAGATGATTAATGGGAGATGAGAGAAGAAAGAAATAAACCTCTGATACACAAATTTTTTTTCCATATTTTCTACTTTTCCTGTGAAACATGAGATAACTTCGCATCTTTGGGCCTCAGACAGTTGTTTAAATGAAATTTAGAGAAGTTTGGGGAGTTGAGGGGGGAAGTGTCTGTTGAGTGGAACTGAAAACGACATGTGAAATACGCTGAAGATCCCCAGTGGCACTGCTTTGTCTCTAAGAGGTCACAGGCCAAAAAGGTTAGAGACCACTGGTTTAATATAATGCAGTGTGTTTATTATGTAAAATCTTAATCTGATAAGTCAGAAACTCGCATACTCAGAGGACAGTAACTGAGTGAATGTACTTTTCGTCCGTGGACTCATGGCCCTCGTACCTTTGCGATCTCCGTGTCCTCCTTTCAGAGTGAGGGCCTCCAATTTTAACTCTCCTGTCGCGTGGACGATATCTTTCTTACAGGCGTCGCTCAGAGTGCACTCCCTCACACTGTTGACGCGTTGGAAGATGATTCTTTTCTCTCCTGTGGTGAAGTTTTCAACCTTCTGGACAACAGTTTCTGTGGAGAGGAGGGATGAGATGTTAGCAGCTGTCAGGGAGTCGCGGCCTCGTGGCGTCGCGTCCGGTCCAGCCTCTGTTTCACAAGCTTCTGTCAGCAGGCTAACAGAAACAGCCTGCTGATCAAAGAACAGGCTCTTTATCACGTATCATGGATCATATGATAATGTGAAGCATCCACGTGTGTCCTGTCACTACCCACCCTCGACCAGGCTCTCCATGATCGCCATGCACAGCTCACTGTTGCTGAGCTCTTTGGAAGTTGGGGGATTCTTCATCCTGTTCGCCGCCATCACCAGCGTAGCTGCACCCTGCATGCTCTTTCGGCGACGGGAAACCACCAGGTCCAGTCCCGTATCAAGGTTGATGATCTCTTGTTGAATACCCTAAACATTACAGAACAAAGAATGAAAAATGGAAAGCACACATGATGTCCCAACACATGTAAGCAAACCGTCACCGTTTATTTTTGAAGCAGTGATTTGTGAATGGTTTTCAAAGACAGAGACAAAGTGACGTTGTCCTGTCGATAGTGGCACCGAATCAGGAAGTGCTTCGACGTGTTGTTCTGGAGGACAGTTACAAACGATGCGGTTTTTTTTGTTTAATCTGGAGGACAATGAATAATGCTGCGGTTTGTTTACTCCTGGGAGTAATTATGTCCTGCTATCTCCATCTCTACTAACATCAATGTAGATCTGAATACTGCGTGTCTGGATCCTTCAGAAATATTTTCAGTACACACCTCATCTTACATACATATTGTCTTGGTGGTATGAAATAAGGAAGTGTAAGTGTAAGGAATCTGGAAGTGACAGTAGATGAACATGGGTGTGAAAACCAATCATCTTACCTTCATGTCATAGCAGCAGGGCTCTGGTGTGAGAGGGCTGAAACAGGAAAAAAAAAACAACCCATCAGATGTTCCATTCGAAATGTCACCAACTGAAAATCATAGAGATCTGACTGCGTGTGAAGTTAGTTGTATTAAATGACATATGACTGTAAATAATACACCTTTAATTCAGTGTTTTTATTTTTTATTTTTTGTTTGCTTTTAAAGTAGAAGATGCTGGAAGTGAGAAGCGAAACAGCCGAGCTGGACGTTCCCTTTTTTTGGAAGCAGTAACTCAGTTTTACATCCTGAGGACGGCTCGGTGTAAAGCTGTGAGCAGCTGACATTCAGGAACTCCTGCTTATAGATTCAATAGTTGTTTAACCTGTTTTAACCTGTCTTTATATTGCCAACAGTAAGTGGAGGCAACAATTAAGCTAAATGAAAGAATGCTGTGAGGTTTGGTACAAACATCACTTGAGACTCGTGAGCTTACCTCTCCAGGGCGTCACGCAGATCAAACTCCGACATCGTCTTGATGTAAACTGCTCGGTTATGATAGAAAGAACAAGAGTGAAGGAGCTGAGTAGATTCTGATTTGTTAGTGATGTGTCCGTCTCTGGCTCAGCAGCCTCAGCCACGTGTCACCCTGCAGGTTCACTGTCGCATCCACTGTCGCAGACGCCTCTTTTGTAATCAGCAGCTTCCTTGTTGATGTGGCTTTAGACTTTCTCTCTCTCTCTCTCTCTCTCTCTCTCTCTCTCTCTCTCTCTCTCTCTCTCTCTCTCTCTCTCTCTCGATCTATTGATGTCATCACACACTTTCATGTTAACTTCGCCCTGTGCTGACAGAAGCTGTGAGAAGGTGGTTACCACTGAGCACCAGTCATTCAAAGATTTTTCAAAACGTGAAACCTCTTGATCACACCAACAGATGTTTTCTTTTTTCGTTTGTTTCTTCCTGTTCTACGATAAACAAACAAACAAACAAACTGAAACCATTATCGGCCTTTTTCTAAGCTGCAGGCGTCTTCATTCCTGTTGTTAGTGTAAGTGTGCAGGTTAGTCATAAAGCTGTCGGGTGTTTACTGTAGAAATGTGCAGTAACTTTTGAAACTTTGAATGTCAGGATGTCCATTAATGAATAAATGTGAGTTGGTTTTTCTTGTGGGATTTCACACCTTCATTTGATTTAATGTGTTGCTGTTGTTGATGAATCTGCCGGGAACTCATTTCATGGAGCAAAGTGAAAACTTTCCCCACCTCCACTTCTAACCACAGGGAAGTTAAGGGGCATGAAATGTCCCATCGGAAGTAAGAAGGGGCTGTGTGGTTTTAGTCTCCTCCTTGTGTCAGTTAAGTGAGTTTGTGGTTGACATAGAAGCTTAAAAGAAAAAAAAAAACACGGTCTTTCCTCCTCAGCTGTGATGTGCTGACTTTTAGATTTACAAAAATATGTGTAGATTTTGTATTGGAATCTGAATTTATTCACCAGTTTGTTGTACTTTTCTTAAGTGATTCACTTTATCATAATTCTTTAGCTTTTCTGTTCTGAGATCTGAGATTTCCTTTTGCAAATTCACGACATTTTCTATTATTTTTCTTAATCATCCCACAAAGTTAGAGACCTGCTCTGAATATCTTTCAGTACATGTTAAATGAATTGTGTTGTTATAACCCAGTTATAACTCTAACAAAATGATTGTGACTTTTGCTTAAACTGTTCTCGTCCGTGTTTTTCCTCCTTTGTTGTGGAGAGTTGCGTTTGTTGTTTGACTCAGAGCTAAACTCTGTGAAACCTGCTCGGGACGGTCACACCATATGAGCTTTTTCATGTTTAGCTGAAAATTGTGAACGAGTGAGGGATGAATTGCATGAATGTTCAGTATGGTCACACAGAGCAGTGTGATATGAACCATGTAAAAACACAGGCAGCGTCACGTCAGCCACCCGAGTGCAAACTGAAATACTGTGCTTCTTGAGGACCTCTTGAGAGGACATTATGAGACAGCATGTGTGAACCTGGTTGGCATGACACCAATCAGTATCTAAGGGTTAACCAGGAGAACGTGTTTGGGTCTGAGGTTAAGAGAACAGAAACCCTCACAATCCGGTTCTATGGTTTATCTAAAAAGCTGGTTAACTCGTTAACTACTCTCATAACTTTCCAGTCTTGAGGCGTGATATCTGCTGACCTTCCTGCCTCACAGGGGCTGAGTCTGACCGCGACCAAAGCTTTTATACGTGACCACACTGGTGCCAGAGATCGGCGTGGAAGCATGACGACCTCTGAGCCGTTCTGAAAGCTCACTTTAGCTCCGTGTCATTTTATTATAGCTCGAAAACGTTCGTTAGCCAACATCATCATCTTTGTAGAGAATGTATTGAGTTTGTGACCTCTGCTGTTTCTTGCTGAGGTCGGAGGGAATGGCAGTGGTTATATTTATGAAAAGGATGTGGAGCTGGGTATAATGTATGATGACATCTCTTGGGGAAGTCCATCTTCTGTTGGTATTAGCTGTGACCCCGTCTCATTCTCTGCATTTTGCCAACCACAAGCACTAACGGGGAATTACGGTGGAATTTCCAAATGAAGTCAGAATGAACCTTACACGTGGCAAATTTTATATAAAATAGGGACATTTGTGTCATGAGGAACTGACTTGTGAGTTGCAGCCCTGTGGCAGGAAGTGGCACCTGTGGTCTGCTTATTGAATCTTTTATATAGTTTGTCAGGTGGGTATTGAAGACATGCTCTGACCTGCACCTGTCAGTGAGATGTTTTGTCGTTCTGTCTTAACCTTACATTGAATTTAACTTGTATAGTGAAATCTGTTTCTGTTTCTGTTTTGCTTGGAGAATATTTTGGACTTACAGTGCAGTCGTAAAGACGGCAGGACGTCTGTCTGTGTCCGTGCATCTGTCCAGGGCTGAGAGAAGTAAAAGTGCCAACACCTGCTTTCAAAATTCTGCACGAACAAAAGTACAGAAGTTTTCTGGCAAATAAATCCACAGTAAAATGATCCATTATTCAAAATTATCCAAAGTGGCCTCATTCAGAGTGTTAAATTCTGGAGCTCACAAAGATCCATTTTTTTAGTTTAATTAAATCTCATGTGCACAAGATAACAGTGAGCACAGGTCTCCTCCTGACCTCTGCACAGCTCTGACCTGAGCAGGTCTCACTGGTGTTAACTCCACAGTAATACGTCATGTTTTATAACATCATAGGTTTTTCTGTAAAATCAAAGTTACTAAGGGAAATATTTCCCTCTGTGATGTGGTGCAGTGAAGTATAAAGTTTCATAAATTGAAAATATGCAAAGTACGTGTACCTACAACATGTGCGACAGTGAGAGTTAGTATGGTTGTAGAAGTACTGGTCATGCAGAGTAACCGTCCCTGTCAGTGTGTTTTGTGTATGTTTTACTGTAGAGGAGTGGAGGATGAAGCACTCCAGTATTTTTTGAGGTATCTGCACTTAAACTACGATACTTAAACTTAGAATTAAATTCCACCTCTCGCAGACAGGAGATGTTGGAAACCGCTGATGTGTGTGAATATTTTTACTCTCACAGGTTTTACTCTCGCTGACTCTCACTGATCACAGAAGCAGCTGAACACAAATAGGAAATTGTTTTCTCAGAACCAGAACTGTTATAACCTCATTTCAAAGGTCAACCCTCAGCTCGCAGGTAGTTGTGTTCCTGTAATGGAAATAGTGACGGACACGGTAGAGTGTTAACCACAGCATCCTATCGGTGAGTGTGTGTGTGTGGAGGAGTGTGTGTTCACACTCTGCAGCTCCCTTCAGCTTCACAGAGATTTTCAGCTCATTATTTATTTGATTATCGGCTCAAACCGCAGCTGTTTACTGCTCAGCTTCATTTTCACCCGCAGTAAACAAACCCTGTTTACAGCTTTTAAACCTCTAAACGATGATTACTGATAACTGCTGGATGTGTAAACTGATTGGGTTGGCTGGCTGATTGATGGGATCTGTGTTAATGTGGGAAGCATGAATGAATTTACAAACGTGTTTTCTCAGATGAACCTGCAGATTCTTGTCATGATGTTTGAGAGGAAACATTCAGGTGTGTCCTTCACTGCTGCCGTGGAGTTACACCTGTGCGTTGGCAGCAGATTCACATTTTGCTTTATTACCATGTAGAACACGCTGTGTGACGTGGTGCTGCAGAAATATCAACTTTTAAATTAAATGGACCTGGACTTTCAATCCCCTCTCCCCCTCCGGCCTTCTCCTCGAGCTAGACCTGGGAGGGGAGCTTGTAGGTGAGCGTTTTGAGAGCTGGAGATCTTGGAATTTGGTTTGTGAACCTTAGAAAGTCACTGAGTACATTCACCTAAGCACAGGACATCAGTCCTGTCTGTTTATGTCTGTGTGGGAACAGAAAAGGCAAACAGACACAGTTAGAACAGGATTGAGTTTATTTCCTAAGAAACTTATTTAAAGTGTTAAATGCAGTGGAGTCTTAATTCACCCAAACTGGCAGCATTCCCCAACAAAGAAAGAAAGAGAGAAAATTCTCTACAAATGTAACTGGACAGAAAGAGGAACTGACTTAATCGTTTAGCTCTCAATAACTCTTATGGTAACAGTGTGGTTGTACCTGAAAACTGAGACTTGCTTTGCCTATAAACTACATCCTGGAATTATACTCTATCTAAGCAGTCATATATTAATACACAGCTTCCCCCCCCCCCCACCCCCACCCCTCCTCACCCAAAACATTTCTCTCAATCAGTTTAAGTAGCACAAAGTATTGATTGATTATCTTTTTTTTTTTACATTCAGTCTTTTGATACCATAGAAACAGATTTATTACAACAAAACAAAACAGAACTGCTGAAAAATATTTACTCAGAATCACACAGTCAAAAAAAAATCCTCTTGGAATATGGCAAAACGCTCGAGTGATAACACTGAATGAATGAATGACACACACACACACACACACACGCACACATGGAATCACCACAGAAAGAGACAGAGAGGGTGGTAATGTAACAGCTGGTGCAGAGCTCAGTCCTAAACAACTCTGCTGCTACTGAAACGTTTAACACGACGCTCACATGTCAGACTCTGTTCACATCAGCTGGGGCTGTGACTGCACTGTAAAAAACGAGGAACTCATTCTTAGTGAAAGTACGAGGCTTCAAATGAAATAGTTCCCGTTCCAGTGGGAAATTGTCTGTTTCCTTGCTGAGCTGAGCTGAGCCGCGGCGGAGGGATACGTCCTGGTATTTGTCTCATGTATTTACATTTTTACTTTTATCGCTTTGTTTTACCACTTAAATAATTTTCTCTTATATTTGTTTCTTCTTGTTTCGTTGCTCAGTTTCAGCTGTTATTTTATTTTTTAATGTTTTGGTTGATTGATCTTGATTTTATTGCCCTGAGGACAATTTGTTTTGTGCTTTAAGATTCTTTACACAACTATTTGTGTCACTTTTGGTTTGAACAACTACGAGCGAAAAGTCTGCAACTGACCGCTGTTTTCATTTTTACTTCATCTGCTGACAGTTTCCCCGATTAATCGTTTTAATCGTCAGCTTGAAGATGATGATGATGATGATGAAGATGGTGTCTGCTGATGTCTGTGTCTGGTTTTGTCCCAAACCTCGAAGTCTTCGACCAGAACCAGAACATTTTTGGCATTTTTGCTTGTAAAGTGTCTTAAACGATATCTTTAATATCAAAGTAGTTGCTAACTTTACTCACTGGCTGTTGACTAAGGAAACACTTTCTGAAAGTGACGACCGTTATTTCAACGATTTCTGCCTTAAACACAGGCCTCATGTTTTTTCTTTTTGTTTTTTTTACAGTGGAGTCAAAGGAGCTGCGTCGCAGAGAGAGAGATTACAGCTCTGAAGACGTGACCTGTGAGTACTGATTTAGTTAAATGGCTCCACACGCCTCCATGTTTAACTCCTGTACAACACATGTTTAAGCACAGAAGCAGTATGGGAAATGGAGTTAAGGTGATGGCCGGATGCTTGCTGGCTGAGATGCACTAGTGAAATATTGTATGTTAGACTCACACACACACACACACACACACAGATGTGAACGTACTGGAATGTTAACACAGGGTAACAAACAAGGTGCTTTAAGGTTAAAGATGGAATCGATGTTTGTGCAGACGGATCTGAGCACACTCACCAGTTTACTGTTCACCTGACTGTAAATGACACAGTGAGATCAGTGCAGGCAGCAGACTCACAGCGCCCCCTGCTGGACCAAATTAAATACCTTCTGATTCCTGAACGATGCTCTGAGTAATCTCATACTTACTTAGACACAAACTGAAGTCTGGTTAAAACTGTGTTAACAAGCTGCTTCTCACTGTGTGATCACAGAGGGAACGCTTGATATTACAGCCGACTCACCTGCTTCAAATCTGGATCTCACCTGTGTTTTTCCCCATTTACTTTAACTTTAATTTTAATTGGACTTTTCCTGCTTTTTTTTCTTCAGGTTGTGTATTTTAGATGATGATAAACTGTGAGTGTCGTTGTCAAGGAATGCATGTTTTTAATAAGAAATAGGTTAATAGGTAAATTATTAACAATTACATTAATAGGATTTAATGATGAAAACAAACTATGTGGCTTAAAGTTGCCTCTGGTCAATACAAAGATTCAGTCTCATGATATTCTGTCAATAAATCATATTTAAAGACCAAAACCAACACTGAACGTCTCCTGCTAACAGGCACTGAGTGTGTTTCAGGACCAGACGTATCTTATTCCTCATTACTGAACAATCTGCTGCTTATTTTCTCCGTTTATTCCTCTTCGTGTTTTTTGTTTAAAGTCATACGTGACACAAAAAGCAGCAAACTCTCACATCTGAGAAGCTGGAACCAGCAAATGCTCCAAACTAAGAAGAAGTATGACTCAGCTGAATTAATGGATAATGACAACGATGGACTTTTTGTTTCCACTTTAATTAAAACCACTGAGCTTCGTTTTTTTGGCCGTTTTAAACTTCTGTTAAACATCAAAAATAAAACCAACCAAACCTCTCAGTCTTTGTTAGAGGGAGTTTTTCAGTGTGGAGGCCACTGTGACGTTTTCTACCCCTCACTGTTTCTAATCTGAATATTTACAGTATAAACCGTCATCGGTTCAAAGGTCAAACCTGAAATGATGCGTTTCACACACGTCCACGTCTGAGGGAGTAAAACCCGGACGTACCTACGATCAACAGTGCACACGTTTAATGTGCAAATCTGCTTTTAACCAGCTTGAGTGTTTGTAGTGTCTTAAAACGGACGGCTGCTTCAGTACACACACACACACATACATACACAGACAACACACACACACACATACACACATGTAGCTTTGGCACCCAGACAGACAAACGTGAGGAATGGCAACGCAGAGTTTAGCATGAAAGGCTAAACCTGGAAGAAAGGCACCGCCAACTTAAAATAAAATGTGTGTATATACACAGAGAAATATAAAACAACATCAAACAACTGTTGCCATGGAAACGTGTAAAGGAATGGCGACAGAGATGAGGAGTGTGAGTAGTGGATCTACATAACAGACAAATCAAATCACTCTCACTCCAGTCATGTCCAAAAACTACGTTCCAGCCACAGATGATTTATCGATAGAAACAAAAAACAAAACAAAAAATCTCTGCAAGATTGGAGCAGGTGTTTTTTTTTTAAGCTGTTTGTTTGTTTGTTTGTTTACAGCGGGCAGACAGAGCTGCACTACCGAGGAGCCTCTTCTTCTGTGGAGCTTTCCTGGGCTTTACTGCTACCTGTGGAACCCGACCAATGAGAGGAGAGCTGGGGTGAGTGAGTGCTGATGGCAGACACACACACACACACACACACAGGGCGTTAAGCTGACAGAGGAAACAACAGACTGACAGTGACAGGTGGCACAAAGAGACGAAGAAGAGCCAGAGTTGTTGTGGTGCATTGAGCTGAGGGAAACCCAGATAACGTAACACACGTTACGCTGTGTGATATGTTTTAAATCAATCACCATATTAATGTGTTTCCATTAAACAAACTGCAGACGCTTCCAAACCGAGTTAATGATGAAGACGATGAAGCATGATGGGAGCCGTAGTTTCTTCTGTGCCCACCATCATTGATTAACTTTATTAAAATTGTTCATGTTTCGGTTTCTAACACCAGTCGCCGTAGCAGATGCCGATTCTCGTCACCTTTGTGCCGCCACTGTCTCTGTCTTTTGTTGTGTCCTGTGATGAGGGGATGAGACATGTCCTCGGACAAATGGGAGGTCTCTGCTCTAATGTCCAACTTCACGTCTGCTCAGCAGAATAAAGTAAATCCGTATTTTCTCCCTGACAAATTAAAGGTTTCCAAATTAATGTTAACTAAGGGGAAAGTCATGTGACCATTAAAATCTACTTAGTTTGTTTTAAAATTAAAGTTATTGGGGTTTTTTTTTTTGAAGGTGTTTAGTTTTGACTTCAAATCAAATTAAAGTCCGACGAATGAAGTGAATTAACGTTAATTTATTTTTAGAGATTGTTGTTACATAGTGTGTCAGTGATCACGTGACCAGTCAGTGAAAGCATTAAACAATTCATCGGCACAGATCTGAGCAGAAAGCTGTTCACCTGAGGACACGTTTCATCCCTCGCAATTTACTATAACATTACAACAGCTGCAGCTTCTGGTTCATGGAGGGAAGCGAATCAGACACAGAGTTAATGAGAAAACACAATGAGAGACATGGACGGCAGCTGTGAGGGGGTCACAGACCCAACAGGGAGAAGTTAGGAAGGACACGGGATGAAGAGGGAGGTTAAAGAGCCTCACACACACACAACACACAACACACACATGTACGTACATCCTGATCCTGAATCCAGACAAGAAACTTGTCCCATGAAAATAAAAAAAAACAGCCACTGAGACTGTTTGAAAAGGTAAAGGGTAAAAACAGTCCTGTGACACTTTGAAGAAGAGAGGGACGTTATTGTGTGTGTGTGATGTACAGTCTGTGTCTGCTGTCATGCCACAGACAGGCTGCATTTCATTTACCTCATGCAAAAACAGTACTAACAGTAGTTCTCAATGGTATCAAAGAATGAAAAGTTTACAGGAAACTCTGAACGAGCCAGAGGAGAGAGGAGACACGGAGGCACGCAAGGAGGAAAAAAAAAGGAGAGAGAGAAAAGTATTTTAGTTCAGCTGAAGGCAAACGGGAAAGTACATTCCTAAAAATCCTACAAAGGCCTTTTGTAAAACCGTATTCAAAAGAGTCTGAGTGCGATTTATCATCAGCAGTGAGTGTTAGAGATCCAGCAGAGCCTGGAGGTCACACAGCGTTTTGAGCAAAGCTACCTTGTGTGGTGTTTCTGTTGTTGAGCAGCTTGGTCTGACTGTTGGGCAGGATCTTAATCTCAGGAGGATCTGGGCTCTGGCCGACGCGTGACGCCATGAGAGCGTTCAAATACTGCAGACGTGTCACCTGCAACACACGCACACACACGCGAAATCAGTAAGTCGGTCAGAGCCTGTTTCCAGACCAGGATGTAAGACATCCTGGTCTCATTAACTCACACACACTCACCCGTATGAGCTGCAGGTCAGTGAGAGCTCGGACGGTGTAGTCAGGACAGTAGCTGGACGGGCTGGTGGCGTCTGCTGGCTCAAAGGGATCCCTGGGAGAGTGACGCTGGGTCGACACTGGAGACTGGTGCACTGTTATAACACACACACACACACACACACACACACAGGGTCAGCACAATATCTGCAATCCTGTAAATTTCTACACTCAGCACTTTCCTCTCTATGCGGCCTGTTATGTAAACGCAGTCGAATTCAACATTCTAGCTCAACAGAAATCTTTTTTTATGTGTTTAAAGTGTCTGTAGACTTTTATATTTTTCTATACTTCTTTTGTTTGTTGTTATTAAATCAGATGTAAACTGATTTAACTTCTTCCTTATAGGAGATCTCCCCCTCCTGCAGCTCGTGGTCTCACCTGAAGATGGCAGCGTTAAAGCAGAAACACCGTAGTACGTGAACGCCCCATTTTCAAACTTCAGCCCCTCTTTCCCGATCTCCACCTCCACGCGGCCCTGAGAACAAACAGGCAGCTTCAGACTTCAGTGTCACTTGGATGTGTGTGTTTTTTAGAGTGTGTTGTGTAGTTATTTACACACAGTTTCTAAGAACAACAGGTTTGTAATAAAGATAAATACAGTGACGCTGCACACGACAGTCACCAGTCCTGTGGTATTTAATAAATGGTTTGAAACACATTTTAGTTGTAAGCAGATCTAAGTAAAACACAGCTGTAATAATATAAAATCTATTTTCATAGGAGAAGTTGGAACTGTTGACAAATACCGTGCATTCATAAACAGTCTATAGTGAGGCACAACAAAGGTTTATAACTACATTATAAGATGTTATAAACCATTTGTTAAATGACTGTCTTTCGTGTTAGCGTCGTGTGTGTGTTCTTACTGATGTTACGTGGATTGTTTTCTTATCATTACTGTTATTTATGTATTTATTTTTGTTTAAATGTCTTTAAGATAGACTTTATGTTCCCTTTTTAATTTGTCCTCAAATTAAAAAGGGAAATAAATAAACGGCTCATGTCTGATTCCTTGACTTCAGTTGTTGATTCCTTTCCTGGAAAGTTAGGAGACGAATGTTTGGCTTGTGCCTGAGGATGATTCTGCGAAGACAACGCCGAGGCGGACATGTCTGAACTCGAGCACATACCTGCAGCAGCAGGATGAAGTAGTCCACCGGGTGGTTGCGAGTGTAGAGATAGTGGCCCGGGCTCAGACGGTTGTTGGGGTCAAAGTGCACTTCCTGGTTGACACTGGGGTGACGGAGCAGGTGGAACAGGACCTTCTCGGACACACGTCCGGGGCTGAAGTGCTCCACTTCTACAGGGGTCAAAGGGCAGAGAGAGAGAGGATCCAGTAAACCTCACTCGATCAAACTTGTCTAGACAAACACAGACTGTTAACCTGAAATGACCTGTAGCAGTGTGTGTGTGTTGAACTGATTCTCAGACATTAACACATCGATGCTGAGCCTTAAGCCTACAGCTGAATTATAACAGAACTGTAGAAAATAGATTCCACGCGTTCAGTTTACCTTTAAAATCTGTCGCACTGATCAAATCACTGTATTTTACTGTGACATAAACACACCGATCACACCGCAGCAGTTTAGGCTCAAGGTCAGAGCCGATCCAGACACTACAGCCCAGACTGTGTCTCTGAAACCAGATGGTTTTTTTCCTGGAGTTAAAATCAGACACTTGTCTGCTGCTAAGTCAGTGATTTCCATTAAAGACGCTGTGAGTGAGAAATGCATCTGATTTCAGTGACACTCTCCAGGTGAAGCACGTCTCTGACCTGCCTCCACTGACCGGAAAGTTCCTGCAGCAGCAGATTCACTCTGACATTTCCTCCCTTCCATCTCACCCTGACAATATACAATCAGACGTAATCATTACATGTGCGTGTTAAACTGTGACTCATTTACTACAGTAACCTCACGCAGTCTGTCTGTTCTGTCACATACATAAACACACAAAAGTAAATATTCACAGACGACCCCCCCCCCCCCCCCCCCCCCAACCACATACCTCTGGACAGGAAGCGGTGTGTAGCCAGCAGCAGCTGTGGCGAGGTGCGGATCTTGGGTTCTCCTTCAGGAGGCTTGAAAAGAGAAAACTCCTCATGGACGCTGCGCGGCTCCAGAGGAATCTCCAGCTGAGGGAGGGGACGCTTCACTTTCCTGTCCACTACAGGACGAGATGAGGGGCCACAAGTGTTCATAAAAACATCTCAGAAGATATCAAAAGCAAAAACCACATTTCCAGAAACTTACAGTAGCCGTCAGATTCATCCAGGATCTCGGACTTGATGATCTCCTCGATGACGTCCTCTAAGGTGACCAATCCCAGCACCTCGTAGAAAGGATCTCCCTCCCCCTCGTTGTTGACCTTCTGGACAATGGCCATGTGAGAGTTGCCTGAAAGACGTGAAAAGGTCAGAGGTCAAATGGCAGAAAGCATTCCTTCAGTAAATTTACATTTTTTTCACACAAATCTCAAATCGCACGTTGCTGCATGTTTCTGTCTTTGTTCTTTGTTTCTACTGCAAAATATTTCCACACATGTTGTGCTGCTCAATGCCCTTCGCTAGTAAATCTTATTCCAAAGAGATCGGTGTTCATTAATAATTCGTTAATAATTCGTTAATTCATTAAAAGCTTCAGTTTCCAGGTTTGGTTTTGAGATTTCTGTCTCCACTTGTATAAACTGCTGTTTAATTTTCAGCTTTAACACTTAAAGTCCGGGTTCTGGGACAGAGGGAGACCTGCGGGGACGCTGTGGAGGGACGGAGGCTAAAGCATTGTCTCAGGTCAGCGGCGCAGATGTGCGCGTGAGTGTGGACACACACCTTTCTTGAACTCCTCCAGCATGGCGTCCAGTTTGGTGTCGTTGAAGACAAAGTGCAGCGGGTGATTGTAGAACTTGGTGATAGTCGTCATGGGGGTGCAGTCATCTGGGTCCACCAGAGCCAGATCCTTCACGTACAGGATTTCCACGATGTTGGACCTGGAAAAGCAAACACGTGTTGGTGACCGGACACCGAACGTAAAGCCACGTGCAGACGGGACGCAGGGTTGTCCTCACACTGTGAACAAAGCTTTTTAACCTGTGTTCTACTTTTTATTAAAGTGGCCGGTAACTGCTTTATAATATGACATGTAAGTTATGTAACACACTGATAATTTGCCGAGAACTGTGAGGCTGTAACCAATCGTTTTTCTTTATCAATACATCTGACAATTGTTTTCTTTAATAATAGATAAATTGTGAAATCGGTCGATCATTTCTGGCCCCGGGCCTCGGAGGTTTTCCTGCTCCCACCTCTCCTCCTCGTAAATGGGAACCCTCGTGTATCCGCTCTGCATGATCTCAGACATGGTGGAGAAGTCCAGGACGGCCGAGCTGGGCAGCATGAAGCAGTCCTTCAGAGGAGTGAGGATGTCCTCCACCGTCTTAATGCGCAGCGTCCCGCGGCTGAACTCCTCCTTCACAAACTCACTGCACAAAAAGACACAGGGAGACATGATCCTGTTCAAGCTAATGACAATAAAATACATGTTTAACATGTAGTTAATGGCAAATAAATAAAGAAGATGGAAGGAAACAGAAAGTGAGGACTGGGTCATTGGATTCATTACATGTAAAACAACAAGCTTGAAGCAGCTGAGACTGTGAATTTATTCCCACGTTGTTTTTTTTCCACATACTGTCACATGTTACATGAACAGCTGGGTTTGAGTGTGCATATATATGTGTGACTTTGTGTGTGTGTTTTCACCTGTAAGGATCATTGACGCTCGTGCGAATCATCTCCATGGCCCTCTCCCTTATCCCACAGGTGCTGATGTCCCTCCTCAGTCCCAGGTCTAGGATCAGGCCCAGAGGGCAGGACAGGGGGAAGGTGAGCAGCAAACAAACCTGGGCCAGCCAGGTGAGAGCCGGCGCCAGCTGGAAGCCATAACCGGAGCACACGATGTGAGGAGCCAGCTCAGCCAGGAAGAAGATGAGGAAGCCGCTGGTGAAGACCGCGGAGAGGATGGAGCCCAGCGCCCGGTACAGGAGCACCCCCAGGACCGAGTGTCCCACAGCACACAGGAACAGCAGAGAGCACGTCTGGGAGGGAGAGAGGGTGGAAAAGAGAAGCAGGTTAGTGTTTGCCTCGCTGCGAATCTCCGTCCTGTTTTCAGACTCCGAAACTTACCAGGAAGTTTCCCCTCCTCCGGATCGGCTCCAGGCGCTTGGCGGCTCGTTTCTCCTCCTCGGATCCGCAGCTGTGAAGGACGTAAAGCTCCACAGGGTCCAGCCACAGCAGGCTCAGGTTCACTGTCCTCAGCACCCCGCAGACCACCAGCAGCAGCACGATCAGCACGGCCAGACCCCACGGCGGGATGTAGTCTGCGGGCTGACCCTTGTCGGGGTCTATCCGCAGTCTGTCCGGGCCCACAGATGCCCATTTCCCTCCGCTCAGCACGCACAGGTGGTGGTAGTTCTGCTCGCCGTCAGCTGCCCCATCGGAGTCGCTCCTCTGCTTGACCTCCACCGTTATCAGCCCGCCGTTGTCCTCGTCTTTGACGAACCCCCCCGTCACCTGGAAAGCGGAATCCCGGCGGCTGGAGTCCTGCTCGCACGGGTCAGGCGCATCCCCGACCGCCCCGGCCGCTCCGCCAGCTGCCCCTGCGAACGCCACCCACGGCCAGCTTCCATTCAGATCAGCCCCGAAGAGACGGAGCTTGAACGTGGCTCCTTCTGGCGCCGAGATAATCCGATCCTTCATGCACACCAGACCCGCCGGGTCTTCCAGTCGCAGCCCCAGAACCAGCGGAGCTTCCTGGCTGCAGGCGCCGTACCTGATCCCGCAGAACAACAATATCATCAACAGGAACCGTAGACCTGCCAAGCTGGCCACCATATTGGAATTGGTCAGCCTGGCTCTGCGCGGATCATGTGACTCAAACCCCGTAGTGGCCCCGCCCACCGGGGGGCTGAGCCAGCCAAACAAACGCAACCTGCCACTGACCTGCAGGGCAGACATTTTGGCTCCGCACATACAGGCGAAGCGCCGCGGCCACCGTCCCGGCCTCCGTCCATTCCGGGGCTCGGTTCGGATTGTTTTCGTTTTTACGGCTCCGCCTTTTCTCAAAAGCAGCGAATCAGAGTCGGTGTGAGTTCACAGCCAATAAAAGAGAAGACAACACGGAGAAGCTCAGGCCCATCTTTGTTCGACACTTCACAGCCAGTTATTCATCACTCTGGTGAGAGCAGCCGGACCTGAGCTCAATGTGGATTTCATCAGACTGTGGAAAGGAGGACCGTAAAGCAAAGATTCACTGGGTTTCCATCATTCCTTCTCACACTGGCTCTGAAATCTCTGAGCTTAATAAAAAACACAAAGTTACACCAAAGCTCGTATGAATCAAATCTGTGGAAGTCTAAGCTGAATGTAGAGTTAGTGTGCCTCTGCCGCAAAACACAAGGAGGGAACTTTGTACCAAAAACACCTGGAAGGTGTGTGACTGACTTGTCTAAAGGCCCAGGCACACCAGAAGGTCTGCTGTCAAGAAAGGCCAAAAAAAGTCAAATTTTGTTTTGACCTCAAAATGTCATAAAAAACGTCATAGTATAGTAAGGCGTCAAAATCGGACAAAAAAAGTCAAAATTTTTTTTGACCTCAAAAAGTCATAAAAATCGTCATAGTATAGTATGGCGTTTTTTTCGGCCAAAAAAAGTCAAAAAATTTTTTTAACCTCAAAATGTCATAAAAAACATCATAGTATAGTATGGCGTTTTTTTCGGGCAAAAAAAGTCAAAATTTTTTTTGACCTCAAAATGTCATAAAAAAACGTCATAGTATAGTATGGCGTTTTTTTCGGGCAAAAAAAGTCAAAATTTTTTTTGACCTCAAAATGTCATAAAAATCGTCATAGTATAGTATGACGTTTCTTTCGGGCAAAAAAAGTCAAAATTTTTTTCGACCTCAAAATTTCATAAAAAACGTCATAGTATAGTATGGCGTTTTTTTCGGCCAAAAAAAGTCAAAATTTTTTTCGACCTCAAAATGTCATAAAAAACGTCATAGTATAGTAAGGCGTCAAAATCGGCCAAAAAGAGTCAAAATTTTTTTCGACCTCAAAATTTCATAAAAAATGTCATAGTATAGTATGGCGTTTTTTTCGGCCAAAAAAAGTCAAAATTTTTTTCGACCTCAAAATTTCATAAAAAACGTCATAGTATAGTATGGTGTTTTTTTCGGCCAAAAAAAGTCAAAAATTTTTTTGACCTCAAAATTTCATAAAAAACGTCATAGTATAGTATGGCGTTTTTTTCGGCCAAAAAAAGTCCAAATTTTTTCTGACCTCAAAATTTCATAAAAAACGTCATAGTATAGTATGGCGTCAAAATCGGCCAAAAAAAGTCAAAAAAATTTTTGACCTCAAAATGTCATAAAAAACGTCATAGTATAGTATGGCGTTTTTTTTGGGCAAAAAAAGTCAAATTTTTTTTTGACCTCAAAATTTCATAAAAAACGTCATAGTATAGTAAGGCGTCAAAATCGGCCAAAAAAAGTCAAAATTTTTTTCGACCTCAAAATTTCATAAAAAACGTCATAGTATAGTATGGCGTTTTTTTCGGCCAAAAAAAGTCAAAATTTTTTTCGACCTCAAAATGTCCTAAAAAACGTCATAGAAAAGTATGGCGTTTTTTTGGGCAAAAATAGTCAAAATTTTTTCTGACCTCAAAATGTCATAAAAAACGTCATAGTATAGTATGGCGTCAAAATTGGACAAAAAGAGTCAAAAAAATTTTTGACCTCAAAAAGTCATAAAAATCGTCATAGTATAGTATGGCGTTTTTTTCGGCCAAAAAAAGTCAAAATTTTTTTCGACCTCAAAATTTCATAAAAAACGTCATAGTATAGTATGGCGTTTTTTTTGGCCAAAAAAAGTCAAAAATTTTTTCGACCTCAAAATTTCATAAAAAACGTCATAGTATAGTATGGTGTTTTTTTCGGCCAAAAAAAGTCAAAAATTTTTTCGACCTCAAAATTTCATAAAAAACGTCATAGTATAGTATGGCGTTTTTTTGGGGCAAAAATAGTCAAAATTTTTTCTGACCTCAAAAAGTCATAAAAAACCGCATAGTATAGTATGGCGTTTTTTTCGGGCAAAAAAAGTCAAAATTTTTTTTGACCTCAAAATGTCATAAAAAACGTCATAGTATAGTATGGCGTCAAAATTGGACAAAAAAAGTCAAAAAATTTTTTGACCTCAAAAAGTCATAAAAATCGTCATAGTATAGTATGGCGTTTTTTTCGGACAAAAATAGTCAAAATTTTTTTTTATCTCAAAAAGTCATAAAAAACATCATAGTATAGTATGGCGTTTTTTTTGGGGCAAAAATAGTCAAAATTTTTTTGACCTCAAAAAGTCATAAAAAACGTAATAGTATAGTATGGCGTTTTTTTCGGACAAAAAAAGTCAAAAAATTTTTTGACCTCAAAATGTCATAAAAAACGTCATAGTATAGTATGGCGTTTTTTTCGGGCAAAAAAAGTCAAAAAATTTTTTGACCTCAAAAAGTCATAAAAAACGTCATAGTATAGTATGGCGTTTTTTTCGGACAAAAAAAGTCAAAAAAATTTTTGACCTCAAAATGTCATAAAAAACGTCATAGTATAGTAAGGCGTCAAAATCGGCCAAAAAAAGTCAAAATTTTTTTCGACCTCAAAATTTCATAAAAAACGTCATAGTATAGTATGGCGTTTTTTTCGGCCAAAAAAAGTCAAAATTTTTTTTGACCTCAAAAAGTCATAAAAATCGTCATAGTATAGTATGGCGTTTTTTTTTGGGCAAAAATAGTCAAAATTTTTTCTGACCTCAAAATGTCATAAAAAACGTCATAGTATAGTATGGCGTTTTTTTCGGGCAAAAAAAGTCAAAAATTTTTTCGACCTCAAAATTTCATAAAAAACGTCATAGTATAGTATGGCGTTTTTTTCGGCCAAAAAAAGTCAAAATTTTTTTCGACCTCAAAATGTCATAAAAAACGTCATAGTATAGTATGGCGTTTTTTTCGGGCAAAAAAAGTCAAAAATTTT
This sequence comes from Toxotes jaculatrix, assembly GCF_017976425.1. Lineage (NCBI taxonomy): Eukaryota > Metazoa > Chordata > Actinopteri > Toxotidae > Toxotes > Toxotes jaculatrix. Next base: position 24,056,968 of record NC_054409.1, on the reverse strand, counting down.
TTCGACCTCAAAATTTCATAAAAAACGTCATAGTATAGTATGGCGTTTTTTTCGGCCAAAAAAAGTCAAAATTTTTTTCGACCTCAAAATTTCATAAAAAACGTCATAGTATAGTATGGCGTTTTTTTTCGGCCAAAAAAAGTCAAAATTTTTTTCGACCTCAAAATGTCATAAAAAACGTCATAGAAAAGTAAGGCGTCAAAATCGGCCAAAAAGAGTCAAAATTTTTTTCGACCTCAAAATTTCATAAAAAACGTCATAGTATAGTATGGCGTTTTTTTCGGCCAAAAAAAGTCAAAATTTTTTTCGACCTCAAAATTTCATAAAAAACGTCATAGTATAGTATGGCGATTTTTTCGGCCAAAAAAAGTCAAAATTTTTTTCGACCTCAAAATTTCATAAAAAACGTCATAGTATAGTATGGCGTTTTTTTCGGCCAAAAAAAGTCAAAATTTTTTTTGACCTCAAAAAGTCATAAAAATCGTCATAGTATAGTATGGCGTTTTTTTTGGGCAAAAATAGTCAAAATTTTTTCTGACCTCAAAATGTCATAAAAAACGTCATAGTATAGTATGGCGTTTTTTTCGGCCAAAAAAAGTCAAAATTTTTTTCGACCTCAAAATTTCATAAAAAACGTCATAGTATAGTATGGCGTTTTTTTCGGCCCAAAAAAGTCAAAATTTTTTTCGACCTCAAAATTTCATAAAAAACGTCATAGTATAGTATGGCGTCAAAATCGGCCAAAAAAAGTCAAAATTTTTTTCGACCTCAAAATTTCATAAAAAACGTCATAGTATAGTATGGCGTTTTTTTTCGGCCAAAAAAAGTCAAAATTTTTTTCGACCTCAAAATTTCATAAAAAACGTCATAGTATAGTATGGCGTTTTTTTTCGGCCAAAAAAAGTCAAAATTTTTTTCGACCTCAAAATGTCATAAAAAACGTCATAGAAAAGTAAGGCGTCAAAATCGGCCAAAAAGAGTCAAAATTTTTTTCGACCTCAAAATTTCATAAAAAACGTCATAGTATAGTATGGCGTTTTTTTCGGCCAAAAAAAGTCAAAATTTTTTTCGACCTCAAAATTTCATAAAAAACGTCATAGTATAGTATGGCGATTTTTTCGGCCAAAAAAAGTCAAAATTTTTTTCGACCTCAAAATTTCATAAAAAACGTCATAGTATAGTATGGCGTTTTTTTCGGCCAAAAAAAGTCAAAATTTTTTTTGACCTCAAAAAGTCATAAAAATCGTCATAGTATAGTATGGCGTTTTTTTTTGGGCAAAAATAGTCAAAATTTTTTCTGACCTCAAAATGTCATAAAAAACGTCATAGTATAGTATGGCGTTTTTTTCGGCCAAAAAAAGTCAAAATTTTTTTCGACCTCAAAATTTCATAAAAAACGTCATAGTATAGTATGGCGTTTTTTTCGGCCCAAAAAAGTCAAAATTTTTTTCGACCTCAAAATTTCATAAAAAACGTCATAGTATAGTATGGCGTCAAAATCGGCCAAAAAAAGTCAAAATTTTTTTCGACCTCAAAATTTCATAAAAAACGTCATAGTATAGTATGGCGTTTTTTTCGGCCAAAAAAAGTCAAAATTTTTTTCGACCTCAAAATTTCATAAAAAACGTCATAGTATAGTATGTCGTTTTTTTCGGCCAAAAAAAGTCAAAATTTTTTTCGACCTCAAAATGTCATTAAAAACGTCATAGTATAGTAAGGCGTCAAAATCGGCCAAAAAGAGTCAAAATTTTTTTCGACCTCAAAATTTCATAAAAAACGTCATAGTATAGTATGGCGTTTTTTTCGGCCAAAAAAAGTCAAAACTTTTTTTGACCTCAAAATTTCATAAAAAACGTCATAGTATAGTAAGGCGTCAAAATCGGCCAAAAAAAGTCAAAATTTTTTTCGACCTCAAAATTTCATAAAAAACGTCATAGTATAGTATGGCGTTTTTTTCGGCCAAAAAAAGTCAAAATTTTTTTTGACCTCAAAAAGTCATAAAAATCGTCATAGTATAGTATGGCGTTTTTTTTTGGGCAAAAATAGTCAAAATTTTTTCTGACCTCAAAATGTCATAAAAAACGTCATAGTATAGTATGGCGTTTTTTTCGGCCAAAAAAAGTCAAAATTTTTTTCGACCTCAAAATGTCCTAAAAAACGTCATAGTATAGTAAGGCGTCAAAATCGGCCAAAAAAAGTCAAAATTTTTTTCCACCTCAAAATTTCATAAAAAACGTCATAGTATAGTATGGCGTCAAAATCGGCCAAAAAAAGTCAAAATTTTTTTCGACCTCAAAATTTCATAAAAAACGTCATAGTATAGTATGGCGTTTTTTTCGGCCAAAAAAAGTCAAAATTTTTTTCGACCTCAAAATGTCATAAAAAACGTCATAGAAAAGTAAGGCGTCAAAATCGGCCAAAAAGAGTCAAAAATTTTTTCGACCTCAAAATTTCATAAAAAACGTCATAGTATAGTATGGCGTTTTTTTCGGCCAAAAAAAGTCAAAATTTTTTTCGACCTCAAAATGTCATAAAAAACGTCATAGAAAAGTAAGGCGTCAAAATCGGCCAAAAAAAGTCAAAATTTTTTTCGACCTCAAAATTTCATAAAAAACGTCATAGTATAGTATGGCGATTTTTTCGGCCAAAAAAAGTCAAAATTTTTTTCGACCTCAAAATTTCATAAAAAACGTCATAGTATAGTATGGCGTTTTTTTCGGCCAAAAAAAGTCAAAATTTTTTTTGACCTCAAAAAGTCATAAAAAACGTCATAGTATAGTATGGCGTTTTTTTTTGGGCAAAAATAGTCAAAATTTTTTCTGACCTCAAAATTTCATAAAAAACGTCATAGTATAGTATGGCGTTTTTTTCGGCCAAAAAAAGTCAAAATTTTTTTCGACCTCAAAATGTCATAAAAAACGTCATAGAAAAGTAAGGCGTCAAAATCGGCCAAAAAGAGTCAAAATTTTTTTCGACCTCAAAATTTCATAAAAAACGTCATAGTATAGTATGGCGTTTTTTTCGGCCAAAAAAAGTCAAAACTTTTTTCGACCTCAAAATTTCATAAAAAACGTCATAGTATAGTAAGGCGTCAAAATCGGCCAAAAAAAGTCAAAATTTTTTTCGACCTCAAAATTTCATAAAAAACGTCATAGTATAGTATGGCGTTTTTTTCGGCCAAAAAAAGTCAAAATTTTTTTTGACCTCAAAAAGTCATAAAAATCGTCATAGTATAGTATGGCGTTTTTTTTTGGGCAAAAATAGTCAAAATTTTTTCTGACCTCAAAATGTCATAAAAAACGTCATAGTATAGTATGGCGTTTTTTTCGGCCAAAAAAAGTCAAAATTTTTTTCGACCTCAAAATGTCCTAAAAAACGTCATAGTATAGTAAGGCGTCAAAATCGGCCAAAAAAAGTCAAAATTTTTTTCCACCTCAAAATTTCATAAAAAACGTCATAGTATAGTATGGCGTCAAAATCGGCCAAAAAAAGTCAAAATTTTTTTCGACCTCAAAATTTCATAAAAAACGTCATAGTATAGTATGGCGTTTTTTTCGGCCAAAAAAAGTCAAAATTTTTTTTGACCTCAAAATTTCATAAAAAACGTCATAGTATAGTATGGCGTCAAAATCGGCCAAAAAAAGTCAAAATTTTTTTCGACCTCAAAATTTCATAAAAAACGTCATAGTATAGTATGGCGTTTTTTTCGGCCAAAAAAAGTCAAAATTTTTTTCGACCTCAAAATTTCATAAAAAACGTCATAGTATAGTATGTCGTTTTTTTCGGCCAAAAAAAGTCAAAATTTTTTTCGACCTCAAAATGTCATTAAAAACGTCATAGTATAGTAAGGCGTCAAAATCGGCCAAAAAGAGTCAAAATTTTTTTCCACCTCAAAATTTCATAAAAAACGTCATAGTATAGTATGGCATTTTTTTCGGCCAAAAAAAGTCAAAACTTTTTTCGACCTCAAAATTTCATAAAAAACGTCATAGTATAGTATGGCGTTTTTTTCGGCCAAAAAAAGTCAAAATTTTTTTCGACCTCAAAATGTCATAAAAAACGTCATAGAAAAGTAAGGCGTCAAAATCGGCCAAAAAGAGTCAAAAATTTTTTCGACCTCAAAATTTCATAAAAAACGTCATAGTATAGTATGGCGTTTTTTTTCGGCCAAAAAAAGTCAAAATTTTTTTCGACCTCAAAATGTCATAAAAAACGTCATAGAAAAGTAAGGCGTCAAAATCGGCCAAAAAAAGTCAAAATTTTTTTCGACCTCAAAATTTCATAAAAAACGTCATAGTATAGTATGGCGATTTTTTCGGCCAAAAAAAGTCAAAATTTTTTTCGACCTCAAAATTTCATAAAAAACGTCATAGTATAGTATGGCGTTTTTTTCGGCCAAAAAAAGTCAAAATTTTTTTTGACCTCAAAAAGTCATAAAAAACGTCATAGTATAGTATGGCGTTTTTTTTGGGCAAAAATAGTCAAAATTTTTTCTGACCTCAAAATTTCATAAAAAACGTCATAGTATAGTATGGCGTTTTTTTCGGCCAAAAAAAGTCAAAATTTTTTTCGACCTCAAAATGTCATAAAAAACGTCATAGAAAAGTAAGGCGTCAAAATCGGCCAAAAAGAGTCAAAATTTTTTTCGACCTCAAAATTTCATAAAAAACGTCATAGTATAGTATGGCGTTTTTTTCGGCCAAAAAAAGTCAAAACTTTTTTCGACCTCAAAATTTCATAAAAAACGTCATAGTATAGTAAGGCGTCAAAATCGGCCAAAAAAAGTCAAAATTTTTTTCGACCTCAAAATTTCATAAAAAACGTCATAGTATAGTATGGCGTTTTTTTTCGGACAAAAAAAGTCAAAATTTTTTTTGACCTCAAAAAGTCATAAAAATCGTCATAGTATAGTATGGCGTTTTTTTTGGGCAAAAATAGTCAAAATTTTTTCTGACCTCAAAATGTCATAAAAAACGTCATAGTATAGTATGGCGTTTTTTTCGGCCAAAAAAAGTCAAAATTTTTTTCGACCTCAAAATGTCCTAAAAAACGTCATAGTATAGTAAGGCGTCAAAATCGGCCAAAAAAAGTCAAAATTTTTTTCGACCTCAAAATTTCATAAAAAACGTCATAGTATAGTATGGCGTTTTTTTCGGCCAAAAAGAGTCAAAATTTTTTTCGACCTCAAAATTTCATAAAAAACGTCATAGTATAGTATGGCGTTTTTTTCGGCCAAAAAAAGTCAAAATTTTTTTTGACCTCAAAAAGTCATAAAAATCGTCATAGTATAGTATGGCGTTTTTTTTGGGCAAAAATAGTCAAAATTTTTTCTGACCTCAAAATGTCATAAAAAACGTCATAGTATAGTATGGCGTTTTTTTCGGCCAAAAAAAGTCAAAATTTTTTTCGACCTCAAAATGTCCTAAAAAACGTCATAGTATAGTAAGGCGTCAAAATCGGCCAAAAAAAGTCAAAATTTTTTTCGACCTCAAAATTTCATAAAAAACGTCATAGTATAGTATGGCGTTTTTTTTCGGCCAAAAAAAGTCAAAATTTTTTTCGACCTCAAAATTTCATAAAAAACGTCATAGTATAGTATGGCGTTTTTTTCGGCCAAAAAAAGTCAAAATTTTTTTTGACCTCAAAAAGTCATAAAAATCGTCATAGTATAGTATGGCGTTTTTTTTGGGCAAAAATAGTCAAAATTTTTTTCGACCTCAAAATGTCATAAAAAACGTCATAGTATAGTATGGCGTTTTTTTTCGGCCAAAAAAAGTCAAAATTTTTTTCGACCTCAAAATTTCATAAAAAACGTCATAGTATAGTATGGCGTTTTTTTCGGCCCAAAAAAGTCAAAATTTTTTTCGACCTCAAAATTTCATAAAAAACGTCATAGTATAGTATGGCGTCAAAATCGGCCAAAAAAAGTCAAAATTTTTTTCGACCTCAAAATTTCATAAAAAACGTCATAGTATAGTATGGCGTTTTTTTCGGCCAAAAAAAGTCAAAATTTGTTTCGACCTCAAAATTTCATAAAAAACGTCATAGTATAGTATGTCGTTTTTTTCGGCCAAAAAAAGTCAAAATTTTTTTCGACCTCAAAATGTCATTAAAAACGTCATAGTATAGTAAGGCGTCAAAATCGGCCAAAAAGAGTCAAAATTTTTTTCGACCTCAAAATTTCATAAAAAACGTCATAGTATAGTATGGCGTTTTTTTCGGCCAAAAAAAGTCAAAACTTTTTTCGACCTCAAAATTTCATAAAAAACGTCATAGTGTAGTAAGGCGTCAAAATCGGCCAAAAAAAGTCAAAATTTTTTTCGACCTCAAAATTTCATAAAAAACGTCATAGTATAGTATGGCGTTTTTTTCGGCCAAAAAAAGTCAAAATTTTTTTTGACCTCAAAAAGTCATAAAAATCGTCATAGTATAGTATGGCGTTTTTTTCGGCCAAAAAAAGTCAAAATTTTTTTTGACCTCAAAAAGTCATAAAAATCGTCATAGTATAGTATGGCGTTTTTTTTGGGCAAAAATAGTCAAAATTTTTTTCGACCTCAAAATGTCATAAAAAACGTCATAGTATAGTATGGCGTTTTTTTCGGCCAAAAAAAGTCAAAATTTTTTTCGACCTCAAAATTTCATAAAAAACGTCATAGTATAGTATGGCGTTTTTTTCGGCCCAAAAAAGTCAAAATTTTTTTCGACCTCAAAATTTCATAAAAAACGTCATAGTATAGTATGGCGTCAAAATCGGCCAAAAAAAGTCAAAATTTTTTTCGACCTCAAAATTTCATAAAAAACGTCATAGTATAGTATGGCGTTTTTTTTCGGCCAAAAAAAGTCAAAATTTTTTTCGACCTCAAAATTTCATAAAAAACGTCATAGTATAGTATGTCGTTTTTTTCGGCCAAAAAAAGTCAAAATTTTTTTCGACCTCAAAATGTCATTAAAAACGTCATAGTATAGTAAGGCGTCAAAATCGGCCAAAAAGAGTCAAAATTTTTTTCGACCTCAAAATTTCATAAAAAACGTCATAGTATAGTATGGCGTTTTTTTCGGCCAAAAAAAGTCAAAACTTTTTTCGACCTCAAAATTTCATAAATAACGTCATAGTATAGTAAGGCGTCAAAATCGGCCAAAAAAAGTCAAAATTTTTTTCGACCTCAAAATTTCATAAAAAACGTCATAGTATAGTATGGCGTTTTTTTCGGCCAAAAAAAGTCAAAATTTTTTTTGACCTCAAAAAGTCATAAAAATCGTCATAGTATAGTATGGCGTTTTTTTTGGGCAAAAATAGTCAAAATTTTTTCTGACTTCAAAATGTCATAAAAACGTCATAGTATAGTATGGCGTTTTTTTCGGCAAAAAAAGTCAAAATTTTTTTCGACCTCAAAATTTCATAAAAAACGTCATAGTATAGTATGGCGTTTTTTTCGGCCAAAAAAAGTCAAAATTTTTTTCGACCTCAAAATTTCATAAAAAACGTCATAGTATAGTATGGCGTTTTTTTTCGGCCAAAAAAAGTCAAAACTTTTTTCGACCTCAAAATTTCATAAAAAACGTCATAGTATAGTAAGGCGTCAAAATCGGCCAAAAAAAGTCAAAATTTTTTTCGACCTCAAAATTTCATAAAAAACGTCATAGTATAGTATGGCGTTTTTTTCGGCCAAAAAAAGTCAAAATTTTTTTCGACCTCAAAAAGTCATAAAAATCGTCATAGTATAGTATGGCGTTTTTTTTGGGCAAAAATAGTCAAAATTTTTTCTGACCTCAAAATGTCATAAAAACGTCATAGTATAGTATGGCGTTTTTTTCGGCAAAAAAAGTCAAAATTTTTTTCGACCTCAAAATTTCATAAAAAACGTCATAGTATAGTATGGCGTTTTTTTCGGCCAAAAAAAGTCAAAATTTTTTTCGACCTCAAAATTTCATAAAAAACGTCATAGTATAGTATGGCGTTTTTTTCGGCCAAAAAAAGTCAAAATTTTTTTCGACCTCAAAATGTCATAAAAAACATCATAGTATAGTAAGGCGTCAAAATCGGCCAAAAAGAGTCAAAATTTTTTTCGACCTCAAAATTTCATAAAAAACGTCATAGTATAGTATGGCGTTTTTTTCGGCCAAAAAAAGTCAAAAATTTTTTCGACCTCAAAATTTCATAAAAAACGTCATAGTATAGTAAGGCGTCAAAATCGGACAAAAAAAGTCAAAATTTTTTTCGACCTCAAAATTTCATAAAAAACGTCATAGTATAGTATGGCGTTTTTTTCGGCCAAAAAAAGTCAAAATTTTTTCTGACCTCAAAAAGTCATAAAAAACGTCATAGTATAGTATGGCGTTTTTTTTCGGGCAAAAAAAGTCAAAATTTTTTCTGACCTCAAAATGTCATAAAAAACGTCATAGTATAGTATGGCGTTTTTTTCGGGCAAAAAAAGTCAAAAATTTTTTCAACCTCAAAATTTCATAAAAAACGTCATAGTATAGTATGGCGTTTTTTTCGGGCAAAAAAAGTCAAAAATTTTTTCAACCTCAAAATTTCATAAAAAACGTCATAGTATAGTATGGCGTTTTTTTCGGCCAAAAAAAGTCAAAATTTTTTTCGACCTCAAAATTTCATAAAAAACGTCATAGTATAGTAAGGCGTCAAAATCGGCCAAAAAAAGTCAAAATTTTTTTCGACCTCAAAATTTCATAAAAAACGTCATAGTATAGTATGGCGTTTTTTTCGGACAAAAAAAGTCAAAAAAATGTTTGACCTCAAAATGTCATAAAAAACGTCATAGTATAGTATGGCGTTTTTTTCGGCCAAAAAAAGTCAAAATTTTTTTCGACCTCAAAATGTCCTAAAAAACGTCATAGTATAGTAAGGCGTCAAAATCGGACAAAAAAAGTCAAAATTTTTTTCGACCTCAAAATTTCATAAAAAACGTCATAGTATAGTATGGCGTTTTTTTCGGGCAAAAAAAGTCAAAAATTTTTTCGACCTCAAAAAGTCATAAAAATCGTCATAGTATAGTATGGCGTTTTTTTTGGGCAAAAAAATTCAAAATTTTTTCTGATCTCAAAATGTCATAAAAAACGTCATAGTATAGTATGGCGTCAAAATTGGACAAAAAAAGTCAAAAAAAATTTTTGACCTCAAAATGTCATAAAAAACGTCATAGTATAGTATGGCGTTTTTTTGGGGCAAAAAAAGTCAAAATTTTTTTCGACCTCAAAATTTCATAAAAAACGTCATAGTATAGTATGCCGTTTTTTTCGGCCAAAAAAAGTCAAAAATTTTTGACCTCAAAATTTCATAAAAAACGTCATAGTATAGTATGGCACTTTTTTTGGGCAAAAATAGTCAAAATTTTTTCTGACCTCAAAAAGTCATAAAAAACGTCATAGTATAGTATGGCGTTTTTTTTCGGGCAAAAAAAGTCAAAATTTTTTCTGACCTCAAAATGTCATAAAAAACGTCATAGTATAGTATGGCGTTTTTTTCGGGCAAAAAAAGTCAAAAATTTTTTCAACCTCAAAATTTCATAAAAAACGTCATAGTATAGTATGGCGTTTTTTTCGGCCAAAAAAAGTCAAAAAATTTTTCAACCTCAAAATTTCATAAAAAACGTCATAGTATAGTATGGCGTTTTTTTCGGCCAAAAAAAGTCAAAATTTTTTTCGACCTCAAAATTTCATAAAAAACGTCATAGTATAGTAAGGCGTCAAAATCGGCCAAAAAAAGTCAAAATTTTTTTCGACCTCAAAATTTCATAAAAAACGTCATAGTATAGTATGGCGTTTTTTTCGGCCAAAAAAAGTCAAAATTTTTTTCGACCTCAAAATTTCATAAAAAACGTCATAGTATAGTATGGCGTTTTTTTCGGCCAAAAAAAGTCAAAATTTTTTTCGACCTCAAAATGTCATAAAAAACATCATAGTATAGTAAGGCGTCAAAATCGGCCAAAAAGAGTCAAAATTTTTTTCGACCTCAAAATTTCATAAAAAACGTCATAGTATAGTATGGCGTTTTTTTCGGCCAAAAAAAGTCAAAAATTTTTTCGACCTCAAAATTTCATAAAAAACGTCATAGTATAGTAAGGCGTCAAAATCGGCCAAAAAAAGTCAAAATTTTTTTCGACCTCAAAATTTCATAAAAAACGTCATAGTATAGTATGGCGTTTTTTTCGGCCAAAAAAAGTCAAAATTTTTTCTGACCTCAAAAAGTCATAAAAAACGTCATAGTATAGTATGGCGTTTTTTTTCGGGCAAAAAAAGTCAAAATTTTTTCTGACCTCAAAATGTCATAAAAAACGTCATAGTATAGTATGGCGTTTTTTTCGGGCAAAAAAAGTCAAAAATTTTTTCAACCTCAAAATTTCATAAAAAACGTCATAGTATAGTATGGCGTTTTTTTCGGGCAAAAAAAGTCAAAAATTTTTTCAACCTCAAAATTTCATAAAAAACGTCATAGTATAGTATGGCGTTTTTTTCGGCCAAAAAAAGTCAAAATTTTTTTCGACCTCAAAATTTCATAAAAAACGTCATAGTATAGTAAGGCGTCAAAATCGGCCAAAAAAAGTCAAAATTTTTTTCGACCTCAAAATTTCATAAAAAACGTCATAGTATAGTATGGCGTTTTTTTCGGACAAAAAAAGTCAAAATTTTTTTTGACCTCAAAAAGTCATAAAAATCGTCATAGTATAGTATGGCGTTTTTTTTGGGCAAAAATAGTCAAAATTTTTTTCGACCTCAAAATGTCATAAAAAACGTCATAGTATAGTATGGCGTTTTTTTCGGCCAAAAAAAGTCAAAATTTTTTTCCACCTCAAAATTTCATAAAAAACGTCATAGTATAGTATGGCGTTTTTTTCGGCCCAAAAAAGTCAAAATTTTTTTCGACCTCAAAATTTCATAAAAAACGTCATAGTATAGTATGGCGTCAAAATCGGCCAAAAAAAGTCAAAATTTTTTTCGACCTCAAAATTTCATAAAAAACGTCATAGTATAGTATGGCGTTTTTTTCGGCCAAAAAAAGTCAAAATTTTTTTCGACCTCAAAATTTCATAAAAAACGTCATAGTATAGTATGTCGTTTTTTTTCGGCCAAAAAAAGTCAAAATTTTTTTCGACCTCAAAATGTCATTAAAAACGTCATAGTATAGTAAGGCGTCAAAATCGGCCAAAAAGAGTCAAAATTTTTTTCGACCTCAAAATTTCATAAAAAACGTCATAGTATAGTATGGCGTTTTTTTCGGCCAAAAAAAGTCAAAACTTTTTTCGACCTCAAAATTTCATAAAAAACGTCATAGTATAGTAAGGCGTCAAAATCGGACAAAAAAAGTCAAAATTTTTTCTGACCTCAAAATGTCATAAAAAACATCATAGTATAGTATGGCGTCAAAATTGGACAAAAAAAGTCAAAAAAAATTTTTGACATCAATATGTCATAAAAAACGTCATAGTATAGTATGGCGTTTTTTTTGGGCAAAAATAGTCAAAATTTTTTCTGACCTCAAAATGTCATAAAAAACGTCATAGTATAGTATGGCGTTTTTTTCGGCCAAAAAAAGTCAAAAATTTTTTCCACCTCAAAATTTCATAAAAAACGTCATAGTATAGTATGGCGTTTTTTTCGGCCAAAAAAAGTCAAAATTTTTTTCGACCTCAAAATTTCATAAAAAACGTCATAGTATAGTATGGCGTTTTTTTCGGCCAAAAAAAGTCAAAACTTTTTTCGACCTCAAAATTTCATAAAAAACGTCATAGTATAGTAAGGCGTCAAAATCGGCCAAAAAAAGTCAAAATTTTTTTCGACCTCAAAATTTCATAAAAAACGTCATAGTATAGTATGGCGTTTTTTTCGGCCAAAAAAAGTCAAAATTTTTTTCGACCTCAAAAAGTCATAAAAATCGTCATAGTATAGTATGGCGTTTTTTTTGGGCAAAAATAGTCAAAATTTTTTCTGACCTCAAAATGTCATAAAAACGTCATAGTATAGTATGGCGTTTTTTTCGGCAAAAAAAGTCAAAATTTTTTTCGACCTCAAAATTTCATAAAAAACGTCATAGTATAGTATGGCGTTTTTTTCGGCCAAAAAAAGTCAAAATTTTTTTCGACCTCAAAATTTCATAAAAAACGTCATAGTATAGTATGGCGTTTTTTTCGGCCAAAAAAAGTCAAAATTTTTTTCGACCTCAAAATGTCATAAAAAACATCATAGTATAGTAAGGCGTCAAAATCGGCCAAAAAGAGTCAAAATTTTTTTCGACCTCAAAATTTCATAAAAAACGTCATAGTATAGTATGGCGTTTTTTTCGGCCAAAAAAAGTCAAAAATTTTTTCGACCTCAAAATTTCATAAAAAACGTCATAGTATAGTAAGGCGTCAAAATCGGCCAAAAAAAGTCAAAATTTTTTCGACCTCAAAATTTCATAAAAAACGTCATAGTATAGTATGGCGTTTTTTTCGGCCAAAAAAAGTCAAAATTTTTTCTGACCTCAAAAAGTCATAAAAAACGTCATAGTATAGTATGGCGTTTTTTTTCGGGCAAAAAAAGTCAAAATTTTTTCTGACCTCAAAATGTCATAAAAAACGTCATAGTATAGTATGGCGTTTTTTTCGGGCAAAAAAAGTCAAAAATTTTTTCAACCTCAAAATTTCATAAAAAACGTCATAGTATAGTATGGCGTTTTTTTCGGGCAAAAAAAGTCAAAAATTTTTTCAACCTCAAAATTTCATAAAAAACGTCATAGTATAGTATGGCGTTTTTTTCGGCCAAAAAAAGTCAAAATTTTTTTCGACCTCAAAATTTCATAAAAAACGTCATAGTATAGTAAGGCGTCAAAATCGGCCAAAAAAAGTCAAAATTTTTTTCGACCTCAAAATTTCATAAAAAACGTCATAGTATAGTATGGCGTTTTTTTCGGACAAAAAAAGTCAAAAAAATGTTTGACCTCAAAATGTCATAAAAAACGTCATAGTATAGTATGGCGTTTTTTTCGGCCAAAAAAAGTCAAAATTTTTTTCGACCTCAAAATGTCCTAAAAAACGTCATAGTATAGTAAGGCGTCAAAATCGGACAAAAAAAGTCAAAATTTTTTTCGACCTCAAAATTTCATAAAAAACGTCATAGTATAGTATGGCGTTTTTTTCGGGCAAAAAAAGTCAAAAATTTTTTCGACCTCAAAAAGTCATAAAAATCGTCATAGTATAGTATGGCGTTTTTTTTGGGCAAAAAAATTCAAAATTTTTTCTGACCTCAAAATGTCATAAAAAACGTCATAGTATAGTATGGCGTCAAAATTGGACAAAAAAAGTCAAAAAAAATTTTTGACCTCAAAATGTCATAAAAAACGTCATAGTATAGTATGGCGTTTTTTTGGGGCAAAAAAAGTCAAAATTTTTTTCGACCTCAAAATTTCATAAAAAACGTCATAGTATAGTATGCCGTTTTTTTCGGCCAAAAAAAGTCAAAAATTTTTGACCTCAAAATTTCATAAAAAACGTCATAGTATAGTATGGCACTTTTTTTGGGCAAAAATAGTCAAAATTTTTTCTGACCTCAAAAAGTCATAAAAAACGTCATAGTATAGTATGGCGTTTTTTTTCGGGCAAAAAAAGTCAAAATTTTTTCTGACCTCAAAATGTCATAAAAAACGTCATAGTATAGTATGGCGTTTTTTTCGGGCAAAAAAAGTCAAAAATTTTTTCAACCTCAAAATTTCATAAAAAACGTCATAGTATAGTATGGCGTTTTTGTCGGCCAAAAAAAGTCAAAAAATTTTTCAACCTCAAAATTTCATAAAAAACGTCATAGTATAGTATGGCGTTTTTTTCGGCCAAAAAAAGTCAAAATTTTTTTCGACCTCAAAATTTCATAAAAAACGTCATAGTATAGTAAGGCGTCAAAATCGGCCAAAAAAAGTCAAAATTTTTTTCGACCTCAAAATTTCATAAAAAACGTCATAGTATAGTATGGCGTTTTTTTCGGCCAAAAAAAGTCAAAATTTTTTTCGACCTCAAAATTTCATAAAAAACGTCATAGTATAGTATGGCGTTTTTTTCGGCCAAAAAAAGTCAAAATTTTTTTCGACCTCAAAATGTCATAAAAAACATCATAGTATAGTAAGGCGTCAAAATCGGCCAAAAAGAGTCAAAATTTTTTTCGACCTCAAAATTTCATAAAAAACGTCATAGTATAGTATGGCGTTTTTTTCGGCCAAAAAAAGTCAAAAATTTTTTCGACCTCAAAATTTCATAAAAAACGTCATAGTATAGTAAGGCGTCAAAATCGGCCAAAAAAAGTCAAAATTTTCGACCTCAAAATTTCATAAAAAACGTCATAGTATAGTATGGCGTTTTTTTCGGGCAAAAAAAGTCAAAAATTTTTTCGACCTCAAAAAGTCATAAAAATCGTCATAGTATAGTATGGCGTTTTTTTTGGGCAAAAAAATTCAAAATTTTTTCTGACCTCAAAATGTCATAAAAAACGTCATAGTATAGTATGGCGTCAAAATTGGACAAAAAAAGTCAAAAAAAATTTTTGACCTCAAAATGTCATAAAAAACGTCATAGTATAGTATGGCGTTTTTTTGGGGCAAAAAAAGTCAAAATTTTTTTCGACCTCAAAATTTCATAAAAAACGTCATAGTATAGTATGCCGTTTTTTTCGGCCAAAAAAAGTCAAAAATTTTTGACCTCAAAATTTCATAAAAAACGTCATAGTATAGTATGGCACTTTTTTTGGGCAAAAATAGTCAAAATTTTTTCTGACCTCAAAAAGTCATAAAAAACGTCATAGTATAGTATGGCGTTTTTTTTCGGGCAAAAAAAGTCAAAATTTTTTCTGACCTCAAAATGTCATAAAAAACGTCATAGTATAGTATGGCGTTTTTTTCGGGCAAAAAAAGTCAAAAATTTTTTCAACCTCAAAATTTCATAAAAAACGTCATAGTATAGTATGGCGTTTTTTTCGGCCAAAAAAAGTCAAAAAATTTTTCAACCTCAAAATTTCATAAAAAACGTCATAGTATAGTATGGCGTTTTTTTCGGCCAAAAAAAGTCAAAAATTTTTTCAACCTCAAAATTTCATAAAAAACGTCATAGTATAGTATGGCGTTTTTTTCGGCCAAAAAAAGTCAAAAAATTTTTCAACCTCAAAATTTCATAAAAAACGTCATAGTATAGTATGGCGTTTTTTTCGGCCAAAAAAAGTCAAAATTTTTTTCGACCTCAAAATTTCATAAAAAACGTCATAGTATAGTAAGGCGTCAAAATCGGCCAAAAAAAGTCAAAATTTTTTTCGACCTCAAAATTTCATAAAAAACGTCATAGTATAGTATGGCGTTTTTTTCGGCCAAAAAAAGTCAAAATTTTTTTCGACCTCAAAATTTCATAAAAAACGTCATAGTATAGTAAGGCGTCAAAATCGGCCAAAAAAAGTCAAAATTTTTTTCGACCTCAAAATTTCATAAAAAACGTCATAGTATAGTATGGCGTTTTTTTCGGACAAAAAAAGTCAAAAAAATGTTTGACCTCAAAATGTCATAAAAAACGTCATAGTATAGTATGGCGTTTTTTTCGGCCAAAAAAAGTCAAAAATTTTTTCCACCTCAAAATTTCATAAAAAACGTCATAGTATAGTATGGCGTTTTTTTCGGCCAAAAAAAGTCAAAATTTTTTTCGACCTCAAAATTTCATAAAAAACGTCATAGTATAGTATGGCGTTTTTTTCGGGCAAAAAAAGTCAAAATTTTTTTCGACCTCAAAATGTCATAAAAAACGTCATAGAAAAGTAAGGCGTCAAAATCGGCCAAAAAGAGTCAAAAATTTTTTCGACCTCAAAATTTCATAAAAAACGTCATAGTATAGTATGGCGTTTTTTTCGGCCAAAAAAAGTCAAAATTTTTTTCGACCTCAAAATTTCATAAAAAACGTCATAGTATAGTATGGCGATTTTTTCGGCCAAAAAAAGTCAAAATTTTTTTCGACCTCAAAATTTCATAAAAAACGTCATAGTATAGTATGGCGTTTTTTTCGGCCAAAAAAAGTCAAAATTTTTTTTGACCTCAAAATGTCATAAAAAACGTCATAGTATAGTATGGCGTTTTTTTCGGCCAAAAAAAGTCAAAATTTTTTTCGACCTCAAAATTTCATAAAAAACGTCATAGTATAGTATGTCGTTTTTTTCGGCCAAAAAAAGTCAAAATTTTTTTCGACCTCAAAATGTCATTAAAAACGTCATAGTATAGTAAGGCGTCAAAATCGGCCAAAAAGAGTCAAAATTTTTTTCGACCTCAAAATTTCATAAAAAACGTCATAGTATAGTATGGCGTTTTTTTCGGCCAAAAAAAGTCAAAACTTTTTTCGACCTCAAAATGTCATAAAAAACGTCATAGAAAAGTAAGGCGTCAAAATCGGCCAAAAAGAGTCAAAAATTTTTTCGACCTCAAAATTTCATAAAAAACGTCATAGTATAGTATGGCGTTTTTTTCGGCCAAAAAAAGTCAAACTTTTTTTCGACCTCAAAATTTCATAAAAAACGTCATAGTATAGTATGGCGATTTTTTCGGCCAAAAAAAGTCAAAATTTTTTTCGACCTCAAAATTTCATAAAAAACGTCATAGTATAGTATGGCGTTTTTTTCGGCCAAAAAAAGTCAAAACTTTTTTCGACCTCAAAATTTCATAAAAAACGTCATAGTATAGTATGGCGTCAAAATCGGCCAAAAAAAGTCAAAATTTTTTTCGACCTCAAAATTTCATAAAAAACGTCATAGTATAGTATGGCGTTTTTTTCGGCCAAAAAAAGTCAAAATTTTTTTCGACCTCAAAATTTCATAAAAAACGTCATAGTATAGTATGTCGTTTTTTTCGGCCAAAAAAAGTCAAAATTTTTTTCGACCTCAAAATGTCATAAAAAACGTCATAGTATAGTAAGGCGTCAAAATCGGCCAAAAAGAGTCAAAATTTTTTTCGACCTCAAAATTTCATAAAAAACGTCATAGTATAGTATGGCGTTTTTTTCGGCCAAAAAAAGTCAAAACTTTTTTCGACCTCAAAATGTCATAAAAAACGTCATAGTATAGTAAGGCGTCAAAATCGGACAAAAAAAGTCAAAATTTTTTTCGACCTCAAAATTTCATAAAAAACGTCATAGTATAGTATGGCGTTTTTTTCGGCCAAAAAAAGTCAAAAATTTTTTCGACCTCAAAAAGTCATAAAAATCGTCATAGTATAGTATGGCGTTTTTTTTGGGCAAAAAAAGTCAAAATTTTTTCTGACCTCAAAATGTCATAAAAAACATCATAGTATAGTATGGCGTCAAAATTGGACAAAAAAAGTCAAAAAAAATTTTTGACATCAATATGTCATAAAAAACGTCATAGTATAGTATGGCGTTTTTTTTGGGCAAAAATAGTCAAAATTTTTTCTGACCTCAAAATGTCATAAAAAACGTCATAGTATAGTATGGCGTTTTTTTCGGCCAAAAAAAGTCAAAAATTTTTTCCACCTCAAAATTTCATAAAAAACGTCATAGTATAGTATGGCGTTTTTTTCGGCCAAAAAAAGTCAAAATTTTTTTCGACCTCAAAATTTCATAAAAAACGTCATAGTATAGTATGGCGTTTTTTTTGGCCAAAAAATGTCAAAATTTTTTTCGACCTCAAAATGTCATAAAAAACGTCATAGAAAAGTAAGGCGTCAAAATCGGCCAAAAAGAGTCAAAATTTTTTCGACCTCAAAATTTCATAAAAAACGTCATAGTATAGTATGGCGTTTTTTTCGGCCAAAAAAAGTCAAAATTTTTTTCGACCTCAAAATTTCATAAAAAACGTCATAGTATAGTATGGCGTTTTTTTTGGGCAAAAATAGTCAAAATTTTTTCTGACCTCAAAATGTCATAAAAAACGTCATAGTATAGTATGTCGTTTTTTTCGGCCAAAAAAAGTCAAAATTTTTTTCGACCTCAAAATGTCCTAAAAAACGTCATAGTATAGTAAGGCGTCAAAATCGGACAAAAAAAGTCAAAATTTTTTTCGACCTCAAAATTTCATAAAAAACGTCATAGTATAGTATGTCGTTTTTTTCGGCCAAAAAAAGTCAAAATTTTTTTCGACCTCAAAATGTCTTAAAAAACGTCATAGTATAGTAAGGCGTCAAAATCGGCCAAAAAAAGTCAAAATTTTTTTCGACCTCAAAATTTCATAAAAAACGTCATAGTATAGTATGGCGTTTTTTTCGGCCAAAAAAAGTCAAAATTTTTTTCGACCTCAAAATTTCATAAAAAACGTCATAGTATAGTATGGCGTTTTTTTTGGGCAAAAATAGTCAAAATTTTTTCTGACCTCAAAATGTCATAAAAAACGTCATAGTATAGTATGTCGTTTTTTTCGGCCAAAAAAAGTCAAAATTTTTTTCGACCTCAAAATGTCCTAAAAAACGTCATAGTATAGTAAGGCGTCAAAATCGGACAAAAAAAGTCAAAATTTTTTTCGACCTCAAAATTTCATAAAAAACGTCATAGTATAGTATGTCGTTTTTTTCGGCCAAAAAAAGTCAAAATTTTTTTCGACCTCAAAATGTCTTAAAAAACGTCATAGTATAGTAAGGCGTCAAAATCGGCCAAAAAAAGTCAAAATTTTTTTCGACCTCAAAATTTCATAAAAAACGTCATAGTATAGTATGGCGTTTTTTTCGGCCAAAAAAAGTCAAAATTCTTTTCGACCTCAAAATTTCATAAAAAATGTCATAGTATAGTATGGCGTTTTTTCGGCCAAAAAAAGTCAAAATTTTTTTCGACCTCAAAATGTCCTAAAAAACGTCATAGTATAGTAAGGCGTCAAAATCGGCCAAAAAAAGTCAAAATTTTTTTCGACCTCAAAATTTCGTAAAAAACGTCATAGTATAGTATGGCGTTTTTTTCGGCCAAAAAAAGTCAAAAATTTTTTCGACCTCAAAATGTCATAAAAAACGTCATAGTATAGTATGGCGTTTTTTTTGGGCAAAAATAGTCAAAATTTTTTCTGACCTCAAAATGTCATAAAAAACGTCATAGTATAGTATGTCGTTTTTTTCGGCCAAAAAAAGTCAAAATTTTTTTCGACCTCAAAATGTCCTAAAAAACGTCATAGTATAGTAAGGCGTCAAAATCGGACAAAAAAAGTCAAAATTTTTTTCGACCTCAAAATTTCATAAAAAACGTCATAGTATAGTATGTCGTTTTTTTCGGCCAAAAAAAGTCAAAATTTTTTTCGACCTCAAAATGTCTTAAAAAACGTCATAGTATAGTAAGGCGTCAAAATCGGCCAAAAAAAGTCAAAATTTTTTTCGACCTCAAAATTTCATAAAAAACGTCATAGTATAGTATGGCGTTTTTTTCGGCCAAAAAAAGTCAAAATTTTTTTCGACCTCAAAATTTCATAAAAAACGTCATAGTATAGTATGGCGTTTTTTTCGGACAAAAAAAGTCAAAAAAATGTTTGACCTCAAAATGTCATAAAAAACGTCATAGTATAGTATGGCGTTTTTTTCGGCCAAAAAAAGTCAAAATTTTTTTCGACCTCAAAATGTCCTAAAAAACGTCATAGTATAGTAAGGCGTCAAAATCGGACAAAAAAAGTCAAAATTTTTTTCGACCTCAAAATTTCATAAAAAACGTCATAGTATAGTATGGCGTTTTTTTCGGGCAAAAAAAGTCAAAAATTTTTTCGACCTCAAAAAGTCATAAAAATCGTCATAGTATAGTATGGCGTTTTTTTTGGGCAAAAAAATTCAAAATTTTTTCTGACCTCAAAATGTCATAAAAAACGTCATAGTATAGTATGGCGTCAAAATTGGACAAAAAAAGTCAAAAAAAATTTTTGACCTCAAAATGTCATAAAAAACGTCATAGTATAGTATGGCATTTTTTTGGGGCAAAAAAAGTCAAAATTTTTTTCGACCTCAAAATTTCATAAAAAACGTCATAGTATAGTATGCCGTTTTTTTCGGCCAAAAAAAGTCAAAAATTTTTGACCTCAAAATTTCATAAAAAACGTCATAGTATAGTATGGCGCTTTTTTTGGGCAAAAATAGTCAAAATTTTTTCTGACCTCAAAAAGTCATAAAAAACGTCATAGTATAGTATGGCGTTTTTTTCGGGCAAAAAAAGTCAAAATTTTTTCTGACCTCAAAATGTCATAAAAAACGTCATAGTATAGTATGGCGTTTTTTTCGGGCAAAAAAAGTCAAAAATTTTTTCAACCTCAAAATTTCATAAAAAACGTCATAGTATAGTATGGCGTTTTTTTCGGCCAAAAAAAGTCAAAAAATTTTTCGACCTCAAAATTTCATAAAAAACGTCATAGTATAGTATGGCGTTTTTTTCGGCCAAAAAAAGTCAAAATTTTTTTCGACCTCAAAATTTCATAAAAAACGTCATAGTATAGTAAGGCGTCAAAATCGGCCAAAAAAAGTCAAAATTTTTTTCGACCTCAAAATTTCATAAAAAACGTCATAGTATAGTATGGCGTTTTTTTCGGACAAAAAAAGTCAAAAAAATGTTTGACCTCAAAATGTCATAAAAAACGTCATAGTATAGTATGGCGTTTTTTTCGGCCAAAAAAAGTCAAAAATTTTTTCGACCTCAAAATTTCATAAAAAACGTCATAGTATAGTATGGCGTTTTTTTCGGCCAAAAAAAGTCAAAATTTTTTTCGACCTCAAAATTTCGTAAAAAACGTCATAGTATAGTATGGCGTTTTTTTCGGCCAAAAAAAGTCAAAAATTTTTTCGACCTCAAAATGTCATAAAAAACGTCATAGTATAGTATGGCGTTTTTTTTGGGCAAAAATAGTCAAAATTTTTTCTGACCTCAAAATGTCATAAAAAACGTCATAGTATAGTATGTCGTTTTTTTCGGCCAAAAAAAGTCAAAATTTTTTTCGACCTCAAAATGTCCTAAAAAACGTCATAGTATAGTAAGGCGTCAAAATCGGACAAAAAAAGTCAAAATTTTTTTCGACCTCAAAATTTCATAAAAAACGTCATAGTATAGTATGTCGTTTTTTTCGGCCAAAAAAAGTCAAAATTTTTTTCGACCTCAAAATGTCTTAAAAAACGTCATAGTATAGTAAGGCGTCAAAATCGGCCAAAAAAAGTCAAAATTTTTTTCGACCTCAAAATTTCATAAAAAACGTCATAGTATAGTATGGCGTTTTTTTCGGCCAAAAAAAGTCAAAATTTTTTTCGACCTCAAAATTTCATAAAAAACGTCATAGTATAGTATGGCGTTTTTTTCGGACAAAAAAAGTCAAAAAAATGTTTGACCTCAAAATGTCATAAAAAACGTCATAGTATAGTATGGCGTTTTTTTCGGCCAAAAAAAGTCAAAATTTTTTTCGACCTCAAAATGTCCTAAAAAACGTCATAGTATAGTAAGGCGTCAAAATCGGACAAAAAAAGTCAAAATTTTTTTCGACCTCAAAATTTCATAAAAAACGTCATAGTATAGTATGGCGTTTTTTTCGGGCAAAAAAAGTCAAAAATTTTTTCGACCTCAAAAAGTCATAAAAATCGTCATAGTATAGTATGGCGTTTTTTTTGGGCAAAAAAATTCAAAATTTTTTCTGACCTCAAAATGTCATAAAAAACGTCATAGTATAGTATGGCGTCAAAATTGGACAAAAAAAGTCAAAAAAAATTTTTGACCTCAAAATGTCATAAAAAACGTCATAGTATAGTATGGCATTTTTTTGGGGCAAAAAAAGTCAAAATTTTTTTCGACCTCAAAATTTCATAAAAAACGTCATAGTATAGTATGCCGTTTTTTTCGGCCAAAAAAAGTCAAAAATTTTTGACCTCAAAATTTCATAAAAAACGTCATAGTATAGTATGGCGCTTTTTTTGGGCAAAAATAGTCAAAATTTTTTCTGACCTCAAAAAGTCATAAAAAACGTCATAGTATAGTATGGCGTTTTTTTCGGGCAAAAAAAGTCAAAATTTTTTCTGACCTCAAAATGTCATAAAAAACGTCATAGTATAGTATGGCGTTTTTTTCGGGCAAAAAAAGTCAAAAATTTTTTCAACCTCAAAATTTCATAAAAAACGTCATAGTATAGTATGGCGTTTTTTTCGGCCAAAAAAAGTCAAAAAATTTTTCGACCTCAAAATTTCATAAAAAACGTCATAGTATAGTATGGCGTTTTTTTCGGCCAAAAAAAGTCAAAATTTTTTTCGACCTCAAAATTTCATAAAAAACGTCATAGTATAGTAAGGCGTCAAAATCGGCCAAAAAAAGTCAAAATTTTTTTCGACCTCAAAATTTCATAAAAAACGTCATAGTATAGTATGGCGTTTTTTTCGGACAAAAAAAGTCAAAAAAATGTTTGACCTCAAAATGTCATAAAAAACGTCATAGTATAGTATGGCGTTTTTTTCGGCCAAAAAAAGTCAAAAATTTTTTCGACCTCAAAATTTCATAAAAAACGTCATAGTATAGTATGGCGTTTTTTTCGGCCAAAAAAAGTCAAAATTTTTTTCGACCTCAAAATTTCATAAAAAACGTCATAGTATAGTATGGCGTTTTTTTCGGCCAAAAAAAGTCAAAATTTTTTTCGACCTCAAAATTTCATAAAAAACGTCATAGTATAGTATGGCGTTTTTTTCGGCCAAAAAAAGTCAAAATTTTTTTCGACCTCAAAATGTCCTAAAAAACGTCATAGTATAGTAAGGCGTCAAAATCGGACAAAAAAAGTCAAAATTTTTTTCGACCTCAAAATTTCATAAAAAACGTCATAGTATAGTATGGCCTTTTTTTCGGCCAAAAAAAGTCAAAAAATTTTTCGACCTCAAAAAGTCATAAAAATCGTCATAGTATAGTATGGCGTTTTTTTTGGGCAAAAAAAGTCAAAATTTTTTCTGACCTCAAAATGTCATAAAAAACATCATAGTATAGTATGGCGTCAAAATTGGACAAAAAAAGTCAAAAAAAATTTTTGACCTCAAAATGTCATAAAAAACGTCATAGTATAGTATGGCGTTTTTTTTGGGCAAAAATAGTCAAAATTTTTTCTGACCTCAAAAAGTCATAAAGTCATAAAAAACGTCATAGTATAGTATGGCGTTTTTTTCGGCCAAAAAAAGTCAAAATTTTTTTCGACCTCAAAATTTCATAAAAAACGTCATAGTATAGTATGGCGTTTTTTTCGGCCAAAAAAAGTCAAAATTTTTTTCGACCTCAAAATGTCATAAAAAACGTCATAGAAAAGTAAGGCGTCAAAATCGGCCAAAAAAAGTCAAAATTTTTTTCGACCTCAAAATTTCATAAAAAACGTCATAGTATAGTATGGCGTTTTTTTCGGCCAAAAAAAGTCAAAATTTTTTTCGACCTCAAAATGTCATAAAAAACGTCATAGAAAAGTAAGGCGTCAAAATCGGCCAAAAAAAGTCAAAATTTTTTTCGACCTCAAAATTTCATAAAAAACGTCATAGTATAGTATGCCGTTTTTTTCGGCCAAAAAAAGTCAAAATTTTTTTCGACCTCAAAATGTCATAAAAAACGTCATAGAAAAGTAAGGCGTCAAAATCGGCCAAAAAAAGTCAAAATTTTTTTCGACCTCAAAATTTCATAAAAAACGTCATAGTATAGTATGCCGTTTTTTTCGGCCAAAAAAAGTCAAAATTTTTTTCGACCTCAAAATTTCATAAAAAACGTCATAGTATAGTATGGCGATTTTTTCGGCCAAAAAAAGTCAAAATTTTTTTCGACCTCAAAATTTCATAAAAAACGTCATAGTATAGTATGCCGTTTTTTTCGGCCAAAAAAAGTCAAAACTTTTTTCGACCTCAAAATTTCATAAAAAACGTCATAGTATAGTATGGCGTTTTTTTCGGCCAAAAAAAGTCAAAATTTTTTTCGACCTCAAAATTTCATAAAAAACGTCATAGTATAGTATGGCGCTTTTTTTGGGCAAAAATAGTCAAAAAATTTTTCTGACCTCAAAAAGTCATAAAAAACGTCATAGTATAGTATGGCGCTTTTTTTGGGCAAAAATAGTCAAAATTTTTTCTGACCTCAAAAAGTCATAAAAAACGTCATAGTATAGTATGGCGTTTTTTTCGGGCAAAAAAAGTCAAAATTTTTTCTGACCTCAAAATGTCATAAAAAACGTCATAGTATAGTATGGCGTTTTTTTCGGCCAAAAAAAGTCAAAAATTTTTTCAACCTCAAAATTTCATAAAAAACGTCATAGTATAGTATGGCGTTTTTTTCGGCCAAAAAAAGTCCAAATTTTTTTTGACCTCAAAAAGTCATAAAAATCGTCATAGTATAGTTTGGCGTTTTTTTTGGGCAAAAATAGTCAAAATTTTTTCTGACCTCAAAATGTCATAAAAAACGTCATAGTATAGTATGGCGTCAAAATTGGACAAAAAAAGTCAAAAAATTTCTTGACCTCAAAAAGTCATAAAAATCGTCATAGTATAGTATGGCGTCTTTTTCCGACAAAAATAGTCAAAAAATTTTTTTATCTCAAAAAGTCATAAAAAACGTCATAGTATAGTATGGCGTCAAAATTGGACAAAAAAAGTCAAAAAAATTTTTTGACCTCAAAATGTCATAAAAAATGTCATAGTATGGTAAGGCGTCAAAATCGGCCAAAAAAAGTCAAAAATTTTTTTGACCTCAAAATCTCATAAAAAACGTCATAGTATAGTATGGCGTTTTTTTTTGGGCAAAAATAGTCAAAATTTTTTTTGACCTCTAAAAGTCATAAAAAACGTCATAGTATAGTATGGCGTTTTTTTCGGACAAAAAAAGTCAAAATTTTTTCTGACCTCAAAATGTCATAAAAAACGTCATATTATAGTATGGCGTCAAAATCGGCCAAAAAAAGTCAAAAAAAATTTTGACCTCAAAATGTCATAAAAAACGTCATAGTATAGTAAGGCGTCAAAATCGGACAAAAAAAGTCAAAATTTTTTTCGACCTCAAAATTTCATAAAAAACGTCATAGTATAGTATGGCGTTTTTTTCGGCCAAAAAAAGTCAAAAATTTTTTTGACCTCAAAAAGTCATAAAAATCGTCATAGTATAGTATGGCGTTTTTTTCGGGCAAAAATAGTCAAAATTTTTTCTGACCTCAAAATGTCATAAAAAACGTCATAGTACAGTATGGCGTTTTTTTCGGGCAAAAAAAGTCAAAAAATTTTTTTACCTCAAAATGTCATAAAAATCGTCATAGTATAGTATGGCGTTTTTTTTTTGGGCACAAAAAGTCAAAAAAATTTTTGACCTCAAAATGTCATAAAAAACGTCATAGTACAGTATGGCGTTTTTTTCGGGCAAAAAAAGTCAAAAATTTTTTTTACCTCAAAATGTCATAAAAATCGTCATAGTATAGTATGGCGTTTTTTTTTGGGCACAAAAAGTCAAAAAAATTTTTGACCTCAAAATGTCATAAAAAACGTCATAGTACAGTATGGCGTTTTTTTTCGGACAAAAAAAGTCAAAAAATTTTTTGACCTCAAAATGTCATAAAAAACGTCATAGTATAGTATGGCGTCAAAATTGGACAAAAAAAGTCACAAAATTTTTGACCTCAAAATGTCAAAAAACGTAATAGTATAGTATGGCGTTTTTTTCGGACAAAAATAGTCAAAATTTTTTTTGACCTCAAAAAGTCATAAAAAACGTCATAGTATAGTATGGCATCAAAATTGGACAAAAAAAGTCAAAAAAAATTTTTGACCTCAAAATGTCATAAAAAACGTCATAGTATAGTAAGCGTCAAAATCGGCCAAAAAAAGTCAAAATTTTTTTTGACCTCAAAATGTCATAAAAAACGTCATAGTATAGTATGGCGTTTTTTTCGAGCAAAAAAACTCACAATTTTTTTTTACCTCAAAATGTCATAAAAAACGTCATAGTATAGTATGGCGTCAAAATCGGCCAAAAAAAAGTCAAAAATTTTTTTGACCTCAAAATCTCATAAAAAACGTCATAGTATAGTATGGCGTTTTTTTCGGGCAAAAAAAGTCAAAATTTTTTTTGACCTCAAAAAGTCATAAAAAACGTCATAGTATAGTATGGCGTTTTTTTTGGGGCAAAAAAAGTCAAAATTTTTTTTGACCTCAAAATGTCATAAAAAACGTCATAGTATAGTAAGGCGTCAAAATCGGCCAAAAAAAGTCAAAAATTTTTTTGTCCTCAAAATGTCATAAAAAACATCATAGCATAGTATGGCGTTTTTTCGGGCAAAAAAAGTCAAAAATTTTTTTGACCTCAAAAAGTCATAAAAATCGTCATAGTATAGTATGGCGTTTTTTTTGGCCATAGTATAGTATGGCGTTTTTTTTGGGCAAAAAAAGTCAAAATTTTTTTTGACCTCAAAAAGTCATAAAAATCGTCATAGTATAGTATGGCGTTTTTTTGGGAAAAAAAAGTCAAAATTTTTTTTGACCTCAAAATGTCATAAAAAACGTCATAGTGTAGTATGGCATCAAAATCGGAGAAAAAAAGTCAAAAAATTTTTTCAACCTCAAAATGTCATAAAAAACGTCATAGTATAGTAAGCCGTTTTTTTCGGGCAAAAAAAGTCAAAATTTTTTTTGACCTCAAAAAGTCATAAAAAACGTCATAGTATAGTATGGCGTTTTTTGGGGGCAAAAAAAGTCAAAAATTTTTTTGACCTCAAAATGTCATAAAAAACGTCATAGTATAGTATGGCGTCAAAATCGGACAAAAAAAGTCAAAAAAATTTTTTGACCTTAAAATGTCATAAAAAACGTCATAGTATAGTAAGGCGTCAAAATCGGCCAAAAAAAGTCAAACATTTTTTTGTCCTCAAAATGTCATTAAAAACGTCATAGCATAGTATGGCGTTTTTTCGGGCAAAAAAAGTCAAAAAATTTTTTGACCTCAAAAAGTCATAAAAATTGTCATAGTATAGTATGGCGTTTTTTTTGGCCATAGTATAGTATGGCGTTTTTTTTTGGGCAAAAAAAGTCAAAATTTTTTTTGACCTCAAAATGTCATAAAAAACATCATAGTATAGTATGGCGTTTTTTTCGGACAAAAAAAGTCAAAAAATTTTTTGACCACAAAATGTCATAAAAAACGTCATAGTATAGTATGGCGTTTTTTTCGGGCAAAAAAAGTCAAAAATTTTTTTGACCTCAAAAAGTCAAAAATCGTCATAGTATAGTATGGCGTTTTTTTTGGGTAAAAAAAGTCAAAATTTTTTTTGACCTCAAAATGTCATAAAAAACGTCATAGTGTAGTATGGCATCAAAATCGGAGAAAAAAAGTCAAAAAATGTCTTGACCTCAAAATGTCATAAAAAACGTCATAGTATAGTAAGGCGTCAAAATCGGCCAAAAAAAGTCACAATTTTTTTTGACCTCAAAATGTCATAAAAAACGTCATAGTATTGTAAGGCGTCAAAATCGGCCAAAAAAAGTCAAAATTTGTTTTGACCTCAAAATGTCATAAAAAACGTCATAGTATAGTATGGCGTTTTTTTCGGACAAAAAAAGTCAAAAAATTTTTTGACCACAAAATGTCATAAAAAACGTCATAGTATAGTATGGCGTTTTTTTCGGGCAAAAAAAGTCAAAATTTTTTTTGACCTCAAAAAGTCATAAAAATCGTCATAGTATAGTATGCCGTTTTTTTCGGACAAAAAAAGTCAAGAATTTTTTTGACCTCAAAATGTCATAACAAACGTCATAGTATAGTATGGCGTCAAAATCGGCCAAAAAAAGTCCAATTTTTTTTTTACCTCAAAATGTCATAAAAAACGTCATAGTATAGTAATGCGTCAAAATCGGCCAAAAAAAGTCAAAATTTTTTTTCACCTCAAAATGTCATAAAAAACGTCATAGTATAGTATGGCGTTTTTTTCGGGCAAAAAAAGTCAAAAATTTTTTTGACCTCAAAATGTCATAAAAAACGTCATAGTATAGTATGGCGTCAAAATCGGACAAAAAAAGTCAAATTTTTTTTTGACCTCCAAAAGTCATAAAAAACGTCATAGTATAGTAAGGCGTCAAAATCGGACAAAAAAAGTCAAAAAATTTTTTGACCTCCAAAAGTCATAAAAAACGTCATAGTATAGTAAGGCGTCAAAATCGGACAAAAAAAGTCAAAAATTTTTTTGACCTCAAAAAGTCATAAAAAACGTCATAGTATAGTAAGGCGTCAAAATCGGACAAAAAAAGTCAAAAATTTTTTTGACCTCCAAACGTCATAGTATAGTAAGGCTTCAAAATCGGAAAAAAAAAGTCACAATTTTTTTTGACCTCAAAATGTCATAAAAAACGACATAGTATAGTAAGGCGTCAAAATCGGCCAAAAACATGACGTTTTTTTCTTATATTTTGAGGTCTTACTAAAATATGACGTATATAATAACCAGCTTCCTTTTGACAACAGAATTCGATAATCCACCGTCTTGTAAACGTCTTGTAAACATTTCTCACTTAAGTTAATGTGAAACAATTCAGTTTGCGCAGAAACAAAGAAAACACAGCTGAAAACTTCGCTCCAGGCAAGAAAATCCAGCCAAAATTTTTTTTTATATGAATCACAAAGACAGGTTTTCTATAGAGAAATATATCTCAGGTTTATTAACCTCATAGATTTCTTCAAATGCCTGACAGTAGTTATAAAATAGTATGTACACATTGCTTTAAGTTACACAATCCATGTTTAGAAGTGCTCCTCCATCTCTGCTCAACCACTGCATTAAAAGAAAAAAAAATCACATCCAAGTCCAACATGTTGCAGCAGTGTCTGGATATCAAAAACCACCAACCAGGTATTCTGCTTATACCCCAGAGGAACAAAAAGGAAAATTAAATTTCACTTCAGTACAAGAGTTTAGGAATTTTAAGTATTACTGTGATGGTTACTTGTGATTCTTTTTTTTATTTCAGGTTCTTGAATCATCTCAAGCACTGCAACTCTCAAACCTTTGAAAATACTGTGTCAGTATCTCTCAAAAACTTAACCTAAATATATTTAAAATGAATGATAACAGATGCAGAAACGTGTTTTGGGGAAATGCTCTTCACCTGGTTTCTGTATCGTTCCACAGGCATCAAACCTCAGACAGTTCACTTGTGAATGATACACAGCGTGGAAAATTCACTGGCCTGAGAAACTCTGCACCAGAAAATATTTAACCTTTGTACAGGTCTAATCATCACACTGCTGCAGGGCTAAAAACAACACTGCAGGAACTGCTGATAAGTCCCGCTCCTGCCCCTTTTAAGAAAAGGGACAATAAAAACGGCTTAGCCGATTGGACCGGCAGTCAAAGCTGGAGGAATTTCAATACATCTGAACTGCGGGAGTGGAGTCAAGATTAGGGCTAGGTGAAAAATAGATGAGAAAAAGGAGTGAAAAGTGAGAAGGGAGCATGGGAGGAGAGTAGAAACGGGGAGATACAGGACAGCAAAGGATGACAGGAAATGGGAAGGATGGGAAAGGAGAGGAGCAAAGATTCTGGCTGAGAAAAAAGCTTTGGTTATCACGTCTAATGACAGAAAAACAGAAGGAAGCTACAGAAGATGGGAGGAGTAAATTATTTCTTGAGGTCAACTCTGCAATGTTTATTGCTATGCAATGCCTTCCTAATAAAACAATGGAAATAAAACTGTAATTAACACCGTCTCTCTTTATAAATAGATCTATTTTAACCTCTCTCTCAGCATCACACGAATGCCCATGTCTTCATGTACAGAGTATTTACAGTAATATAACACAAACAGCAGTCAGAGACCTGAACACAGTGTTTCTGGGTAAATTAACCCAATAAAAGCTGTGTCTCACAGCTGGAAGCCCGTTTCACAGAACCACACCTTCAGGTGCACGTCTATAACAAAAAACAACAATAAATACAATGCTTACAATAAATACAACATTACTAAGTCAAACGAGTGTTTTCACATTTCCCAGTACACAAACTGGTAGTCACACAGCCAACCAGTGGCTTCACTGGAAACCAGTATAAGACCAATTGCTACATGAGACCTATATGAACCAGCAGGCAGGTCTAAATTTTCTTCCAATACAGGGTAAGGCTATGTCCACTGTGTATTTGCATTTAATGGTTTTCCTGCTCAGCTCTGTGAGTCCTGCTGAATAAAAGAGTGATGATCCATGGCTGGATTTACCTATAAGGTGGGCAGATATGCTGGGGCCCCACGAACTACCCCATTCTTCCCACTCCTGTGCACCGTGTCTGGATTCCTGTGCTGGGATACTGCCCGGTCTCAGGTTCCCTCTGTCCCTCTGTCATTTCATAAAGCAAAAATCAGTTTAATAATATGCAACACGTGGAAACAAAATTCAAATAATTAAGTATTAAAATTTGATGTTGCCTCTGGGATTCTCCTCAAGACAAGACTTTAGGTTAAGAAAATCAACATTCATGCCCTTAACAGTTGATTATGTGCCCAATTCATTTTTAATCAGTCTACTAGAAACCAGCACACGGTGAACCTGGGGCTCTTGGGGTTGCAGTGTGGGAGCCTGATTTCCCCGGTCGGTAATCCAGCCACGATCATCTCACTCCAGAAATCATCCCACAAAAAGGAAAAACACTTTGGAATATTCACTTTTCTCAGACTTATGCTACATAACTCAAGTTTAAAGTGTTTTCAAATCAGTGCTAGCTTATACAACAGTTTTTCTTTTGTATCTTTTCAAATAAATATCTTCCACTAAATCACCAACAAAATAATTTATCTTTACAGTCTCTTAAATCGTATCACTGCATACATAGGAAAAATAGGTAGATTACATGCTAGCAGCTTTAACCTCTCAGCTCAGCCCATCACCCACACAGCAGAGGGAGGAGTGAGCTGCTTCAGCCGACTTCACGTTAATCTCTTTATCTCTGCGTCTTCAGTCCACTGGAGCACAAACCAACGTCCTCCGACTGCTCATCTGCTCTAAACACGGGTTGAATAGGTACAATGTCATTTACACACACACATCAAAATGTACTTCACACTGTGTCAAGTGGCGTGTATATGAATTAATCCCTGGTTTGGAATGCCCTTCAGACACACACACCGTATGGAAACTGTGGAAAATGATGTGCAGCTGCAGAAAAACAACAGCAGTGTTTCAGTCTCAGGTTAAGACACGGTGAACGTCACTGGTGTGAGTCTGTGTGAAGACATGCTGTGGAATGTTTGTTGTCCATTAAATCAACAAGTTATTGTGCTGTAAGTGTTCTCGAGATGTTAACCTGATATTCCAGCGTCAATCCTTAACCCTGTGTTTCCTGTTCAAAGGTTAATAAATACATGTGAAACACAGGTTCAGTGAATGGTCGGACAGTCGCTTTCTTGCTCAGAGTTGGATGAGAAGACTGACACCACTCTCATATCAGGTCTGCTTATCTGAAGCTCACTCATTAGCACTTTGTCTGGTGTGTTGTAATAAAGTCGTCTTGTGCAGAGAATACGCAGAAATGCCCTCGTTAAATTTGCACAGCAGATGGCGATGAACTGAAAAGTCGGCCAACTGTGCTGTGAACTGCTTGTAAGCACTAAACTACTTGTTGCTCTGGGTTATTTGGTCTTCATGTCACTTGTCCTGTTTCTTCAACCCAAACCGGGTTTTTAGACGCACAGTGACGCCCAAAGGTTTGACATCAGCTGTAACCTCAGTCCGTCGCTTCAGAGCCAGCGTGGTGAGCCGTTCGTGTCTTGACATTGTGAAGCTTTGAGCAGGAGCCGGTGTCGGGCCGAGCTCCATTCACAGTGAGGAATATTTAGTGGAGATGTTAAGTGGAAACTGTTCATAATAAACAGTGTCTGTGAAGTTAACGTCTTCTGATGTGTGCAGCGTTTTCAAGAACCAAAGCAAGAAAAAATAAATTAAATCTCTAAAATATAAAACAACAAGCTGAATGTCAAATACATATAAATTAATATTACATAAAATAAATATTTCAATTTAATGTCACTCTTGGAAATTAAATAATTTAAAACATATTGCCTTGGTCGGGAGGTAGGTCAGAAAGACTCCCACCTTCACAGCACGAGTAACAGAGACCAGAGAAAAGGACCAGAGTTAGCGCAAGTTTCAGCCTCTGAGCTGCAGACCATGTGTGATTTATGTGAATGCTGATTATTTCCCTTTTCATGCTGCAGAAGTTTGGAATTTTGTTTTTCACCAGTTAATATGAAGCCTTCTTTCATTTCTTTGTTTTTCATTAAAACCTACAGCATGGTTTCCATGCATCATCTGGTCTGACTGAACTTCAGACAGCAGACGCTGCTCAGTGCAGTGAACCTGGTCCACGTGCTGCTCGGTGGACTGACTCACTGACAGCACAGACAAAGGCAGGAGACACAGATGAATTCATGTGTTCACACCCGTCACGACTCTGCCTGAACAAAAACTGTCTCAACTCCCACAAACACAGACGAACGTAAAACCACACTCTGTGAAAATAAAACTTCTCCTGTAAAATGAAACTGAGACACAAACTAAATAAAAACAGCTTCTCTAACCTGTGTGGCAGGGATGAAGCAATGATCTGGAAGTTTCCTGTTGATGTCTAACCGGTGATGACTTAAAGGGTCAGTTCACAGAAATTACAAAAAAAAGGAAAGTTCTGCACGGAGCTGCAACAAACCATTACAAAGATGTTCGCCTTATCAGAATAATACGAAGAAAAGCATCAAATCGTCACTTTTCACAAGCTGAAGACAGCAAATGTTGGCCATTAAAAAAAAGTAAACACAATCAATTGTCAAAATAGATGCTGATTAATTTTGTGTGAATCAGCTGATTGATTGATTGATTAATCAATTAATCGTTGCAGCTCCAGTTGTATGTGCTGAGATGCCTGACTGAAACATTGGAAACACTAAAAACTAAACGTGAAACTGAAATTTTAAATCCTCCTCATGTTCTGTTTACAGATACAACGAACGAGGAATTTTTGGTCGATGTTTGTTGAAGGGAGCAGCGCCCCCTGGTGGCCTCTCTGCTTTATTATATTTATATCATAGTGAGGTGGAGGCAAAAGAAACTGTTAGAAAATGTGTGTTTTTGTAGTTTCGGTGAACGGATCCTTTAAAATCAAACACACAAACACACACACACACAACCCTGCCAACATTTTACACCATACTCACTCGTGTTCCCTGCTCCTCTGCCCTCTGTACTCTACTCTGGATCTTTCTTGGTGATGGGGTGGGTGGGGTTGGGGGGCATGCAGGGCGGGATAAAGGAGGATCTGTTTACAAAACACACACGATGTGTTGATCCTCAGTTTCCCTCCGAAAGGTTCAGGAGACAACAAGCAAACAGGAACAAGAATCAGAGCCAGTGAAGTTTCCCCACAGGGCCTCGGGTTAGATGGTGCTCTCTGTGTGTGCGTGACTGATGGTGTGGACGTGTGAGTGGGGGTGCGCCTGGGTGTGGCTGGGCCTGCGGGGGCCCACGCAGTTCTGCTGCTCACTGAGCAGAGTGGTGGTCTCTCCCGGCCCGTTCTCGGGGCCAGCAGAGGGCGGGGACTGCTGGGACTTGGAGGACAGAGTTGGGAGGGGGTTCAGGCTGCACGGTGCCGCACTCACGGAGGACGGCGCGGCCTGGGAGAGGGAGGTGTGGTTGCTCGGCGGTGGAGTAGCTTGTGGTAGAGACTGGCTCGGCCTGCGGCTCGAGGAGGAGGAGGAAGTGGTCTGGGGCAGGGAGGTGCGGCTGCTCGGCGGCGTCGGCTGAGTGTTGGACGGCGGGCGCTTGGCGGGAGGCGTGGCCAGCGGCAGCGGAGTGCGCGTCCCCGGTGGCGTCACGGGGGGCAAAGAGGCAGACGTGTCCAGACGAGTGTGACTCCCCTCCGGAGACTGCGGCGTGCTGTCGAGCCTGGACGCCAGGAGACCGTTCTGGTACTGAGCACGAGTGACCTGAGGGGGGACAACACAGCAGCAGTGAGACGCAGGAGGACGGAGCGGTTCACCGCAGCGCGGCCCACCTCTTCCTCAGTAAACTGCTACCTGCTGAAACCGACCTGGCATCAGTTCAAAGAGAGTTACCTTGACAAACTGCAGGTCTGTGAGAGCTCGGACGCAGAAGTCCGGTATGTACTGGAAGGGGGTGCCCGGGATCTGAGTGTGGCTGCCGCCGACTGAGCCGCTTTCTGGGCCGCGCTCAGTGCAGCTCAGAGACGCTGAGCGGTTCAGGTTCCCCCCGTGTGATGGAGAACGGAACTCTGGGAGTGACAGGGGAGAGAGAGTGAGCAAGAGGCTGAGGACAGTAAATAAATAAATAGAAATCAAACACGTGCGCGCGCGCGCACGCACGCACGCACGCACACCAAGAAACAACAGAGAAAAATGATGTGAAAACACGACTGTGTCAGAAAAGTGGGAAAAAACGAAAGCAGCCAACTGATGTTGAACAGGCGTCATGAAAACACTGCAACACAACACACGGACACACAACACACACATCAGTGTCAATGAGTGAGTGACAGCGCAGAGGAGCGTTTGTCACTCGTGAGCGCCACAAACATGCGATGAGGCGAAGCGCATCGTTTCTGCATTTTGTGGCTAAAACAGGTGAGTCTGAGCTCAGGGGCGGAACCCCCTCCCCTCATTGGCTGGTTTCGGTGATGTCATGGAAGGTGACGCAGGGGGCAGGACAGTGTCCCTGTCATCTGTCTCACGGGGGTTGTGTTAAAGGAGAGAGACGCTCGTGATGATCAGAGAACTTCAGCTCCGCGTGGTACGGAGATCAGCTGGGAGGAACGGGAGAACGTTTTAAAGGAACAGTTCGACATTTTGGGAATTCTGCTGAGTGACTTTCCTCCTGAGAGTGAAACGAGAAGATTGATCCCGCCTGCATGTCTGTTACTGTGATGCTGCAGCCAGCGGCTAATTAGCTTAGCTTAGAATAAAGACTGAAACAAAATCCACCAACCAGAACGATGTGAAAGTGGTTTAGTTCTTCTCTAACACTCAGAAAGAAATGAAGAAAATAGGCTATTTCTCAAAATGACAAACTATTCCTTTAACCAAAGGCCTGAGGTCAGATTCTCCCGCTCATGAAAATCTGACCACAGATCGGTGGTTATAAAGGGGAGGAGGCGGTGACAGGGTTAGAAATTAAGAGGGCGTCGCATCGAGAGCCCCATCCAGCAAGATTGTGCAATTCACTTCACGGTGTAATAAGGTGAGGCTGAGAGGTAACACCTGCCCACGTGAAGGGCGTCATCAGCAGTGAACACCTACCTGCAGGCCCGTCACCCTGCCTCCATCCTCACCTGTGCAGAGGGAGCTTGTTACACCGACCTGAGCATGTGGCTGTAACCACTTGTTATATTCATTACAGATTAACCTACTATAGTGTGGAAACAATTCCTCAGTCAGTCAGTTAGCTAAGAGCAAGTCAGTGTCCATTTACTTCAGAAGCTTTAACATTTGAGACACTTGGCTTCTGTTGTTGAATGAATGATACGAAGCCCTGTGAACTATATAACATCACACAGGCCCCTGTTTTTAGGAGGGGGGGGGGGGGGGGGCAGCGTTCACTCAGAAACTATGAGCGTGTACTTGCTGGATCAGGGCTCTGAAGATGATGAGAAAAAGTAAAAATGGTGCGATCGGATTAAAAGTGGACCCAACCCCCTCACCCCCACCCGGGCCCATGAAAGTAAACGTTTACCTGGGAAACGAGAGAACAGAGAAAACCTCTTAAGAGAGAGGCGTCGTGGAGGGGGGGACGGCACTGATGGGGAGAGAGGGGGGGTGACGGCTGAGAGAGAGAGGAGGGGGAGGGGGGGCAGAGAGAGAGAGAGAGAGATGAGCTGCTTTGTTTGTTCACTTCAGCAGAGAGTAAATCACAGCCCCGCTGCACGTCCATCACACTGTCCATCACACTGTCCATCACACTGTCCATCACACTGTCCATCACATCGCTGTGTGTTTATTTCTCTTTAGATAGATTTTTTAAAAATCAGTGTGGAGGTTTTTCTAAACGTGGCTCCACTGAGAATCAACACATCAGTACGACAGGAGACACAGGTGTCTGCCACTGACGCTGTGAGAAGTCCTCACCTGTCCCGACTGACATAATGAGCAGCTGTTTTCACGCTGAACACTTCCCTCAGAGTTAGAACCAAACTGCTTCAGCTTTTCTTGGAATTTGCAGCTAAATATCAACGTTTTTTTTTCCAGGAAATGAGTTGAACCTGTAAAATAAAACGTTACCAATTGTTCTAACAGTTAAATTTAAAAATCCACAGTGAATTTAGGATGAGAAATGGTCAGGTGTTTGACAGATACATCTGACGCTGCATTTACATGACACTGCACAGGCACAAACACGGAGCTGCATAATGTGCACATGAAGCACAGACAGCAGTTTATCCAGGACAGAGAGGAAAACAGAAACAGGTCGACAGGGAAGAAGAAGAAAAACATTTTATCAGCAGTTACAACACGGAACCACCAGGAGTCGCCAGAGTCACAACGTCTGCGGTGACTCAGTCACTTCACCACCAACCAAACAACACGATGTGGTTTATAGATGCTGCCTGAGCACTGACACCACCGAGCTGCACTGTGGCCTTCTCAGGTAGGCTTACATCATCCAACACCTGCCACCTGCTCTAACGTACAGCACACGCGCGCACACACGGGCACACGCACACACACAGCTCCTCCTTTAGGGTAAAAACCTGCATTCAGTTCAGTCTGCTGCATCAGTTTGTGTAAACTTTGCATAATCAGGGACGTGGAAAACAGCCTGTTATGTAACAGCGTGCTGCGTCTGCTGTCAGGACTCTGCCTCCCCGCTGATCCAACACACCACTGCACCACATCAAATTTTATTTCTACTGTCAGTAAAGTGAAGATAAACACGAACTGAAGCATCTGACATTAAATTTACACAGATTTTTTTGGGGGGGGAAATAAAGTTTTATATTTAAATTGGACACAAGAAACCCCCTCTGTCTGGTTTTACAGCGGCTCACAGAACAGATTACTGCTCTGAGCGCAGACTGCAGAGTGTGCAGCGCAGCTCCATCTCAGCAAATAAAAAATAACAATTATCTTTAAATTTCACTTTTAAAAAATGATGAACTGTTAAAACATTGACAGGGACACATCAGAGCGCCACATAGCAGAGGCCGCAAAGTGCTAAACTGCTTCCTGTCTATCCTAACCTAATCACACTGCGTGCCGGTCCTTTCAAAATAAAATACCGTTGGAGATTTAGTTTTTCATCTGCAAACTTGGTACAAAAAAAAAAAGACTGAAAGTGTTGCAGCATTTTTTGTATTTTCTGTTTATTAGAATGATTTATATTGAGTATGTACGTGTGTGTGTATTTGTGTGTATGTATGTACTGACTTACCCAGGGACGGTGTACTTAGAGCCATGACTCCATAATAGGAGAACGGGCCGGTTTCAAACTTCATGTTTTCATTTCCAGCTTCCACCTCCACTCGACCCTGAGAGACACACAGCAACACTCAGAAAGTAAATGACACTGTGTGTGTGTGTGTGTCAGTACAGAAACTCTGCTCCTGTGGCAGGTAACACAAACACTTCGACATCCTATAAATATTACATCCTGCCACAGGTGCACTCGTCCAGGGTCCAGTGTCTCTTTACCTCAAACACACACACACACACACACATATATGTAGTTCATTGGTGGAACAGGAGCAGCTGTGCTCAGGTTGCCTGCTGAGTGTCTGCAGTCACTTTATCCACACCTCAGGTGTCAACAACAAAGCCTCCATGTACTAACACACATTTTCAGACACGGCACAACACAACATCCATGATACACAAACATTTACACACACACAGTTAAAACAAGCAGTAACACACACTGAGATGAAAGGAAACTGTGTGTGTGTGTGTGTGTGTGACTGACATGTATGCCACCACTCAAAACTCAATATAAATAACACTGAGAAATGTTTCTATTATTTTGTCCACCCCATGTATGTCAGTGAGAGCAGGAACAGAAACGCCTGCAGCCTCCAATGATCAAAAGGTTGAATCAACTTTTATTAAACAGATGATTTCTGAGTCTGACAAAAAAAAACACACATGTACTATATGAGAGTGTGTGTGTGTGTGTGTGTGTGTGTGTGTGTGTGTGTGTGTGTGTGTGTGAGTGTGTGTGTGTGTGTGGTGATCATCTTCCCTCCCTGCCTCTTTGTTCTGTTTCTCTCTTCCTGGTGCAGAGGAGGGATTTACTGACTGACAGTGTGTCCTCTCCACTCCTCCTTCCTCTCCTCTTTCCTCCCCTCCTCTCCTCTCCTCCTTCCTCTCCTCTTTCCTCCCCTCCTCTCCTCTCCTCCTTCCTCCCCTTCTCTCCTCTCCTCTCTGTTCTTTATGTCACACTCCATATGCTCGGCTGTGCTCTCCGTTTCACTGTCTCTTCTCATCTGCTTTTCTTCTTTTCCATCCTCCTTAACCCTTCAATCCCCTCTCTCCCCTCGACTGGTCTCTGTCTTATGTAAGAGGATCTATGAGTGAACCCTCACCCTCACCCCCCCATGAGAGCAGCAGCTATTTGTTTCAAATCAAAATCCTGCCACCAGCCAAAGAGTGTGCCGATAGTTTCTGAACAGCTCCGGCCTCCGTCTGCAGCGTTTAACATCAGAGCTACAGAAGAATGAAGCGTTTTTTAAAACTAACTCTTAATGACCTTATGTCATGCATGTCTTAAAAGGTCAACATGTTTAGCACCTGCATGTGTGCTAATACCCCCCTGCCCCCCCCCCCTCCTCCCCCCACACTGACGCAGTGACCTGGGTTAAACCATGTTTGTCACAGGTCGACCTGTATTATCCAGTCGGACTCACTCCGTCCCCTCAGGCAGGTTTAAGACTCGAGCGGACTGGACCACGTGCTGATGTGAACCAGGCCTCACGAGAACGATGTCGGCAGACTCAGCATCGTGAATTATTCATACGCACAAAAGGAACTTACAAAGAGTTTAAATCAAACCATGAAGCATCCACATTCTACTGTGTG
The DNA here is from genome assembly GCF_017976425.1 of Toxotes jaculatrix. Lineage (NCBI taxonomy): Eukaryota > Metazoa > Chordata > Actinopteri > Toxotidae > Toxotes > Toxotes jaculatrix. The sequence continues at coordinate 24,017,979 of NC_054409.1, read as the reverse complement.
AGTCTGTGTGTGTCTGTGTGTCTGTGTGTATCTGTGTGTGTGTGTGTGTGTGTGTCTGTGCAAATGTGTGTTCACCTGCAGAATGAGCACGAAGTAGTCGACAGGTTTCCCCCTCTGGTACAGGAAGTGCTGCGGCGAGCGTTTGTCGCTTTCGTTGAACTTGAGTTCCTGGATGACGTCCGGGTGTCTGAGGATCCTCAGCAGGACTTTCTCTGTGATCTGGAACGGGCTGAACAGACTCACCTCTTGGGAGGGTGGAGGAGGACAAAGACGTCAAAGCACAATTTCAGTTTTGTATTTTCTAAATCAGATTTTTAAGATTTCCTCAGACAGATCTGGATTTAAGGTGCAGTTACAGAATTTCATCTCACGGCTGTTCAGGTTTCTGTGTCTTCGTCTCTGCTCTGACTGATGGAATCAGCCTCTTTTACACACTGAATATTGATTCTTTTAAGAAACTGGTCAGTAGGTGAGCTACACAGGTAAATATGTAAATAAAACAATCCAACATTTAATCTTGGTGGTAATTTTGTGCAACAGCTCTCGTCTAACGTGATCTGAATTTAAATTTCAAATTCAAGAAACATTTCAAGTCATCAAGAGATTATTTAGGCCTTTGAGTCAGTTCACACCGAGGCCACGATGCATCGGTCCCACAGTGACCGGTGTTAATCCACCTGCACAGAAACACCCGTCTGCTGAATGACTGGGAAACAAATCTGTTCCTGCTCGCCGTGAGATTATCTGCCGCCTCCTCAGAGCTCACCTGTGGCCAGGAAACGATGAGCCGCCAACATGAGCTGAGGCGAGATCTTCACCTTACTGTCACTGTCGTGCTTGAAGGCGGAGAAGTCACGTTTGTTTTTGTTGGGATCAACCTTTTTCTTGTTTCTGTTATCAGCTACAGAAAGAAAGAAAGAAAGAAAGAAAGAAAGATAAAGGTGGTGGGAGAAATGATAACACAACACGGTCCTCGACTGCACGTTAGTGACATGTCACCAAACTGCAGTGAATATAAGGTCATTGATCCTTCTGACAATCAATCAAGTGACGTGACCCATTCTGCCTGATTCTAAAATCAGCCGACGGCGACCGAGGGTTAAAATCAAGTTTAATCTTTAAACTCTCTGATTACGTTTGATTAAATCGATCAGATCACAGACGCGTTGGTTTGGTTTGAATCAGGATTCTGAAAACGAGTGTGTTTCTATGTGTCGACATCTGTTTCTGTGTCACGGTCGACAACCAGCAAAGCGCTGACTCACTGTAAAGGTCAGACTCATCCAGGATCTCGGACTTGATGATCTCCTCGATGACGTCCTCCAAGGTGACCAATCCCAGCACCTCGTAGAAAGGATCTCCCTCCCCCTCGTTGTTGACCTTCTGGACGATGGCCAGGTGGGATTTACCTGGTGAGGACACAGATCACCTGAAGGTTATAACCAGCTATGAGAGAACTGCTAAAAGCACAGAGCAACATTTTAGGATTTTATTCTCACAAACCAGGCTGTTAAGAAATCAACTGCCAGGAAAGTAGGACAGCATTAAAAGACGAGGGAGGGTGGGAAGTTTGTGAGTTTCTCTGCGGCGGCTGCTTCCTAAACTTCAGCAGCTGGCCTTCAAACACGCTCAGGCCCTGCTGGATGAAAACATCCTTTCTTGTTTTTCTGTTTCAGAGGCAGAGCGGCGTCACGCTGCTGTTCGATCTGTCAGCGGATTTATCCTGACTGCCGGGAGGACGGACTGATGCCTTAATATAGCCCAGACTGGACTAAGAGCTTTGGAGAGACAAGAGTGGGAGGAAGTGCCAAAACCAGATAAAGAGGAGAGACTGGAGGGAGAGGCAGCCCGAGGGAAAGGCCGAGAAGAAAGAGGGAAACAGCAGATTAATCCGCTCCTGGCTCCGCTCTCTGCTGCTCTCATTAAAAAACACATGACACCATGTTGGTTGCTGATACTGAGCGTGGATGTTCAACACAGCAAGAGACAATATGTAAGACGTCTGTTGGTCACATGTGAGACTCGATCACACAGCTTCGTTCTACACAGCTGAATAAAGTTTTTGAATCAACACGATCGCTGTGGGATTGAGGTGCTTTTACACAGCCACAGCGCCGACATGGCGTCAGCGTGTTCTGCTTTCAGAGCAGCTGATGATGACGATGATGATGACTCATCGTGTCAGGGGCCAGTTCACAGGCTGATGACTCATAACACGCTACAGAATCCGGTTTCTGCCCCTCAGTCCCTGCCCTACGCTCCACAGGAAGGTCAGAGGTCACGGTCATCAACCCTGCAGCAGGTTCACATCAGTGATTTGCTCATGGGCACCTCAGCTGTATGAACGCTCACTGGAACAGCACTAAAATGTGAGTTTGATGCTTTTCTGTCACATGTGTCAGTGAACTGAACCTGATCTGATCTGTTGGACGAAACCAAACATCTGAATTCTTCAAACAGCATCGTCATCAAAATAATAAGCTTTAGTTCACTGCAGCTACGACGCTGTTCTGACACCAGCTTTGTATTCGAGGTGTGGATATCAGCGCAGAGATTTCCCACACTAATCCTACGCACCTGAACGTGCAGGTTTTCATCCCATCAGAAATGACACAGCAGCTGATTTGACTGATTGGTTCCTGCTCTCTGACTGAAGATGATCATCAGTGAAATCCAGTGACGGCGAATAAAAGCCTGCTGATTATATGAAGCGCTGATGCTAATGAACTGAAAACAAACCTGATGCAGTGAAATGTTCAGGGTTTGTTGTGATTTCACAGACTTCAGATGCTCCTCGTGCTGACATGTGTTAAACACACACCTGACACAAACATGATCCCACTGACTCTGACCCTCCACAAACAAATAAACCCAAATCAAAGTCACGTCACAGCCTGAACACAACGACAAATATCTTCCTGACGGTTTTGTCAAAGTTCTCAGAAACAACAGGAAGTGCGGTCAGTGAATCCACCATTTCAACATCATTACAGCACAAACACAACATCTGATCACTTCACCTGCACTGACATTTATTTTAAATCCACTTTGTATTTTGTCGTCCAGCTCAGTGTTGTGTTTATGATGTTATACATTTAACATGTTATCAGCCTTATAATGATCGGACCTTATGTTTGTTTCACTGCTGCTCTGAATCAGTTTTGTGTTGCTGTGTTTTGTTGCTTTGTGTTACTTGATGGTCTACATGTCCTGATTCCTGGAGACTGTTGCTGTGCTATCGTGCTGATGTGTTGCTGATCGATCAGTAGTTTGAAGATATTCAGATCACTGTCATGCAAAATATTCTCACATTGGACAAAGTGAAAGCATCAAAAGACTTGATCCAGTTGCAGCTCTGCCGGTGTTATCTCTGAGGAGCCTGAAACTGTTCAGTCATGAAATCTTTGATGATGCTGCAGATATCACCCGCTTCATAAATGTCTTATCTGTCGTCGTCTTCAAACCCCCAGCTCACTGAAAGCATCAAGCTGAAACCAAAAATGTCAGCTGCCCTCTAAATAACAGGAGGAAGAAAAATATAAGGTTTGATATTAAACTGTGAACATGAATTATTTTTACTGCCTTTTTCCATGACACCTCCCAGACTCAGGACCAGAGCGTGTGACTCACGGTGAGCACCTGGATGAGATGTGCCCAGACGTGTTGTCGGCTGCACTGTGCATCACATGGGTTTAACTGCTCACTGGGATGTTCCGCTCATCAATAGTGCTGATCAATACAGACAGAGCCTGCAGGGCGGAGGGGTGGGGGTGAGTGGGTGGGGGGGGGGGGGGGGGGGGGGTGTTTGTGTGTGGATGCAGTGATGGCTGCAGGTTTTCATTCTAAACCGACCCAGACCCTGATTTCAGTTCAGGATTATCAGAGAAAACAGCTGCTGCAGTGTTATGGTGATGATTATGAATGTGCGCGCGCGCACACACGCACACAGACACACACACACACACATATTCAGCCAGACAAACACACATCTGCTGACACACCTTTCTTGAACTCCTCCAGCATGGCGTCCAGCTTTGTGTCGTGGAACACAAAGTGCACAGGGTGGTTGTAGAACTTGGTGATGGTCTTCAGGGTGGTGCAGTCGTCCGGATCCACAAACGCCAGGTCCTTCACGTACAGGATGTCCACGATGTTGGACCTCTCGTCGTCGTACACAGGTATACGAGTGTATCCGCTCTCCATGATCTCTGACATGGTGTTGAAATCCAGCACAGCGTCCGCCTGGATCATAAAGCAGTTTGCCAAGGGCGTCATCACATCCTCTACGGTTTTGGTCCTGAGCTCCAGAGCTCCCTGGATCATGTTCAGCTCCTCCTTCACCAGGTCGTTGTAGGGCTCCGTCACCTTCAGCATCTCCACCAGCTTCTCCCTGTTGTACACGGTGCCGATCTCCTGGCCCAGCAGGACGTCCAGCAGCTTGCTGACGGGGAAGGACAGCGGGAAGGTGAGCAGCATGAAGAACTTGGTTAACAGGATGGTGTTGGCGCCCACGGCCAGCCCGTGGCGGGAGCACAACGCCTGGGGAACGATCTCACCAAAGATGACAATCCCAATGGTGGAGGCAACCACAGCTCCCAGACCTGATCCGATGAGGTCGTCGAGGAGGATGGTGAGGGTGGTGTTCACCAAGACGTTACCCAGAAGCAGCGAACAGAGAAGATAGTTCCCTTTGCTGCGGATGGGTTCAATTTTCCGGGCGTATTTCTTCTCCTTCTCGGTGCCACAGCTCTGCACAATGCGCAGCTCCATGGGGTCCAGGGCCATCAGCCCCAGGTTCAACCCGCTGAACATCCCAGAGAGCACCAGCAGGCAGGAGATGAGGATGACCTGCAGCCACATGGGCAGCAGGGACTTCTTCTCCTCCAGCACCAGCATCCTGCCATCACTGTCCCCCAGCAGCACCCACCTGCTCCCGTCCGAGCTCGGCGTGCACAGGGCATACTCCTTCTGCGGCTCGCTCTTGCGGAGCGGCTTAATGTGCACGGTGAGCAGCCCCGACGTGCCCCGACTGCTGACGTTCATGAAGGTCCCGACGCTGATGTCCTTCGTGAAATCAGCACAAGTCCTGTCCGGCGCGTCCATCATGCCGCTGCCGCCCCGCGCCGCCGCCACCGCCTCCTCTTCATCCTCCTCTTCGTCTCCGCCGCCGCCGCCGCCGTCCGTGAGCTCCATGAAGCGAATCTGCGTCCAGGCGCCCGAGTGGAGCTGCACCCCGTAAAACCGGAGCTGCACGGAGCTCTCCTCAGTCACCTGGATGACACCGTCGTCATTGGTGCTGGAGGGTTTGTCGCTTCTCTCCAGCCGCATGCCGAGCACCTGGCTCCCGCCGCTGGCCCTGCCGCCGCTGACACCGGACCGCGCCGCCGCCGCCGCCGCCGCAGCGGTCTCTGTCCGGCCGCCTACCGCGCTCCACAGGCAGATAATGACAGTGAGAATGTAACCCTGCTGCCCGCTCCATTCTGTCGCCATGTTTGTTTCACTGCTCGGCGACCTGGGAGCTGACGTCATTTACTCATGTCCGAGCGGCTCCGCCCCCCCATCACACCCCCCCGTTATCACCGCCTACCGGAGAGGGACAGGTAGAGCTAATAACCAAACACACTCCCCCTCAATCACTGTTTTGATTCTTTATTTCTGTTGATTCACTGCAGCGGCTCACTCACACTGACCGGGCACTAAAAAAGCCCCAGTATATGCACTAACCCTGCGTCACCCCCTCCTCACCCCCACTCCCCCCCCTCCATGGCCTTGTTATTCTCCCTGACAGGCTCTGGGGAATGCGGCACACAGCGGAGGGATGCTGCTGCTGCTGTTGCTGCTGCCAGCGGTTTCTCATCCAATTGTATCCGGAGTCAGCTGCTGTTATGTAAAGGCACATGGCATCTGTGCACCCCCACCCCCCACCCCTCTGCACCCCCCTCCCCATCCTCATCCTGCACCATCCCGCATCTCTCTGGCACCGAGCCCGGTCTGAGATGCTGGATGCAGAGACGCTCAGACTCTCTGCCGCTTGGTTCTGATTCCTCTGTTTATTATTATTATTGTTATCATTATTGTTATTATTGTTATTGTTATTATTATTATTACCATTATTGTTATTATTATTATTATTATTATTATTATTATTATTATTATTATTATTATGTTGATGTGTCACAGAAAAAATACTTCTCATCTTTTTTTATTGTTTTACCGCTGTTCACTCCGCTGTATTAAAATCTCATTCATTCATTTTTCTGCTGTCATGTCGCGTGAACTGCGTTCTAATCTTTATTAACCGTCTTTATTTATGATTAGGCCCTAATGATAATAATCAGTGACTAACAGTTATGTAATGTGGCCCATGGCACTTTCCTCTGTCCGTGCTTACAGCTCCACCTGCTGGTCAAACCGGTTAAACTAAGCTACTGCAGCCGTCCCACAAACGCAGTGGTGGGATGTTACTTTAGTCCAAATGTGAGGTTTGTACTTCACTTATCCGTGTTTAGTTGTTTCATCCTATTTTTTTTTTACTTCTGACTCCACTGCCTGATGAACTCCACAGTGAAATAATCAGGATTTGCAGCCTTAACATCATGTAAATCAGATCCCAGATCAGTTGTTGTTTGTATATGAACGCAGTTTCTGCCTTTATTGCGAGCAACATGAATTTACAAACTAAACTTAACTGAAGTTTCCATAAATTAAAAAGAATTATTTTTGTTTCACATCATGTTGTAAAGTCTGTCGTCATGACGACTGGTTATACAGAACATGCTGGTGATTCTCATCAGCATCCTTCATTTAACACATCATACACACAACTTCCATTTCCAGACTGTAAAACTATGACAGTATTTGTACAATTACCTGATACAGAAAACGGCCTGAGAAAGTGTGTGTGTGTGTGTGTGTGTGCTGTCCTTCTTAGTGGTTTAGCTGCTGTCAAACACAAAACCTTCAGTCACGTGGCCCGAGACGACGCCGTCTGTAGATTAAATTACATCCTTCTACGTTAAAAAGAGTTAATGTGGTTCTGGGCTGAAATGATGCAGAAACGAGCTTTTCTAAAATAACCTTCATGTTTTCCTGAATTTAAAGTTAGATGCTGTAACTCTCCACACAGCACAGGACTCAGCAGGTTACTGCTGCTGTGAGAATGGAGTTTTCCTGACTTCCTGTGGTTTCAGCGTCTCACCTGGCTGCGGTGACGTAGAAGTGTACTGGACAGAGCGTCAGTGCACCGTGACATCACTCAGTGCGTTTACGTGCACCTAAGTAACCAGGTTACAGGCTTTCTCCGGTAAACCCTCCTCTGGACTGAAGAAACCTGGCTTCTCTGATCGGGGCAGAGGATCAGAGAAGCCTGATTTCTCTGCCACGTACACACGGCGCTTCCTTTTATTAAAAATATTCCGTCCGCTCCGTCACTCTGCTCAGACGGATCAGAAAATCAAAGGGAGCAGCGTCGTCTTTCTCAGCTTCAGTTAAAACACAAACGTGGCGATTCCAGAATAAGTATGTGGGTAGAGGAGGAATCTAACACGTAGCCCGGGTTCTCTGAGTAATCTGATTACTTAAGTGAGCGTAAACTCTCTGTCAGGTGTGACCACAGTGAGACTGGGTGTGGTGGAAACGCTGCTCCTCAGCTTTTCCATCAAGTTACAGATAATCACTGATTACAAACTTCCTCAGAGAGGGTGAATCCAGCCCTGACGCAGAAGCGCTGATTCCGCCGTCACCATGGTAACAGGGATCAGGACTCCATCACTGCAGCCTCCGGTCTCCTCTGCTGTGTGGATTCTGCGTCTGTGCGTCGGACGGAGGAAGAACCTCGACTTTGTAGCTCACCTTCTTGGACTGAAGGATGCTGTAGCTGTTATCAAAGCACAGCACGTCTGCACGGGACGAAGCACAGAGTTCACGGAGTTACTCCCGCAGGGTCTCACGGAGACGGTTCAGGTGAGAGTTTACGTCAGTGTGTGGTTACTCACAGACTCCAGGCTCAGGACAGGTGAGGCAGCTGTCCTCGGGGACCAGGTGTGCATTGTAGCGTTCGCTGGGCAGAACCTGCAGCATGTCAGTCACCTTCTGTGCCCCGCCCTCTTTGGTCCGCCTGTACACTCCGAACCCGATGTCTGCTCCATCACTGGCAAACTGCCACCTGGGAAGGAGCAAATCACCACAGTTTGCTCCTGTGTTTTTTAAATCTTTATCCGTGACACATTTTTGGATCCGTAAGAACAGAAACACTTTACACACACGATCTAACTCACATCTTTATTAAAAAAATGAAAAACAGCTGTTTGGTTACAGGTTGTTTCGTACCTCAGGAGGCTGCTGGGTGCAGTAACATCACACTCCAGCTGGAAGACGGAGCCGCGGCTGATGGTCACACTGTTGTCGTACTGAACCTTCACAGAGTCCTGAACATAGTACGACCTGGGCACTACACCGCCGTAATTAATCTGCAACCACAGCACACAGAACGTCCCTGGTTTTATTCACCATGTCTGAGAAACAGGGTGCTGCCCTCAGCCAGTCCCTCCTCTTTCCCTCACCATGGTTCTGCAGCGGGGATCTCCATCAGGGTCAGTCAGGGTTCCTCCATACGCCACAGGAAGCTGCTCTGGGTCAATGTGTTTACGCAGCACTTCCTGCCAGTTACCTACAAACAGAGGAACATCATGTTGCTTCTATATGGAAGTAAAAGTGCGTATATGTGAGTATATTTATAAAATGGTTTCCCTGCTTATTCTAAGGTAAAGGACCTGAATACTTCTTAGCTCAAAGCACCACTGTGCAGCCTCACACAGCGGCTGTCACGGCTCCAGGTTAAAAACAAGAAAAGTTGTCTCACTTCCTAAAATGATGATCTTGCGCCGCGTTTCCTCGCACAGAAAGTGTTTGATCAGGTTGTAGGCCATGGGAAACATTTTGGGAGCTGCAGCAAAAACAGAAAATCAGGAGAGAATCTCAGAGAACGCAAGAGAAAATCACGTCAGACAAACGGCCGCAGGTCCACTGAGGTACCTTTGATGAGAAACACCCTTTTCAGCCCCTCCGGGTAGTTATCTTCAAACATGGTGAGGATCTGTGGCAGAGGAAGAGAGCGATGATGAGCTGCAGCAGACTGATGTGAATCAGCGGACAGAGCAAACCTGTGTGAGCAGATCACAAACCTCTCCATAGGTCTCAATAGCAGGTTTCCAAATGTGTTTCAGGCCCAGTCCTTCACAGTCGTAGATCAGACTGATGGATTCAATGTTCTTCCCCAACTGAGAGAGACGTGGACGAGAAGAGGAAATATTTAGAGATGGAGAAGGAGAGAAAACAAAGAGGAGGCATGAGGAGAACAGAAGTGTTGGTCCTGACCTTCTCAGACTGCCTCTCACACTCCCGTCGCAGCATCTCTGTGTGTCTGATTTTGGTCTTCATGAAGTCCTGCTTGGTGGCCGACAGCAGCAGACCCTTAGGATCCAGAGGGCCGATCACGTCGTACCAGATGGGACTTCCCTCTTTGTCGTAACCGCACATCCCTCCAGACACGTACTTCTCAATCACCTGACCGGAACAAAACTCAGATCGTGACCCGACATCAAAGTGCAGAGGGAGAGGTCAACAGCTTTCAAAATATGTTCACAGTGTGTGTAGGTTTGTCCAAAAAGAGGATCATTTTATTATTAAAAACCAGCCCTGTATGTCTGAAACTCGTCGTGTCAGCAGACATGACTCAGTCATGTTGAGTGACGTCACAGCTCAAAATGTTCAGGCGGCCATTAAAGAGTTTCGTGTTAAACTGTGACAAACCTCCGGAGGTTTCCAGTCGGTGATGATGGTATCGACTCTCATCTGCCTCCTGAACTCCACGTGCTGCAGAGACAGAGAGAGGGAGACAGGAGTCAGAGGTGGGAGTCAGAGGCGGGAGTCAGAGACAGGAGTCAGAGTCTGTTTTTCTCCAGTCGTCACTTTTTTGTGGGAACATCAGATACTTTCACCTCTTTGAACTTTGTCCTTGAACATGAAGCGAAGCCCAAACTGGACCCGGATTCTATGTCAATGGTCACAAGTCAAAAAGGTTGGGAAACACTGGTTTAATCTTTAACAGTGTGATATGTTATATAATAAAAGATAATAAAGATAAGTTGTTTTTTATGGTAAATTAAATCTTAATCTGAAAAGTAACTTGTAACTTTACTTCTCAAATCAATGTAGTGGAGTAAAAAGTGAATATTTCCCTTTAAAATGTGGAGCAGTGGAAGTTTCAGCAGCACAAGATGGAAATATTCAAGCAAAGTACAAGTACTTCAAACTGTGATTTCATTAAGAGACTAAATCATCAAACTAACAACAGGAAGTAACGTGTGTGTGACACCTGTGTGAACAAAGAGCTCACCTTTCTGATCATGGCTTCAGCTTTCTGAACATTGAAGCTTCGGGCTGGAAAATAAAAATCACAGGTTTTCATGATTCAGAATGAGAATGAGGATGTTTGATAGTGGCACAGTGTGAACTCATTATTCATGAGAAGCGTAAAGTCAGAACAAATGATGAGTTCTGTGTCAAAGCTGCAGCCTGTCAGGTGGCACCAGAAAAACTCGGACACAGTTCGATTCATTCAACCTGTTTTCAGACCATCAGGGAAAAACGGTCCAAGGTCAACAGTCAATGCAAATATTGAAGTACAGTCACAGAGTCCCCCATCGATCCAAGCCTCCCTGAACTATGCACCACTGCTGGAAGAGTCAACAGACACAGTGTCCTGTGGTGTGGACCGGCTCTGCAGCAGCAGATCACACACAGATCACACACAGATCACACACAGGTCACACACAGGTCACACACAGGTCACACACAGGTCACACACAGATCTCAGATGATCAGAATCGTTTATCGTTTAATGACCATCAGCACCTCCTGAATCTCTCACACCGGTTTCATAGAGAACCGACAGACACACCTCGCTCCCTTTACTGATGCTAATCCTGACCTGACTGACATTTCAAGAATCGGTCTCGCACGACCTCCAGTGACCTGGTTGCGTCACGAGAAGGTCGGCGACGCTGCGATGAGCTAATTTCCTTTAAGGTGAAGACAGAGATGATGTTTATTGGCTCTTTAGATAAGACGTCGGCTCACAGCCGAGGCAGATGGAGCTGCAGTGCATCGTCTCAGGTGACGTGCAGGTAGTGAGACTTTTTAGCAGCTGTCTCATGCAGATGAAGGCAGAGAAGCTTCTAACAGGTTTAACTTCCTGAGGAGAAAGCAGGTGATTTATGACCCAGGTTTAGAACCACTGTCACTTCAAAGAGCAAAACTTTTCAAAACTTTAAAATCGCTTCAGAAAACCAGCTTTCACTGATTCACTCTCTCATGTGTGTTTATTTATCTGTATATTTGTATTTATGTGTAAATATTAGTGGCCCTGTTGTTCTTGACCCTGACAGGTATCGATACCGAAGCCTCCCGCTCAGGTATTTCTCTCCCTCACTGAAACCGGCTTCAGTGTCAAGTGTGAAAACATGGAAACAGGTTTGTGTGTGTGTGTGTGACGACTGAGAGAGCGAGCGCCGCCTCGGGCAGTGACTCCCACAGGCACCTGAGCCACTCTGAACACCGACAGCCAACATGCAGCCTTTGTTTGTTTCAGAGGAAAGTTAACTGGTGTTCATTGTGTTTATTTCTCCTGAAAAGTGAATGAACTGTGCTGAGTTTAGCTCATTTCCCTTAAACACTAAATCCCACGTGCAGTGCAGATAAATGTCACATCTCATGGTGCATCTAAAATCCTGATTACACTGAAAATACATTAAAGACAAAAGCTGGAAGGAACAATAAGTGGTCATATATATTTGTCATAGTGTCGTTATTTGGCCGTTTTCAATGTTTTGCATCTAATCTCTTTATCTTTCACTGGTTCTGTCTCTTTCATTCTAATTTGGATTAAAGAAGTCTCCGTGCACTTGGGTGTGTGACAGTAGTGATTGTTGTTTTGCCTGCGTTGTGCCCCCCCACAGAGAAAATGCTAAGCAGTCAGACTGCCGCCCGTCCGGGTTTGGATGTGCAGAGGTCTGCAGGTCTCACCTCTGAGCCAGCGGAGGAGGTAGTGGTCATGCTGTGCGGGCAGGTTGGGGAGGATGTCCTGGATCCTCCCCCGAAACTGGAGGAGGAGAATCAGAAGGGACACAAAAGTTAATTTAACGACATGAAAGTGCTTTTTAAAGTTTGATGTTTAATGATTGCCCACAGGACAGATAATAACAAGGCCTGAACTCAAATCTCCATTAAGTAACAGCCTTACATTCAAAGTTATTATCAACAACATATACTTAGAGTATCGCAGGTAAAAGTGCCTGCTGTGCAGAATGTTTAATTCTTATCTATAACATTAGATTATTACAAAATCTGACTGTTGTTTAAGGAGCATTTTATTGCTGTAGGTTGTTGAGTTGGTTTAATCTTTAATCTGTTTATTGTGCTGTATAAGTTTTTATGTTATTTTAATCTAAAATCTTAACGACAGTTGTTAAATAAATGTAGTGAGGTTATAAAAGTGCAGCATTTCCCTCTGACATTTGGTGTTTAACATAGTTTAACATGTTCAGAGACAGAAAACATAAATATGCTCAGGATAAGTGCACATTCACTCAGTGTTTGAGAAAAAAACAGTGAAAACTGAAGTTAAACTGAAGACAATGTCACTATAAACAAACCACAGTCAGCTGAAGTTGCCATGGGATCAATGTGAGTGATCACACAACAAAAAGCAGCTACACACTCAGCACTCTGAGGGCAAAAAATAACACAGGACCAATATTCATCATTCATTTCTTACCTCGGTTAAAATCTCAGCCTGTTTCGGGCTCAAGTCTCCGACTCGTCCGCTCATGTCTCAGCTGTCGTGCTGCTCCAGCAGAGAACAGGTCTGTGAATGAGCTGCACTGGAGGGAAACGGAGGTAGAGAAGAACACACCACGCCCCCCCTACACAAAGACACACACACAGACACACAAAGACACACACACAGGTGGACTTTCAACCTGGAGCTGAAAGTTCTTCATTGCGACACAGACACTCTGTCACCCCATGAAAAATGTTTGTCAGAGAAAAGATGAAAGAGAAGAAAGGGAAACACAGAGGCTGAGGAATAAACAGGTAATAACTAAATGACAATATAATAAAACACAGCTGTAATAAAATAAACAACATTTTTCATAAAACTCATTTTATTCTTTAAATACACAAGCTCTTCAGAAACTGATTAGGACCCAGATACCAGGTTCACCAAAATAAAGCTGGTGCTTATGAATAAATAGATGGTTTACACATAACAACATGTGGAAAACATAAATCAAAAAGCATAAAGGTACTTCTCATTCTGACATAGTGGAAAGTTGTTTTAATCATCTGACACAGAAAATAATAATAATTTACCTTGTAAAATATGACGGCCCTGAAAGAGAAGAAAGAAAAAAAAAACAACTTCAGAGGAAGATGTTTCTAATCTTCCTGTTTCCAAAACTCCAAAGTTCAAACAATGAAAACAATGTGGTGCGGACTTTGTCGAGATCAATCAGCTGTTCAGAAACGAGCAGGTGAAACACGTTGACTTTCCCCAAATTCTGTTTTCTGAGCATCAACACTCAAGAGTTTCCTGCTCACACTTGTCTCGGCCTTCGCTCGGACTCCTCAGAACAAAACAAACAAACAAACAAACAAAAACACGTGAATGAGACAGAAATTCCTTTAACCCTCCACTGCCTGTGAACTTCACGATCATCCACCCAGTAACTGTTCAGATGTTTGAGCCTTGACCAAAGCTCCTGCTGCTGTGGCTCAAACGGAGAACAGGAGTCGTGTCTGGCGGTCCGACACTTTCAGTGTTTACTGAACACATCGCTCATTGTTCCGTGGCGGCGGAACAAACTCGTCAGCTCAGCTTTTTCTCTGACACCACATTTTATTTTTCCTCCTGAAAACGTGCACTGAACTTTTACCTGCTCTGACAGTTCATCACCTCTACACCGCCAAACAGCTCGTCCCGGGTTAGAAACCACATTCACCTGTGTTATTGGATGAAAAGATGAAATCATTTTGTGGATTATTTTAACGAGCAGTGGCATTGAACACCCTGTGTTTGGTCTCTGAGTAAAAATGAGGAGAGCTGTGGAACAGGTCAGAGCTGACAGCTGGTGTGAAGCTGCTTTTGTCTCAAACTGAAGCACTTCCTGCGTCGCTGTGGGATTAGACACCTTCCACCTGATGACAAAACAGTATTTGTTTAATATTCTACTGGGTTTTTTTCCCTCTCACTGCAAAATGAATGTGGCCTACGTCCTATCAAAAATATTCCGTCTTTTTTTTAAACTTTTATTCCAATGATTCCAAAAATAACTCTTCAATATTTTAAAAAAAAAAAAAAAAAGTCTTTGATACGATCTCTATGCATACAGTTGATCTCATTTATAAATTCCTGACTGAAAAATGAGACGCTGAGGAGGAGATGTGAAAACGGAGACCAGGCTTCAGGTGATGGGGACAACAGTACGTGCTAACCTGGCTAACCTCCGCACTCTTCTAATCTGATTTCTTTAATAATAATAATTTTAAAAAATCATTTTTTTATTAACCACAAGACTCTCCTGTAACCACAGCACATGTTGGCAGTTCTGATCGAGCTTTAAATTTAGTGGAAAAGACGAGAAGCTGGTGAAAAAACGAAGGGACATGATTAAAACCTGAAAATCAGTCTGACGTTTTTCTGTTCGGTAAAATACTCTGACACCGCTCTCACGTCTGTTTCCATCACGGTTTGGTTTGTTTAGTCTGTAAAGAAAAGTTTTTGTGGGAAGATTTTGTTGTGTACAGACAGAGCCTGGTTAGCTGTTTCCAGTCTTAATGCTAAGCTAAGATAAGCTAAGCTAAGCTAAGCTAACCTGCCTCTTGGCTGTAGCTTCGTTTTAACTGAACACACATGAAAGCAGAATCGATCGATCGATCGATCGAACTCCTGGCAAGAAAGTGAATGTTTCCCAGAATGTTCAGTTATAAATCTGAACTTTATATATTTAGATTTAAAAAAGTAAAAGTGTGAGATGACTTGCAAAAAGCTTGAAGAGCTGTAAAATGTGATGTAAATATCACATCAGCTGTGCAAAATCTGATCATTGAACAGAGACTGAAACACTGAAGACCACCAAAAATCTCCCGAAGTAAAGAAAATCATTGGTATTTGAGCTTGAACTGGTGAAAACTGCTGAGAGGAGACTGAACAGCTGTTTGTTAAAGCAGTGAGAATGAGTGGACACTGAGAGCTGAGCGGAAACATCCCAGGAAGAGACCGCAGGTAATGAAAACGACAAAACTCTGCCGTCCGAAGCTCCACATAACCCTTATTTACCCTCCTGTGGTGAGAAGCCGGGGGTAAAACTCCAACCGGGGCTGCACCTGAACGCAACTGGGCCTCATGCATGAACCACCTGTATGAACAGATTTGTTGTTCTTCAGTGGAACATACGAGTGATTTGAGAGAATCCGTGTTATTAAATCAATGTTAATGGATTTTGAATTTTCTCTTAGTTCCAAACAAAACGCAGAGTTTGAATTAAAATGTCTTAATCTGAATGAATCCGGAGTTTAATTGACAGAAGGTACAGGTGTGGACTGAAACACGGCAGGTTCGTGCAGAGTTTGGTGAGTCTGACCTGAAGCTGTGGACACAGAGGATTTCCTGCATGAGGCCCCATCGTTCTCCTGCGCAGCAGCATCATCATTAACCAGCAGGTGGAATGAGAGGACAGTAGCCTGAGGGGACACGAGATGCGATTTCTTTTCATCACTGCAATGCACATATTTTAGAAGGGGCCGGATATGGATGTGAAGTGGCGATGCAGTAGCACCTGATCACATGAATCACCTCTCGAGCACTGAATACTGCACTCAGTAACGTCCCTTCCTTCGGTATCATCATTTCATTCAATAAGCCCGTATTAAAATAGAATAAATACATCCAACTGAGAGACATTTCGATAGAGTGTCTGCGGGAAACATTCACCGAGGTGCTCCGAGCTGACGGAGGCCAGCGGGGAGCCTGGAAGGCAGAGCCGAGGAGAACGGTTTGTAGTCTGCTTGTATTTGGTCGTGTTGTCGTTCGTGTTCCGTGTTTAGTGTTTGGCTTCTCGTACTAAAGCGGCTTTGGCGAGCACGAAACGCAGAAACGTGCGTCGGTTCATTACCAGGAAACCAACATCACATCAGCGTACGTCCCTCCAACCTCAGAGTGGGAAACGCCGTCCCAGCGCCGACCTGTCCTCTGTGACGGTGCACGTTTAGCTGCTGAGTCAGCACATCCAGCCACAGTCGACAGCTTCTCGCTCTGTGCTCAACCACCTTCTGTTCAGTGGGGTTTTTTTTTTCATACTCTGACTGTGACACGGTCTGCATGTGCATTAGATAGTGTGTGTGATGTAGAAGATGAACTCCATGTCCATGGCAGTCTGTGGTACGCTAGCGCTACCTCCATGGATGACGGGGATCAGAGCGCTGTCCAGCTCGTTCATGTAGCGCTGAGGGAGGAGCCTGCCTCCAGAGCCAGCCTGGTACTCCACCTGAGAGCAAACACACACACACACACACACACTCAGATATACTCCACACACCTTATCTGATATTCTAAACACTGTGCTGTGGTACAAACATTGTTTAGTACCATGTCGGCCTGTGTGGAGACGCGGAGGCAGATGGAGTTGATGCCACTGGAGGTGAGAACGGCGAGGTGAGGAGTCAGAGCGCTGCAGGCGGCCAAAGCCATCTCCTTCTGAAACACGCTGCAGGACGACAGCACGGACTCCAGGCTGCAGTCAGGACTCTTCAACTGGTAAAACACCTGAGGGGGACATTCAGGTGAGGTCACACACCTGGGCCTCGCTCCTCGTACGTGGATAACCAAGTTATCCAGATCATAACGTTGCCGAATGTTTTGGTTCTTCACAGCTGCTTTAACTGTTGTCGGAAACTTGACCAGTGCCCAGCGCACGGTGCAGGGTGTGAGACAGGAGACGTGTAAATGAGAATGGAAACTCACCTCTGTGCATCTGATGGTGCGACCATCTGACTCGAACTCCGAGTCCTGCTGCATCCTCACACTGCGGACGCCGTCCAGAGGCCTCCCGTCGACGCCACTGGTTTTGCTGCAGAACAGAAAACACGAGCAGGTTGTTGGCACCTTAACAGCACCTACTCTGTGGGTTTGTAACCTCAATGCATCAGAAACATCTGATCTCACAGCTGGAAACATCGCAGCACAGACACTTCCTGTACGAGCAGCTGGACTGGAGGGAGCGTGCGGTGTGACAGCAGTGGTGCTGTCAGTGTTGGTTGATTGCACAAGAGTGTGTAAATAGTTGTGTGTGTGTGTGTGTGTTCTGTGTGCAGTGCTGTTACCCTGTGTTGATGGGTGAACTCCAGTCAACCCAGCGGACAGTGACATTTTCTCTGAGCTCTCCTCCATCGTTCCTGCCGCACTGAATGTGGAAGTCTGTCTGCTCCCTCAGGGCAGAGCGCAGAGACTCCATGGTCTCTGGAGGGATCTGAATCATCAACCCATCTGACACACGAAGACAAGTTCCACTTATTCTCGTCCAACCGCAGTCAGGTATTGTACAACGTGTGTTAGTCAGTGTTTTAGCCAAACTCACAGCTTTGATATGATGAAGCTAAACTCAATGAATCAGCAACATTACCTTCAACAATGCTGGACTTTGCGATGAAGCCTGAGGAGGCTTTCAGTGCTCCATTGAACACCACGAAACTGGCCCCGGTCACTGCAACACAACACAGGCCACCACACAGTTCACTTTCTACAGCATGTAAACAGAACGTTACGGAGCTTACTCGTCCCTCGTCTTTTTATTTTGACACAAACAGAAGACGGAGGAGTGAGCGGCCTTACTAAAGACTCCCACCTGTGCGGGTCTTCCCAGGCATGCTGTTAGCCTGGGTCTGATAACTTCCCTCCTCGCTCTGGAGACACACCAGGTGAGAGTCGGCCTCCGAGCTGAAACTCGCCCCGATACTGATGACGTGCTCGTTCGATGTGTTTACCACCTTCTGCATCTGTAAAACAGATATTTTATCATTCAGAATGAACCTCTGAGGACATGAAGACATGAGTCAGAGAACAGATGAGTCTTCTCATCTGACTCATCGATGGTTCACTCACCTCATTGAAGCTGCTTTTGGGAATGTCGATGTAGCTGTGGCCCATCTCCATGTGGATCCTCAGGCCCTCCACAACTGACAGACTGTACTGGTAGTTCCTCAGGTCCTGTGGGCAAACAGCATACAGGCACTGAATCCTGTGTGCGAGTGAAAATTCACTTTCTGTGTTTGCCCGTATCCGGCGCCTCGGTGACCGACAGCATCCATCTGCTGTTGTTAATGCTGGAACTCAACCGTCAAACCAAAACTGCCCGAGGCAAAAGCGTTTATGTCTTTAGACGAGTGGTGTGATCGACTGCATCAAATTCTCAGAACGAGCAGCATGGATTAAGAACACAAGCACAAAGCACTTTTATCTCTTCCACCTCCGTCAAAAGTAAAAACTTTTATAGGTCGCCTCCAAATTTTTCACATTTTCCACTGAGGATTTTTTAATGTATTGAAACTGAAAATGTGCATAAAGACAGGTGGATGGAAACGCACTCTCTACAGCACCTGGTTATGTTAATGTACTTACAGCCAGTAAATTCATAATGGTGTGTCCCGTCTCTCGATACACAGAGTCCCGAAAACGGACACTAGTCAAAATAGTGGGATACACTGAAAAATAGAAAAGATTTAGTTAATTATCACTATGGAAACCATAAAAGCATAAACTTACTGGTTAGCAGGATTAAACAACTAATTGTCTCAGCTTTAATAATCTAAAACAAATAGATGACAAAAAGGTGAACTCAGGACAACATGAAACCTCACCAGTCTTATTTCTTAAGACAGAGACAGGGACAACACTAAGTTAGAGAAAGCCACACACCCTCGTACTCAGCTCCGAGCCGTAGAAGCAGCCTGAGTGGAAAGACTTTGGCCCAGGGCACCTCCAGTTTCTGGATCAGCAGGCCAAACAGGAAAGGCTGCGGGGGGAGAGTGAGGCCATCCAGAGGCTGACAGGTGGGAGAGAAGAACAGCATCCCAGCGTGGTCCTTACTGCCCAGGAAGCTGCTTGTGAACGTCACGTTATCCAGCTCCTCCAAAAACTTCCCTGGAACAGAGAGTCATGATTCTGTTGTTGTATATTTTTCACGAT
The DNA here is from genome assembly GCF_017976425.1 of Toxotes jaculatrix. Classification (NCBI taxonomy): domain Eukaryota; kingdom Metazoa; phylum Chordata; class Actinopteri; family Toxotidae; genus Toxotes; species Toxotes jaculatrix. The sequence continues at coordinate 23,998,676 of NC_054409.1, read as the reverse complement.
TAAAAATAAAATTCTGCTATTAAAGATTTAAAAAAAAGGTCTGCACAGTACGTGCAGTACGTGCTGTCTACCTTTTTGGGCGTCTTGGTAAATGGTGAGATAGAGTGTGAAGAGGTCTTTAGGAAGAGTTTTTTCCTCTGGCAAACACTCCAGCAGAAACACCAACTCTCTCTGTCCCAGCGCCTGCAGACCGTTAGAACCAAAACACCAGCACTGCCGACTCAGGTCTGACAGATAAAACAAAAACACAGAGTTAATAGGGGACAGGTCAGTGATGGACATGTGAGGACAGCCATATTTATCCAGTATACGCAGCATGTGTAACGCATGCCAAATAAACCCAAGATCTGAGGATCTGAGACATGTTCTACTCACATGTGACCAGTTTGACGTTGATTAGCAGGTTGGCGTTCAGAACAAATGTCAGAGGCCGGGGTCCTCCTTCCTCCAGTAAGTGCAGAATCTGGCATGGGGCAGGACTTTCCTCAACCAAAACATCTGAAGAGGAAACAGCAGGCGGGGGACACGTCGAGTTACACGCATAAGATCTCAAACTACCGTGAGACAACCTGAGACTTACTGTTACTGCCGGCGTCATGTAACTAACCATGCAAACACACAGAGAGAAACGCATACCTCCTCCGTCATCCTCGCCCGTGGTGATGAGCAGAGGAGGCAGCTCATCCTCATTGTCTGGCAGCAGACTGGGAACCCTGTTAACTGAAGAAGAGAGTCCAGAAAGCAGGGCATAATCCCAGGGTCCAGACACCGGAGGTCGAACCACCTCTCCAGCATCAGAAGCTTCAGGGGTGGGGGAGCTACTGACTCCAACCTCTGACCCCGCTGGGCCAGGCTGAAATGAGAGGGTCAGTCATAAAAAAGTGATAATCGAGTGTGTCCGTGCAGCTTGGCTGTGTGGATGACGTGTCCATGTCTTACTGTTGTTTGGTCTGAGGTGACCCCGCTGATCTCCTGGGAGCTCCTGCGGCTCGTCACCGACAGCTTGGTTGTGTCTGCCACCTCTCCGTTGGGCAAGATGCCATCAGCAAACCACACCCGCTTCTGCTCACGAGGACAACCTGACAACACGCGGAAAAGTCTTTTCAAGGGTACGGCTCAGGAACACAGACAAACAGCAAACGAGACGGTGGAAAAAGAAAAGTAATCATACTGTCGTTGTTTGGGTGTTTGAGAACAGACACAGGCACCATGACGGTGGGTGGAGGTGAGTTTAAAGTGCCGGCGGCCCGAGCCTGCTGCAAAGGGGGGATGGTGCTGCAGTACTCAGATGGGACGTTGGGGTTTGGGCTGAGACCTGTAGGACTCATCATCCGCTCCAGGGCCTGGGCTACAAGGAGACAGACGTCATTAGAGGTGTGTTAATGTTAACAGAGTTCAAATCTAGTTTTAATCTGTTCACTCAATATATCAGCCCCAAAGCTAGTTCTCTTCACCTGACGCCAGCTGTTCGGTCAGAAGACATTCGTGGTCCCCAGATGATGAAGCCTAATGACTCTGATAAACCTCTGGCTTTTTTGATCCCTTCATTTTTCATCTCGCGCCATCACCAGGTCAAAACTCTACTTCAGTTTATGACCAAATACCTCCCAAACAAATGAAATTCCCATCATCCTTAGCTGTACTTCGTGTTCAGTGCTAAATCCGCAACGTAACTGAGTGAACATGTTAGCATGCTGATGTCAGCATTTAGCTCTGTTAAAGAAATCTGTCCTAATTTGTTATGTGTTTCTACCCTCTAGTGGTAAAAACTGCTTAATGCAGCGCAGCACTATCAGTAACATGACAATGTTTTTATGCAGGATACAGACTTTACCCTCACACATACCTCAGTTCTTTACAGACACAGGACCATTCTACATCCTATCAAATTCCTTCACTGTGTTCAGTTAAGCCCTCAGGCCCCTTCTACTCATCAAACACTAGTGAGGCGCCCGGGGAGCTGGGGTATATCGGTGCCTTGCTCAGGGGCACCACAGCCATGGTCACATGGGCAGGGGAGGCGCGTCTCCTTCACCACCACCGTATCCGTTTTTTTTGCGCTTGGTCGAGGGATCGAACCCACGACCCTCCGATCTCAGGCCGGTCCAAAGCCGCACTCTTAACTTGCTGCGTCACGGCTGCCCCCCAAAGAGTGTAAGAGGGACTTTGTTTTTCAGGGTTTGCAGGTAGCGAGTAATGTTGTGTTTTCCTGTTTTATGTCCCTGATACTATGAACGAATAATAAAGGTGTGCCTGAAGCAACTGATGATGAGGATTATATTTTTGTGCTTTCTGCAGTAATGACAAATTTGTGTTTGGGAACTGCCAGTCACCGAGAAGTAACAGCAGCGTGTGTCTAACATATGTTTCACTGCTTTTAATAAAATGAAATGAGGAGGCTTGTTCAGTGTGCTTCAGTGAGATCTGGAGCAGAGGCGATTATCCTGGATAAAATCAGACACATGAACCAAAACGTGTGAAGGAGCTTGTTGAAAAGTGGACAGTTCATTTACAGTGGATAAGGTGGTGAATGACAGTTACTGCAAACAGAACAGACACGAGTCGTTACCTCCAGGAAAGCTGGCTCTGACTGAAAGGCTTCATCGGTGCCTTTCCGGCTGCAGAAAATGCTGATGTGGCACTCGTCTACATTATATTGATTAAGCATCATAGATCTTTATCGATCCGCCGTGTACCAACAACAACTACAGAGCGGCTTTCAGAAGCACACAAGCAAAGCCACATCCAGAGGAAGGAAGCACAACGCAAAGACATTACAAGTATTCAGAGCCTTGTTAATGGGGAAAAAAATAGTCCCTTGTCAGTCACACAGCAACACTGTGTGAGAGGTGTTTCACCTTGTTCTGCAAGGAAAGGATGACAAGGCACAAAAAGTCATCCAGGGCCGAAGGCAAATTACTTCACGCACAAGTAAAAATAAACAGTGACCCCGTTTTACATGTAGCACTAACCAACACAAACATTCCTCTTTAAAATCAGACAAAATGGTGATTCTTCACTATAACAACCCACAGAAACACAGTGGCAACAGTCTACTTATTAAAAAGTCGATTGCATCTTACCTCATCCTCATCATCCCCCTCTGCTAAAACTCAATCAGTCCAAATCACCGCAAATCTCCTCCTGAGAGTCTGACTTTAAACACGGGCATCGCAGCCCTCCTGAAGCTGCTCCTCGCTCATTTCCACGAGTTCACGCCTGGTGTTAGCCAGTGATAGCCTGTTAGCTTTAGGCTGGGGTGTGTGCTGTGAGCCTCACATGCTGCTCACCATACTGATATGAGAGATGGAGAGCACAGAGAGAGAGAGAGAGAGAGAGAGAGAGAGAGAGAGAGAGAAGGATCGCATCGCGCTGCTCCAGCATCCGCCCGCCACAAAAAGTGGATCACCTCTTTCTTCTTAATTTAGACAGAGCGTGAGCATCACATGTCTACTGCGTTAGTCGGGTCCTGTATCACACAAACACACAACCAAGGACAAATGCCAGTGTCCTGCTGTAACTCTCCTCCCTCTCTCGTGCCCTCTCCATCCATCTCCCCCCTCCCGTCTCCCTCTCCGTGTCCGTGATGCAGCCTTTAACTATAGAAAGGTGCCTCTCTGACGTGGACACGTAAACCACAGAAACAGAAACAACAGACATCTGATTTGACGGAGACATTAACTGATGTTTATATCAGTAAAAACAGACAAGTCTCTGTATGAATGTTTAAATGTTTTATAGACGCGCAGAGGGACATGAGAAAGGAAGAAAGCCCCTGAGCCATTCTGTACAGAACACTGTTTTTTTTTTTTTTTTTTAAAGCTTCGTGCTTTAAATATTCATCGACTGCACAATGAAAGTGTTAGCGTGAAGTTTTAATGACCAGTGAATTCAGTCTATTTTCAGTTTTAAAGGTGACTTTTAGGTTTCGTCTGTTCCTGAGAGCGAATGAGAAGCTCAAACTGACACCACTGTTAAACTGAGTTATACTCAGCATCACACAGAAGCAGCACAATCACATGGGAAAGATGTTCAGTGGACACACGTGAAACAAATGTTGTGGATTCAAGCTATAAACACAACATTAACATATCTATGTGCCGGACAGGCAGCGCTCGGTGGTTCTAACAGAGCTTTTACATTAATGAGAAACAGAACCAAAACCATGAAATCAAAACTATGAGCTGAAAGACACTAAAGTACTCTGTGCAGCTGTAAAATCTGGTGATAAATATCGGCGGCTCACTACACTCCACACCGGACGTTCTGTACAACACCTGTGTTACCACAGGTTTTTAGAATAAACAATTATAATATTTAAATCTCAATATTAAAAAAAAACAATCGCATTCTTCTAATGCTTTCCATTCCACACATATAAATAAACTGAGCATACACAACAGATTTGTTTGTCAATAGTATTAGCCACGAAACAACTCCTTCATAGATACACCGTTCTTTCTACAATCACACGGTGACAGTGAAACATTTTCCTGAATAATGAAACTACAGCTGCACGCCTGGGTAGCGATTTGGATTTAGTCTTCTCTCATATATCTGCAGAATAATATGCTGAAGTGAAACTACGGCGGCTGAACCAGTTCTCCAATGAGACCAAACCAGGGCCTTACCTCTGTTTATGGCATCAAAGCAGATGACACACACGCGAGCCTCTTTCTCCAGGTACTTCAGCTTACACTTCCTGTTGCAGCACACAGCACAGTAAACCTGCCACAGAGGAGAAAGGACAATAATCATGAAAGAGATCTATCACGGACGGTAAATCCTCATAAATAAGAACAAGAGGTACAGCGACGCACAGCACATCTCAGCGCGTTTATCCGTCTGTTTGTTTACGTCGCAGTAGTCGTGCCGTGAACAATAACACATCCTAAACAGTCCTCTCTAATGCTGTTTTAATCACTGGCCTTTAAAGGACTTAGCTCCAGCTTTAGGACACATGGCTCAGTGGAGATCTATAGAGGAGCTGGGAAAAGAACTGCTGACTCATGCTCTTTGCTGCCACGAATCCACGGTGCTATATTTGGTCCTGGGACGTAATCTGTTTTATTTAAAGGAGTAGTAAGCAATTCTGCAGAAATATTTGGACTCACCTTCAAAACAAAAACACCCCTCCCTTCAGTGTTCCTTCAGGAGCTCCGCCCCGGCCAACCCCACACTGATGGCCATCCGTTGTCATGGCTACAACTCTAACAACTGGGCTAGACCTATCGTCTTCACAGCAGACAAGCTTCGTCGTGCAGTCTACGTGTACAATGACAATAAAGACTATTCTATTCTAGACCAGATATTTTAACACAACAGTGAAACTGCCTATAAAAAATAATGGACTCAGTGAAATGCACGGGCTGATGAACGTACCTTCCCACATGCTCGGCAGTGGTGCCGCCGCTTGGTAAAAGTAAACCTCTGGTAGCAGTTCATACAGTTGGGGGCTTCAGAGTCTGGCACCCATGCAGGCTGCCTGCTCCCCAGCTCCTCCACTCCCTCTCTCTTCCAGTTCACTGGCCTGGCACCATCTGTGGGAGGCTCCCCAGGGTATGGTGGGGGCTCTGAGAGTTCATCATACCCCACACTGTAATCCGGATGCTCCTGAGTGGAGTATATAGGACTCAGATCCCTAATGTCGGAATGCTCCTCCGTAAGACTCGGGCTGATGGGTGAACTCTCTCCATCCTCTGCTGTACTCGGCCCTTTTGAAAAACCACTGATGGTCTGAAGCTGCTCCCCTTCTTCTTCTTCTTCTTCCCCTGCTGGTGGAGATCTGGCAGTTTGGCAGTGTAGCTGTTTAGGTCTCGCGCCTCCATAGGAGGGCTGCTGATTAGGGCTACTACTGTGCTGGGTCTGGAAAGTGTTGCTGGTCAAAGAGTGGTTTGCACCAGAGGAGAGTTCTGGCTCTTCTTGGCAAGGTCTGCAAGAGTCCTGTGATTGTGATGGAGCACCAGGGTTAAAACTTCCCTCTACAGACACACACATTGTTCTGTCACTTTCCGGAAAAGCCACACCTTCTACCTCCTCCCGCCTAGCTTGACCACAGCTTCTCAGTTCCTCCTCCACAAGCCTGTTCTCTAGATACCCATTTGGTTCTGAGAGACTTTCAGGCAGAGTACAATCTCCAGAACTGCTGCAATAAGAGATGCTTCTGCCCCGCTCTGCTTCAGTGTGCGCCTGCAGGAATGCATCCAGCTCTTCATCAGTGACCAACAGCTCCGCCTGGTCACTCTCAGGCAGATACTCGAAGCCAAACTCAGGAGGATCCACTGGACTGGGTTCTGAGCGATCAGAGGAGGTGTGGTCTGCAGGGGCAGCAGGAGCAGCTTCCGGAGAGACATGCTGCCCCTCTGGAGACAGCCTGCCCTCTGCGATCAGCCGGGACACGGACACTGACGAGTAAACAGGTTCCTTTAGACAGGACCCATCGGCCTCCAGCGCTGCCAGGGAGTCTGCCTCTGTGCTCTCACACACGTCTGCCTCATCACACTGCTCTGGAGCTTGCTCTGATTCATCTTCTGTGGTCTTTGGTTTCACCAGAGCTCCACACATGGACACAGCGATGGGCAGGCACGATAAGCCCACAGGTTCGCTGTCTGAAGCCCCAGACTTCAGACCTGCAGGAGACTCTGCCTCACCTTCACCTGAGGCTTCTTGTGACTCGTCCTCTTTATTCACTGAGGTTGTAGTTGTTGTTTCTTTAATGCTCTCCGCAGGCAGAGTGCCCTCTGGTTCACTGTGGTCTAAAGAGTTATCCACCGCTAGGTTTGAAGAGGCCACCTCCTCACAGCCCCTCTCCTCTCTGTCAGCTGACTCTGTCGTCCTCAGTGACAGTGAATCATCTGTGGACTCACAGCTCCTCTCCACTGCTGCCGGAAGAATGACGTCCAGCAGACTGAGTGAGGCAGAGTATCCACCACTCTGATCATGGGAGTCGAGGCTCAGCAGTTCGTCTGTCCCTGCAGAGGCTTCCTCTTCCTTGACGTCTCTACAGCCAACGCTTTGGCTTAACCCCCCTTTCTCCTCCGTGACAACGGGGCTGTTAAAGTCCACGAGCAGGGCCTCCTCCTCCTCCATTTGCTTTTCCACCATGTCCAGCTCGCTGAAAGCATCGTGGCTGTTGGTTCTGACCAGGATGGCCGAGCTTGTGTCGTTCACAAGGTCACACACTGGTTTCAGAGATCGATCGGGGCAGGGAGGAGCAGAGCTTTTAGCTGGCCTACGGTCCACAGAGGAGAGAAGGTCCACTCCAGTGAGAGGCTGACCTTTGACCTCTCTGTCATCGGTGCTGTGGTTGTGACCACTGGAGCGGTCGGGACAGTTGGTAGCAGAACCATAATGAAGAGAGTTAAGGTCAGGGACGCTTGGTGGGACAGTGGACGCCTCTGAGGATAAACACTGAGAGCCCAGTGAGGAGAAGGGGAACGCTGAGGGCTTCAGGAAAACAGATTTGCAATCAAGTTCCTCTGTAACAAAAAAAAGAAGAACAAAAGTTAAACTCAGCCACCCTTTAAAAATAAAATCATATAGATATAATTCTGATCAATTTCTGATTTTAAGTAATACAGTTAACAGGCTTTGAGAGAATTAGAGACAGAAAAAATCCAAAATCAGTTAATACATACAAAGTTATGAATCAGACATTATTGCAATGTGTTTGAGCTAAAACTAAGTCAATTTATAGTTTAGTCCACTGACTAAGGATTTCCTGAATGATTTACTGGTTATACACAAATATCCTATTGCCCTGCAAACTTCCCCATGAGGATCAAGAACATCTTGTGTTATCTTATCACACTGTTTTTTGGACTGTTGGACAAAGTAAGAGATTTAATAGATTCAACTTTGGGAAGCTGTGAAAGATATTTTTCTCTTTTTCCATATTTAACAGACCAAACAAATCCATTACACTGATAAACAGATTAATCATTGACAGAAATAATCGGTAGTTGCAGCCAAAGAGCTTACCAGTATTGAGCTCAAAGTCATCAAGCAGTTTGTCGAGATCACATACAGCTGCCTTGAAGAAGCTGTCCATGCTGGGCTAAAACAAAGGGCCCTTAATCCCCTTCAATTCCTAAAAAGAAAAAAAGATGTGTTGTAATACTGGAAAAAGAAAGTATGATTTCAAACACCTGCTTTCTCACTGTAAAACTTTCCTTTAGGAACAGGAATCTAGGTCACGTCTCGACACATTGTGACTTCCTTGTTTACTCGCATGGAGAAAAGCAGCTTAAAGGGTTAATGCAAACAATAACACAAAGTCAAACATGACAAATTACAGAAAAACAAAAGAGAACACAACCTCTCTCGTTTTAAATAAGTAGCCTGCATGGAGAAGGGACTGTCATACACACCATTCTCACAGCAAACACAGTGTTGCATCATGTGACTTTCTTCAACCATCAGTCAACACATATGAATTAGAGATTACTGTCAACACCAACTAATTAAGTTTCCTCTGTTGGGTAGAAAATGGTTTCCACTTTGATTATTAACCTTTTAATTTGTAAAAATTCTTTCTTATAATCAAAAACACAATTTCTATTGATTCTCTAGATTTAAAAATACTTTGTTTTTTTCCACTGATGCTTGAGCACTACCACCTGAGGCCAATGTCATGACTTTCCTTCTCCATGTTGCACAGGAGTCACATTGTCTAACTTCAGATGGCCTGCAGCTGTTTGGTGGAGCAAACTACAGAAAGCTCAACACAACTGAGAACCAACTTTTACCAGAGAGGGAAACATTAATATCTGTGTTTCTGTCATTATTATTATTTATTTTTCCTTTCTGTCACTGGGAAAACAATGTGATGCATAAGTCATAAATGCCCCAAACTCAACCTCCGTGCAACAACACAAGGAAGAAAACTGCACAAGCCACACACAGTAAGAGAGAAATGTGTCATGATAATGTGTTGTTGTGCCACAGTGGGTCTCTGGCAGCTAACTGCCTGCAATAATACACGGTGCTAACACAACAACACCCATGGCGCTTCAAGTCTGTGGAAGCGCAGACTAATAACAGTATCACTCCCACTAATTTCAGCTTCAGCCTCAGACTCAGTAAACACAGGAGTCCACAGGGTTAATCACACAATGCTTTAGCACAATAACAATGATCCCACAGTGAGAAGTGTTCAGCCAAACTTCTTCTCTCCTAAAGTAAAGCTCCACAGATCAAATACATTCTCAACGCCTTTAAAAACATCTGATCTGACACACCCCTTGTTTTAAGCTGGATTCATGAAACAGGATGTCTGAAATCAGCTAGCATTACTGGGAATGAAAGTAGGACAAGTTCCAATAAAACAAATCTTTAGCATGGCTGAAAATAACTCTCTATTAAAACTGAAGGCAAAACATCAAATACTTTCTAAAAATTAACTGCTTGAAAAAAAGGAGAGAACAACACCCTCTTCTCCACAAATGACAACCAGTTTCATTTAAAACCTTTTAATACATATTCTATTGCCAATGATAGCATTTAGTAGGTAACTCAAGTTCTTCATTATATCAAAGTACTTTTAAAGTGTCCGGTGTTTTAATCAGATGACTGATTTGACTCTTTGATTTCCTGCAATCTGTGTAAATAACATCACTCTTACAGATGCTTGTGATGGCTTTATCCAGTGAACTCCATGTATCACTCTGTCCCTGCATACCTGAGGAGCAGGAAGTACTGTAGACTTTTACACAGAAATCAGCTGATGCAAATCTCAAAACAAGAGTGTTAACAGAAAGGAAGCAGGTTGTGGTGACACCACAACATGAAAGACACTAAAAACAGATAAAACAGACGTGGCTCCGTTTTCTACAGGTCAGTGTGTGTTAGTGAGGTGTAAATTTAGCAAACAACTTCTCTCCAACCTCCTCCAGAAACACTCTCTGTACTGTTGTGTCACACAGGAACTGCTAACCATGTAGGCTAAATATGGCAGGGAATGAGGAAGCCAGTCTTACTAAACAGATGAATGTCTGTTAATCATCACAGTAAAATATGAGTTACCAGCTCTCAACAACAGCCATGCGATATTTCCCTTTAATTAAAAAATCACGTATCTCTATAACTTTTAGTTTTTGTGACCAACGTTTTTAGTTCATTTTTCCATGACACAACTAAAAACTATACAGTACCAACTCATGTAGTATTTCTCTAATTAAAATGCTGCACGATTGTAATCTGCGGTCAGGTGACATTTAGGATCCGCAGCAGTATTTCTAAGGAGATGGGTCAACTATGGAAATAAAAACTAAATACTGAGATGAGATTTGTTTTGGCTGTAGAGTGTGATCTGAATACCGTCTGAATACTGAGGCCACCGTACTAAACGCCAACCATCGCCATCCAGCGCAGGCTGGTGTACATGCGTCCAGCCGAAGTCACAGAGCTGTATGTCATTATCATAATCTAACAGATTTTCATGTCATTTAAAGAACGTTTCACTTAGCGGTCACACTCCACAAGAAACCCCACAGCAGGAAAGAAGCAGCTTGGTGGACATTTTCAGCATGAAGGCGAAGTGTCGCCCACTCTCTGCCGTGTTAAAACCTTCACGCAATTAGCAAACAAGCTAACTAACCTGGATAGCCCAATAAAGAGCTACTGATACACACGAAACCGCTCACGGTTAGCAAGCAACGTTAGTCGTTAACATTTCCCCGTAACAAAGACACTTCGCATGAGCTTTAACTACACATCGACTATCAATAAACAGCCCGTTGTCACCTTGAATGAACGTGATTAACCTGAAGCAGGTGTAGCTAAAGTTAGCCTGTTAGTTGTTACTGAGCGCTAGCTAACGCAGCTAGCTCGCCGTGGGTTAACCTGGTTTGTTTCTGAATTCCTCACCAGCTCTGTTTTATTCCACAGCTCCGCCGCCGTCTTCGACGACCACGCTCATTTTCCGTTTCGAAGTGGGAACAAACGCGGCCGGTACCGTCGTCTCATTCTCCCAGAACACAGTGAAAGTTGCCGGGGAAGCTCGCTGTTGGGATTAGTTTTGTTGGAGATGTGTAGATTCTGCACTCAGGCGGCCATCTTGAGCGGGCTGTCGGGGAGGTCGCAGGCTCTGCTCAGACCGCCTGCCATGCAATTACTCTGCATACAAAATCTGCAGTTAGTCGGGATTATAGTTGAGAGAAGCGGTGGCAGTGCGCTTCTTTTCGCTTCACTTTTACACACATTGCGGCCCGTGAGCCCGCTGGATTCTGCTTTTAATAAGTAATAATAACTTTACAGTTACAGGTTTTTTTTTCTTGCTGAAGTTTGGGCACCACTGGGCAGATTACACACTTGATGATGACTTGTTGATTTTTGACGTGAAAAGAAATAAATCCACCCTCTGCAGCAAACTGACATGTCAATGCACTGCTTCTCTTTATTTCATGAACTTTAATAAATTAAACTGTTAGGGGATGTGAGAGTACTTGCCCCGCCCCCTTCTTGATTTAGGAATTTTCAGCCACTCCTCTTGCAGATCGCTTCAGTTTCTCTGATATTTTCAGGCTGTTGTACACACACAGCATGTTGAATATCTACCCACAGATTTTCTACTAAAGTGACCTCCGCAGTCACCTGAGCTGAACAGAACACCTGTGGGATGTGGTAGAACAGGAACATGCATGTGCAGGTGACAAATCTGCAAAAAAATGTATGTATGTATATATTTCTAGTGATATGGCTAATAGACTAATATGAATGATGGATATTTGATAACAATATAGTGAATATATAGATAATTACAGTAGTGTGATGGCAATTGTACTGAAGTAAGTGATCTGAATACTTCTTCCACCATCGCTCGTCTTGTCCCCAGTGCCTCTGTGAGTGAAATGAATCCTATGAAGGCAAAGGCAAATTTACTTTACAAACTTACAAGTCATCTATTCAAAGTGATTTAAAAATAAAGAGTGAATCTGAAAGAAGATGTAAACACATACAAAACAGATTAATGGGGAAGACAGAAATACAAACAAGCGCATGTAACAAACACGACATTAGAGGGCAGCAGAGAATAACAGGGATTTGAGGCTGCGGTTAAAGCAGTGTTAGAGCGCCTGTGAGACTCAAGTTCATCTCAGCCTTCATTTATGGTATAAGTGGTGTTTTTACCTAATTTGCGGCATTAAAAATAAATCCTCCAACTCTGCCATCTGCCATGTGTGCCATGAGTATCACTTCATATTGTTACTTGCCTCATCAAAGACGTCAATTCGTTTCACAGAGAAGAAAGGGTCTCAGTTTCTGCACATTTTCTAAAAGCACATAAGCACATAAATATAAATATGTTTGAATCTGCAGCAACATTAGGTTAAATGATAACCGAGTCTCTTCAACTCAAAGTCTTTCTCCACCCCACGTAAATCTGAGCCTGCCCTGCTCCCTCCGGACCGGTAGGTGGCGGCGGCACACCGGGGCGCCGGCTGTCAGCCATTTAGAACCAAACTCAAGAAGAAGTCGAGCACGAAAGCAAAGAAACAGGAAGAAGAAGAAGACGCGATCTGTTCCACAATGACTTCGACCAGGAGATTGGGCAAGGTAAAAAAAAATCCACAATTATTCCATTTATTCCACTTTGAGAGGGTTTAAACTACTTGTTTCGACCGCGTGCGTGTAGCTACGGACCCGTCGGCCGAGAGAAAATGTCCCAGTGTTTGGCGTTTCTGTGTCCGACAAAATGAAAGGAGAATGACGTCCAACGAACGGTGACTGAGAGGTAACTAGTTAGTTAGTTTGAGCCGCCGGCGGAGCGTGATTCAGCACTAACGGAACACTGCCAGATACAGCACCGAGTCCCGCAACCCGTCTGTACCCGACGGGGAAGCGATAACGCGGCGTGTCGGTGGAAAGTCTGTCCGCCTGCTTAACGTGCTGTCACCGTCTGAAGACGGCAGCTCTACCGAAAACATGGAGACTCTGGGTCTGGGGCGTGACGTTAGACCTTATCCTGGGGATTCGCCGTATTAAACAAACAACTAAACGGTTAGTCGGTGGACGGAAACTAATCGTCTGGTTTAGTAATTTCTCAAGCAAAAAAAAAAAAAAAGCCACATATTCTCAGATTTCAGCTTCTCCAGTGTGAATATTTTAGCTGACTTTAAACTGAATATCAAGGCCACAAATAACATTTTTTTCCTTATCATTTTTCAGTGATCAGTCGATTTATTTTACTGATTAATCTTATAGTCATTGAAATATAAATTTGGAAAACATACCTACAGTTGTAAAGTTTGGGCAAATTTTGTTGTTTAAAGAGAAGTAAATACAAACACTGCAGCCAATAGACATTAAAAATATCCTCAACTATTAATGCAGTGTTTTTATTTCATGAACTTGGATTTTACTAACTTGCAATTTCTAGAAAGTGAAAGTGAAAATAGACTGGCTTCTATGACAGGCCTCAGAATCCACTGTGAACAACTTCAGCAAACACAAGCTGAAGCTTTTTGGAAAGGCCCTCACATCCCCCTGACCTGAACATCACTGAAAAAAAATAAATCTGTGGTTAGGTCTTGAACATGCTGTGTGTGCAGGGCAGACTAAAAATATCTCAGAACTTGTAGTGACCTGCAGGAGGAGAGGCTGAAAGTTCCTAAATCAAGAGCAGAGAGAGTCATGATTGCTGATAATGATCACGGAAAGGGAAGAAGAAAAGAACGAAGATCTGATACCCTCGCCTGCGTTCGTATTTTGGACTTTTGTTTTATGAAATATTAGATAGTGTAACTGTTTTGAGTCAGAAAAGGTTTGTTTAAATGAAGCAGTGTGAGAGTTTCACTCTTTGGTGATGAAACAACTCGCAAATGTCTGAAATGAGGCAAAAGGCTCCAACTTCATACTGTTCAAGTCAAAAGGTTTGAAATCACTGGCTTAATCTTTAACAGTGAGTTGCATTTTATGAGATGATCATATATCCATAAAATCCTAATCTGTACAGTAACTGCTTCTGTCAGGAGAATGTAAAGGAGTACAAAGTACAATATGTCCCTCTGCAATGTGGCGGAGTACAACGATAAAGCAGCATAAAATAAAACTGCTTGAGTAAACGTGCACAGGTGCTTCCCGACACTGTATAAATGTTTAAAATCTTTTAAAAACTCGTTTTACTTGAGCTCAATGGGCAGTGAATGACTCTCTGCACGGTTGGCACAGTCCCACTGTCTCTTACTTACAGTTTCACTGTGACTCACCAGGATTTGGTTTTGATTTGTTGTACATCTGTTACACCAAAGCCTCTGTGTGAGGAATTCCCCTTGAGAGAACATGAGCAAAGTGAGTTCTTACGACTTCCTGAATCCCACTGGCAATCCACTTTTACTGTTCAGGTAAATGACAGTGAAGTGTCTGGTGACAGGAAGTAGAACAGTTTGTACAGATATAAACTAGTACTGATTCAGATTCAAGTAAAATTTCAGTATTGTGTTGACGGGACCTCAGCCTGATATCTGCACACAGCTGTTAGCGAGTCCTAGCTGCCCGGCGGGGACAGACCGAAGAAAGAAGAATCCACACACTGTTCACTCAGCGTCCACGGCCTCTCATCTCGCAGCCAGAGATAACATCTCGCCGACAAACACAAACAGAGCTCAGATCAGTGTGCGGAGTCTCTTCAGCCTGTCCCTCTTGTAAATGTGATTCGCTACAGGATCAGCCAGAGTCAGCTGACCGTCCTGAGTCAGGACAGTTCTGTAAAGTTCGGTGGGTCCAGTTTACAGGACTGTTATCACCTACGTTACTTTTTCACTGACCTTTTTGTGCTCATCGATTTCCTCTAAGCAAACATTTTACACATGATGCAGCTCAAACTCTGAACCACTTACAACAAGCAGTATAAAATCTATAGGAAGGAAAACAGAGGAAAACAGATTCTGTAACGAGTGAAGATGAGCAGAGTGGATCTGACTCACCGTGGAGACAGTGATGTAACTGTTTACTGTCTGACTGGATTCAGTCCTGAAGGCTTTTCACCCGGCAGCGTTCGATGCATTAGTATTCTTATATAGACTCTGTTGCAATTCAATACAACAGCTCAGCCACGACGTCGACCTCCACAGAGTTAACAATAAAAGTCCAGCACATCACCGCCGCTGTGACCTCAACTCTGAAACACAGGGCTGAATTAACACCTCTGTGAAAAACAGACTACAGGCATCAGAAGAGCAGATTGTATGGCAGAACAGTTGCATGAGATTGGAGCGGTGTACCTGATAAAGGGGCCAGTGAGAGTGCGTTCTCCATGAGCGAGTGGGCTCCCAGTAATCTCACCATTTTATCCCATTGTAAATCATTTGTGTTTTCTTTCAGGAGCTTGATGACATCCGTAAATCTGGGATGAAGCATTTCCGCAACATCCAAGTGGATGAATCAAATATCTTGACCTGGCAAGGGCTCATTGTTCCTGTAAGTAATGAAGCGATGCTAAAAGCTGCAGCATCCATTGCATGTCCTGTGTTCTCCACCAGGGCCAATTTATATTTTATATAAAAACTTAATGTTTGAAAAAATGTATTTTTTACTGTAAAAAGGTTTGATGAACCTGATTTCAGTTGGAGTTTAATTAAAAACTTTGATTAACATTTTTTTGTCTCCCCAATCTACATTCTCCAAGGACTGTCCCCCATATGACAAAGGAGCGTTCCGGATTGAGATCATCTTCCCGGCAGAGTACCCCTTCAAGCCACCCAAGATCACCTTCAAGACAAAAATCTACCATCCCAACATTGACGAGAAGGGTCAGGTCTGCCTGCCGATCATCAGCGTGGAGAACTGGAAACCAGCCACAAGAACCTGCCAAGGTGAAGGGAGAGGGGGGGTCCTCAGGTGGACACAGACATCAGATAAATGATAATGTGGCACCATAACCTCTGGATGTGGACGTGTCCTGTTCACAGCTTGTTTCTGCTCCTGCCGGGTGGCAAAAACACACACTTATTACAGGTTTAAATGGCAAAATGCAAACAGAAATTCCTCACTGCTGTTTGTGATAATCTGAAGTTGTGTGAAAACTTCAAATATGAAAACTGTGACTTTCGTGCAAACATGGGTTTTTTTTTTATGCCCTCTCTCCTCCAGTGATCCAGTGTCTCATTGCTCTGGTGAACATCCCTCAGCCCGAGCACCCGCTGAGGGCAGACCTGGCAGAGGAATACACTAAAGACCGCGCAAAGTTCATGAAGAATGCCGAGGAGTTTACAAAGAAACACAGTGAAAAGCGACCTGTAGACTGACGACACAGCATTGACACTCACGGCTGTTGGCCTCCTTTCTGTTTCCTATTGAAAGAGCTCGCCCTGACTCTCTGTTCTTATCTCTAAACCACACAGAGATGCCCTGTTCTCGCATACCTGCATTGTTTTAGCACTCTCCAGCCACTCCTTAATAGAGGCTTGTGTTTCTGTTTCCCTTTGCCAAAAAAAAAGCAGGACTTTTTGGTGAATAGGCAGGCTCTGGCCTCTAGGTGTCACCTTTTGGTTTGTTAATGACTTCTTTCTACTGATTTCTTTTTAGAAAAAATAAGAAAATTGTTAAGAGGTGGCATCCTGGAAAGTAAAAATGTCAGAAATAATTAAAAGTGCTGTTCTGCCTACTTAAATGTTGAATGTTTTCTCACATTAATCATTAGCTTATGCGGACCTGTTTACAGATTTTTAAGCTTTGTTTTCAAAAGGTAAAAACAGCACTAAAGCTGTTGTTTACATTTGTTGTCTCTTTACTTTCTTTTCCTTTCGTCTGTTTTTCCCTTAAGATGCACTGTAGCCTGTGAAATCACCCGTTGCAGTACAAATTAAAAGTTTGCTACTGATGCAGAATTCCACATAACACATACATTTATGTGTATGTTGGAAGAGAAATCCCTCCCAGTTAAAATCCCTCCACCTGTGCTGGCCTCCCAGGAAACTGCATCCTGTCAGTGAGCATTACAGTCATTTCTATGCAGGTGGAAAATTGAATGTTTTTTGTTTTGATGACCTGACTACTGGATGTCTGGACGCCAGGCATAAATCTGCAGGCGCGTCACAGTTTTCTTAGTTCTTACATTTCGTGAAATTACATTTTCTAATCTGTTGTTCGGTTCTGCAGAAGAAATAAGACAAAGTTTGGCTTTAAAACGGTTCAGATGTGCTGTGTTTCTCACCCAGTGTTTGATTGTTCCTGCTTATCTAATCACAGTTCTGACATTATTTGCATACTAAGTGCAAGATGTACACAAACACTGACTGAATTGTAATATGTTTTCTGCAGTGTGGTTGTGAACAGCAGTAAAACAGCTCCAATCAACTTTTCTTATCAGTGAATATTTTCTGATAGCTGACGAATCCCGGCTCAGCACCCGCAGATTCTGCCGTTAACACATCCAACTGCAGGTGGAGGACAGAAGCTCACCAGTGAATAAAGATTTGTGATGGATGCTCAATCAGACCTGAATTGTTGTTTATCTTTTGAAGTCTTTGTGTAAACTACAACTTACAGCTTAAAGAAAAGACCCGGAAAAAAGCAGAGAAAATTCAGGCAAATTCCAGATAAATGAGAAATGAAAGTGAAAGAAAAGTCAGTTACATTTCCAGATGTAAATCACGTCAGGTCGTGTGAATGAAAGCAGTGAGGTAGGGTGAAAGTGAGTAGGAAAGAAAGAAAAGTCAAAGAAACCATCAGATGTTTAGTATTGTTGGCTTTACTGAAGTCAGGGTTACACTGAAGACCTTAACTTGAGGTAGAACTTTCCCCTAACAGCAGATCCTGTGTAAGATTAGGTTACCCTAAAGATATGAAACGTTGGTAGGAGGCGTAGAGACACAGCCTCCTCTGTAGCAGTGGACGGACGTCACTCTGAGGCTTCTCCTCAGGCTCAGTTTGGGAGGGAGCACTGAGCAGAGAGCTGACCTGCTACTGCTGATGGCGTGATGAGTCCAGCTTTTATTTCTTAAACTGAGCGATGGGAGCTGGGACTTTGATGTCCTGGCCTTTCTCCAGCCTCTTCTCACACTCGATCAGGTAGTTGACCCCATCGATCAGCAGCTGGACCAGCTCCACCTAAAAACACACACACACACACACTGAAGTTCATCTCTGCAGCAAAGCACTGACTTTTATGTGTCTGAAAACTGAGATGATGAAATTAAGTTCCAAATTAACATGAACAACAAAAAAAAAACAACTATCAGCAGATTTCTTAGAGACAATATGGCTGCTGGATCCTCACCTCAGATTTGCCCAGGCGGTCGTTGTTGGAAATGTCAAACGTGTCTCCAGTAGCAGCTGTGTCCACTCCTCCTGTGCCTCTTTTCTGCAGCCGCAGGTTGTCGAGGATCTTGGAGAAACGTGGGTCCTGCAAAGTGTTTTCAATCATTTGTGACATGGTGCAGCTACGGCCAAAAAACACTGATTTCCATCAGCAGAAACGGGAGGAAACTGTGTTTGTTGGGGACTATTTTCAGCAGCGGATCAATCCACATTCGGTGCTGTAGTGATCATTTACGGTTCCAGGAAAAACAGCCTCTGAGTTCCTGTAGCTGTTATATTGTGGGACAGTCTGTGAGACATGAGCGTGTGTGTCTGAACGTGTGTGTTACCTTGCTGAGTTTGGGCAGGCGTACGTGCACGCCCGCCCTGAGCCCGGTGCCCAGGTTGGAGGGACACGTGAGGATGTAGCCCAGACGCTCGTTCCACATGAACTCCCAGCCTCTCTCCTGGATCAGATGCTCAACCTGTACGATATGAAATGCAAAGCGTTACGCTTCATCCTGGGGGGGAACAGGAGTGTCTGCACAAAACGTCATGGCAACCCATCCATTATTTGTTCAGATATTTCAAGCAGTGAATCCTCAGACGTGCTACCAGCATTATTACTGTCTCTGTCCGTCATCACAAAGACCCGTTTCTGTGTCCGTTTATTTCACAGACTCTCACTTTACCTGTTTGAGTCCTCGGCAGAATCTCTCGAACACTCTCTTCATGTTGCCTCCCTTCTCCATGGAGATGACTCTGGTGTGGTCCTCCTCATTCACCCAGATCAGGAAGGTCTTCTCGTTGTTGTGCCTGGAGAGAACCAGCTAAAGGACGTAAATGAAGAGCTCTCCAGGTAAAACTCTCCTTTCATTACCGGAGATGAGTCACGGCCATGAAGGGCCTGATTTCACAGACGTTTTATATTCGTGCTGCTTGTCTGAATTCATTTGCACAACAGTGTTAGGAGGGACACACACATTTGTAACAGAAAAACACACACACACACACACAGTTCCTGTTGGTTTAGCCCCTAGAAAGTATTTTTTCCACCAACATGCGTCAAAAAAGCAATAACTGAATGCTTCTATTGAGCCTCACAGGACGTAGACAGATATTTAAAATGAAACACATCACTGGCGTGGATCAGTGTGTACGGTCACACAGCAGACGTGCAGGACGGCCGAACAGACCCTACCAGATGCCCCTGGCGTCTGGCCAGTCTCTGGCCATAAAGGCACATGTCAACAACGGAGAGACAGGCTTGTCAAACAGGAAGTGGTCCTAAAGGTGGGAGGGGTACGGGGAGGCAGACACAGGTTGAAGAAGAAAACAGAGGAAGGGGATGTTAAAGAGGAGTAGAAGGACTGGAAGAAACTGCAACCTCCACCTCCAAAGGAGAGGAGAAGGACAGAATAAATAAACTTCACAGGTCAGGACTCTGGAACAGGAAAGGGTGTGGGTCAGTTGTTGGAAACGCATTGAACTGCATTTCCTTTCTTTTCTTGGGATTTCACAGAACAGTCTCGGCCTTACCAGATCCCCCTGGAGTCAGGCCAGTCTCGGGCCATAAAGGCCGAGGTGAGTAACGGAGACACGGGCTTGTCAAACAGGAAGTGATCCTTATGTAGCGCAGCGTGAAATGGTCAAAGCAGAAAGGTCAGTTAAAGTGAAGCGACGTAACCCCAGGGACCGACTGGGATTTATCTGTATTCAGATTTACACTTTGATAAATCTGTGGGACTTTATATCATGAACTTCGATTAAAAAGAGAAAAAAATATTTTTTTTAATCTAACGAGACAGTGAATATTTTCAAGATGAAACTCACGTCAATGAGCTGCTGCTGCTCCTGCTCCGTCATGTCTCCCAGGCTGTAGTAACGTCCTGCCAGGTCTCCCTTCAGGCCGGCCAGGGCCGTCACAACCACCCGCTCCACCTCACGACGCTCGGCCCTCGAACAGGCCGGGGGGAGGCTCAGCCCGCGGATGCTGCGGCCAGTCCGGACACGGGAAGAAAGAACGTAATTCTCATCAAACATGCCGTGGGTGATCTGCCAAGAAGAAAAGAAAATATTGTTTTACAGGTGTAGGAACAGTATGGATGGAGTGATGATGGAGTGATGGGGGTGTTACGGTGTAAACACCTTGGAGGAATCCAGGTCGGTGGGGTGCGTCATGGCTCTGGGGTCGTAGCCGTTGTGCCTGTCTTTGATGACGGGATCAAAGAGGTCAGCAAACACCTGAAGGGAACAGTAAACACAAACACAACAACACAACAAAGTCAAAGGTTATTCAAATAAAAAAAAGGCATTTCCAAGACCAGAAACTGACTTTGAAGCTGTTTTTAGTATCATGAAGTTACAAAGGTGTGGCCTCCAACTTTAGAGTTTCTCTAAACTCAACTTTTAGTCTTAGATATTTTGTGTCCACAGTCCCTGATAACTTACAGTAAACCATGAGTATCTGCATCTTTACAACAGAGAGAACAAAGTGCAAACTGATTATTCAGAGTTGAGAAACACACAAACTGTGACCTTTGACCTTTGTCTTACCTCATAGCTCTCCTCATCACCAGCCACACAGCCCACCGTCTTGATGAAAGGGTGTCCGGGGTTGTCCACTCCAGTTTGGATGCACTGGTCCAGGGTCCAGTTGTTGGGGGTGAGCTTGTCCCTCAGTTTGGCGTAAATGGCAGGAGTCAGAGCCGAGGCCATGCAGTTGTTGTGTTTCCTCAGGTCAGGGTAGTCAGAGCTACAGCACAGCAATGAAAGGACTTTAATGAACCCGGTCTCATTGTCCTGCTGCTACTGGTGACAACACGGTTTTTCAGATTTAAGTCACAAAATATATATATATATATATATAGGACTTTTTGACCTGGATTCAACTGCAACTTTCAACTGAAACTTGACTCCTTAACAGCGTGACTTGACTCGAAGCCAGAACATTCAGTTGGCTGAGACGTTTGGCTGCAGTCAGAGATTCAGTTTTCACGGTATGTGTTAATGTAAGGGAAGCTGTGCATAACCACACACCCTGCATAGATACTGCATTTTTATTTACCAGGTCAAAACTTCATACTTGGATGTTTTAATGTTTGAGGGAGGCCTGTAGGTCGTCAAGCCTCACGGCAAAGATAACATGG
The DNA here is from genome assembly GCF_017976425.1 of Toxotes jaculatrix. Taxonomy (NCBI): domain Eukaryota; kingdom Metazoa; phylum Chordata; class Actinopteri; family Toxotidae; genus Toxotes; species Toxotes jaculatrix. Next base: position 23,977,290 of record NC_054409.1, on the reverse strand, counting down.
CTCCATACGTCTTAGCAACTGTTGTTTATTTACATCTAGCAGACACTGCTGATGTAAATATGCCTGAGGTTTTCTGTGTGTTAACAACTTGAACCTGAAAGAACAGAAATTGAAGTAATATGATAAAATACATCTTCACAACAAACCCCCTCCAGGTTTCCTCCACAACACCAGGACCACAAGCTGGAGGATGGACGACCTGTTGTAGCAGATATTCTAATTTACTGGTGAAAGCTTCTAACAAATGTACGACTAATCAAAGGATATAGGCCCAGACTAAAGGGAGAGAGCCTGGCTGTGAGTATGTGAAAGAGTGAGAGTGAGTCAAAGGTAAAGCAGACGAAACCTGAGAGCGTCAGTGATACGGCAGCACGGTGCCAGCGTAGCTGCTGTGACTCTTCATACTCGCGGTGTGCTGACGCCACATCCACTCACTCGCTCACTCACTCACTCACTCTGATCCTCAAATCCTGCTCAGTTTTTGTGGGACGCTTTCACTTTGTGAACACATGAGTTTCCAAACAGTCTGGAGTATTTCTACTGATGTCACCTCTCCGATGCTTCTCTTGTGGAAACGAGAAATGTGCAACGATGTGAAGCACGTAGTCAGTGTCTGTGTTGCCAAGGCAGATAATTATAGAGCTTGGACTATTCACTGACTCATCAAGGTCATTCATCCCCTGCACTTACAGTAAACACTCCTCATCTTTATCTGACTCCTCATGAACATGGCGTTCCCGTTACCCTGTCCTACCTGGGAGGATAAAGCTTGTTCTTCGCCTCAGCAGCCAGAGAGCCATTTTCACTCATCAGGAAGCCGGTCGCCACCGTTCCTGCGCCCAAGCTGGCCAACAGCACAGCCGTGTTACGGCCAGAGATCAAACGTGTGAAGGAGCTCGCCATCTTTCCGCTCGTTGAGTAAGTCTTCGTCAGAAGCAAGTGAGCTGGAGAAAAAAGAAAAATCACAGATGAGAACCACTGTCGTTTCTGCTGATGATACGTACAGTACATGGAAAACACACTGGAGGGTAGAATTTAACAGAATTTACACACACAGATTTGGCATCAGCTGTTTCATTCATGCTTCACTATCACCCGCCTTACCTGCATGGCTACAGGCCAACTACTCTCATCCAGCCACATCCATGCAGGTTTACAGCTTTCTCTGCTGTGGCCTCGTCACAGCAACATTTAAAACAGCAAAATAAATCAACTTCAGTGGAATCGCTGTGATTGAAACGTCCGGTTCCTCCGTGCAAGTGTCTGCGAACATGCACAAACTCACACCTGCTGCTTCGACGACCCCTCCGCCCTCCCTCAGGTTTGTGTTCAATACAATAACAAGATTAGAAAAGGCAGGGCTGTGGCAGATGCTCTTAGCCTCTTAGCATTATCACAGTGTCCCACCCACAGAACAGCAGGTTTCATACGACCATGCAGTCTGTCCTAAACCCAGAGAGACAAAGGAAAGGTGGGACTTGAGACAGCTCTCATGTGCAGGTCGAACTTTGATCATTGCAGACAGTTAAGTCCATTACAACCAATTTACAACATTAAATTTAAAACTTTTCTTGAGGCTTAATGAAAGTGTTGTGACTGGAAGGTCAGTTTCCAACTTGTCCTTCACAGACAGGGGGTAGAGACCATGAGACTGTGTCTTAATATAGGGGAGGGAGGCAGTGAGGACATCATCACTCCTGTTAATCCTGGTCAAAGGTGAGACATGTCCAATCAGTCCCCTGCTCTACACATTCACCCACTAACTCACATGATTTTCATGCACTGTTTTTATCCAACGACTGATTTTTCCACTCACTGTGTGGAGGTTAAAGACTGTGCACTCGTTAGGTCAATGCTAATATTATTTATAGATCACTGGAGGGCGGTTGTGCTGCCAGGATCCACTGCCAAGACCCAAACCGTCTCTGGCTCACTGCTCAGTGACATTCTGAACTGGTCACAAGACCAGACCCTCATGAGGCCAAGTCAGCAGGACAGAGGGATGGAAAGAGCAAAGGACGAGGGTAAAGAACACGGGACACATAAGAAACATCATCCCTGGCTACAGGACACAACCGTCCTCTGGGTGTAAAGCCCCTCCTCCTGCTAACCGACACTGTGGATCATATGGTCTTATGGTCAGGATTACACCAAAACCACCACAGACCCAGCCTCCCCTCCCCTGACCAGCGTGACCTTTTAACTCTGTCAGTACATGCTGAACGTAAGACCAGCTCCGTCCTCTGCAAAGGACATGGACGAGTTAACACCACCTCAGCTACATATGAAGTCATCATCGCACGTCTCTGGCTTTGATCCACCTTTCCAATTTTAAACATTTTGACTTTTGAAACATGCACTCACTGGAAAACACCCTGAGATTAACCATAAATATCAAAACATGAAAAAACACAGTATAAAATGCATCAGTTGTAGCTTACATCTTCTTTAGTGCATGTTCTACAAATGATTTTACAAAGCTGAGACGTATTTGGAAATACTGGAAGCAAATGAAGTTTTTCTGCAAGAGAAATAAGAAGAGAAGGTACAGTACCTGTAGGAAAGCTGCTCTGCCTTCTTGCTGAAGGTCTCTGCTTAAAGAGCTTTTCACTCTGTCCTCACAGGGGGCTCCACCCCCTCATGTGGGATTAAAAACTGGAGGCCAATCATAAGTTCAGAAACACACTGTTATAAACCAATGGAGGGACACAGACATGAGCTACAACAGCACAGACCGCTCCTGTTGAGCCGTGAGCCATGAGCACCAGGGCTCCGATATCACCGTCCAGTTTGACCTTGATATTTTCAACTGCAGCCGCTCACACATACGCATGATCCACCACTACTGCTCTGATTCTTCCAGTCCTTGACCCTTTTCTCTCCAGTGACCCTGGAACATCTACACTCTGCAGCTTCAGAAAACGTGCAAATACACACAAGGAAAACATTTTCACCGATGAGACGAAACATGAGAGAAAATGAAAAGTGCTGCAAGAAGAGAAAACTCATACAAAACCAAACACAGGAAACAGGAAACTCAACAAAACAGAACGGAGTTACAAACAAAAGTTTCCAGATGTTATCACAGATATCTGCCAGTCAGCTAGCATTAGCCTTCATGTTTGTTGTTAGCTCATCTTTCAAAACCATTAATCAGCAATCGACTCCATGAATCACAAACCACAGCAGCAGCCTGAACGTCTGAGCCTGTTCACGAGGAATTTAGCTCCATTTTGTTTTCTCAGTTTCTCTGTTTGTTTGTATTTGCAACTCATTTCTGTATTTTGTTGTGTTTTGTGTTACAGCACATTTCATGTGTTGTTAAACTGTTATAACAAAAACTTGCAACTGTGTTAGAATTCACATTTTCTTTTATTTTGAAGCCTGTGAGTGTGTAAATATCTGTACACAGAGAAATTAATGGAAAAATTACAACAGCAAAAGTTGAATTTAAAATAAAAGTGTAAGAAAGCAAGGGTCTTATACACTAATGCATTAGATCGTTCAAAGATTCCTGACATCAGGAAACGAGCAGAACAAGAACAAACCTAACAAACCTCAGTAACAGTCACCTACCAGGATAACAGTGATCTGGAGGAAGGAGGGGACATCATGCTATATTCATGCTATAAACGAGTTTAGAGTCTACTGACTTTTTTTATAAAGCAATAGTGCAAAGTTATTACTATTTTACTACCACAGTCAACAAGGTTTAAAATATGAACATGATTAAATGATCATATCGATGAGGAACCAATAAAACCAGCGAGACGTGGAAAAGAAATGGAACTGCTGAGTTTTGAATGTGAGAAACTTTTTGGGCCAGTTCTTTTAAAAAAGCGCAGACATGAAACTATTTTCAAAATCTGAAACTTTCGTGTACAAAATGACTAAAATTACAAAACTGAAAAGACGTGAATTGAAGCAGACGTGCTTTTGATTGTAAAGACGCGTAACAATATCTAGTATTTGATATCTGATATAAGCATATTTTCAGATTTGGAATGTTTGTAATATACAAAGATTTTTGCTGTAACATGCAAATGCTGTAGAATAACAGCAACAACAACAGAATCCTTTTGTGTTAACAGATGAGTAAAGATATAAAAATGTTGAGGTGAAGCCGGAGTTGACACAGACACACAGACGAGTCAGTAAGTATTAAGGTAGATTAAATATTTGGACTGTGCTCCAGCTGATTAGGAAACCCAGCGTGTCTCTGCACACAGACGTATCATACAAAAGGCTGGAAAACCAAGCGGCCAACTCACCCAGGGACCCAGACTCCCAGGATCCCCAGAAACCCTGTGCTGAAGAGGTCTTAGCTCGCAGGAACAGCCGCGTTCTGTGGGGAACGCTCTGTGCCCGGGTCCTTCTCCTGAGTCAGCTGACTGCAGGCGTGAGTGAACGGCATTAACAGCAGCACTGATCAACGTTTAAATACTGAAAGTGGTTGAAATGACGGCGTTAAGTGCAAGCGTTGGCTCATAGCGACAAACCCAGAGAGAACCCTCACCCGACTCCTCAGCCCCCTTTAACTCTACACAGTATTTTAGCATCTTTCAGCTCATTGTTTTGGCTCTATGGAAATTAAGTTAAATGGAGAGTTACATTCATCAGGTGGACACAAACAGAACTCCAGATAAATGTAATGTTCCTCTGTGTCTGTTCCACTTCACCTCAGCTTTATAAGCTGAGATGTCGATGTTCAGAGCTCGCAGCGTGTTCTGCTGCCCTGTGAGGTGTTTCCTCCATGAGCTGAAAAAACCTGTTTCTGCGTTTGATCCCCGTGATCAACTTTCACTGCAACAGCAGCTTCCAGTTCTCCTTAGACACCCCGTGTAGATGCCGTGTGTACATGGTGCATCTGTGTGAATTCATTTGGAAGCTGCCACACAGCAAACCTGGGGCCAGCACACAGACACAGTGCACAGAGGGGGTAATAACGGTTCGCCCCCACAAGCAGGTCAACCTGGCCGCGGTCAGACATGTAATACAGAACCCATCTGAGCAGATGTGTAAGACTACAGAGGCAGATTGTTTGGTATTTACAGTGTGATAGCAGCAACTGGTTACTTTCTAAAGCCACGTTCAGTAGCTAACATGGTTGTTTCTACAGTCATAACTGTACAATTGTATGGCAAAGAGTTTTGTGTCACAGAGTCCGTTGTGTTTGCTAAATATACACATCAGATATTCATACAGCAAGGCACATTTTCTCCTGAGTGTCCTGAGCCCAGTAACCGGTGGTGTTCGATGCAACATCCTCCCGTTTCACTAAGAGTCAGACTCGAGTTGCCTTAATTCACTGTTTGCCTGTTTGTGCTGAAAAAAATTGCGTGTTAAGATTTCGTGTTTGTGTGATGATGATTATAATTAGCCAGGTGGAACCCGGGGTTCAATCTTCAGCGACAGCTCATAGAGGGTATCTTCATCCATCACCAGCGTCTTATCCAGGAGGAACTGAGTCACCTGGGTGGGATGGACCACAGTTACGATCCAATCGCTTCACACTGCACAAACAATTTCACAGTAAAGAAAGTGGATTTGAATGCATCTGCTGGACACACCTTGGGCTGGTGCTCTATCCTGTACGGTGCCTGCTGGAACTGACGAATCTCGCGGATGATATGAGAAATCTGAGAAAGCAGACGCAGAACAACTCAAGCTTCAGACAAACCTGAAGATTAAAACTTCTAAAGACCAGACAAACCACATCAAGACTGTTTCCAACAACCTGCACACATTTGTTTCCGTCATGAAGGAGCAGAAACCTTAGGACTGAGAAACCACAGGAGATAACACACTGAACCACCGCTCAGACGGGTGGATCTGGATCTGAAGACTTTTAACACGAGTGCAGGTTATAGAAGAATTTCTCTTTACCATCCTCATCTTGGAGAAGTTCACCAGGCCCTCCTCAGTGAAGTTGGGGGTTCCTTCCTCAATGAAAGCCAGGTCAGTGAGGTACATGCCCAGGTACGGCACACATGGAGGGTTACAGCTACAAACACACACACACACAGGATAAATATCAGGTGGCTTTTAGAGGCTGGATTTAAACACTTATCACTCCACTATCCTCTGAGAATTGGCAGCATTTACTTTTTCAGTGTCTCTCTGAGATTCTTGAACCTCCCCTCTGAGGACACTGTCTTCTGCAGCCTGTCCATTAGAGCCTTTGTCTAGAAAACACAGAGATTTTTTGCAGTGTTATAACAGATGTGGCGTCTGGATTAAGCTTGTGTTCACGACAGCGGTGTAAAGCAGGGACATGAACCTGTTTGCAGACTTTGGCCCAGGTCTTCTTCAGCCTGTAGATGGCACTGCGGTTGAGAGCAGAGGTGATCTCCAGCACGCCGTTGTAGTTGTTGAGGCAGCGACAGATATCTGCCACCGCCAGCCATTTTTCTATAGAGCTGGCCCTGGAGCCCACGTCAGTGTGGGTCATTATCTGAGACGCCACCAGGTTACTCATCTGTGGGCAGAGGACGAGAGGGAGGGAGACTTTACACCAAAACAAGATAAAATAAACCAATATTTTAAACTCATTTGGTTCATGAGTTTATCTGGTTGTATCAGCCTGTTTTATCTGTGAACTGGTGACTAATCCCTTCATATATGGGGAAAAACAGCTTTGAACTGATTGCATCTGTATGTTTGGTCTCACATCGTTGAAGTGCTGGCTGGTCTTCATGATGTACGGAGTCCTCTCAGTCTTGTCGACCTTCATCCAGCCCTGACCGAGGAACTCCCTGCAGGACACCAACCATCAGACTCAGACAGTGTGTGTCCACGTTAGGGCTGAAGATCTTCCACTGATTTTTAAATTCCTTTGAATATCAACGCTATTTTCCCTTAATCATAAAAGTTTTACTTTTCATATTATTTCAGTTATGTCGTAATATTTTTAACAGACCAACAAACCACTTTTAAACGTCGGCTCTCTGACACGATGAAATATCAGGATCGGCCTACTGCACGTGTCGGACAGGTAAGGTCACCTGACACCTAACAAGTCCTCGGTTTACCGAACTGTATGTATTTAAGCCACAGTACGGCCGTGTTTGTTTTCTGGTGAGCTGTGATGCTCCGGACAAACTCACTCGTAGGGAATACTCCTGAACACAATGTGATCCAGCAGAGTGATCTGTTCTGCCAGTTCCATCGCTGAGAGAGACTCAAAGCACTCTGCCTTAGGACTCTCGGCCTAGAAACACACACACACACACACACACACACACACACACACACACACACACACACACACACACACACAGTATTTTAATGTGTGCAGAATTACAGGGAGAAAATTCAAAGAACTGCGGAGCCACACAAACACTAAGTTAACTTCACAAACTGGGAAACCAGCTCTAACTGTGGACGAGGGTTGTGACAGAATTCACGATACACAGAAACTACAACTGGTTCTTTCCACTAAGGGAGAGACTTCGTCGTGATAACATCATTCTTACCGCGATGAAGTGCAGCAGGGGACAGCTTTTCTGCTCCAGCCAGGAGATAAATCATTTACATTTTATTTATTGCTCCGAGGTTTACTTAGTTTCATGAGTAAAGTCTGTGAGTGAATCCTTCTGTTAAACACTGTGCTGTGCTAACAGGTGGCTAACACTGGGATAACACTGACCATTTGTAATATGTCCTCTATCTTCAGCTGAGCATCATCCTGTTCTTCTTGTGAAAGGGCACTGAGGAGCAGAGCAGACACTGTTACAGCAACAGTCCACAGAGCTGATGAGTGAGAAAATAAACTTCATGTCCGCGGCAGATTCAAAAACCTGAGATTAAACAAACACTTTGAAACACCAAGGCCTGATGACTGAGTGTTCACAGACATATTGGATGAATGGATGAATGGGTGATGTTTTAGAGTGGGGACTGTGGACCTTAATATGTTTGTTGTTGCTTTCCTCTCTTGCGGCAGCAGGTCCGGATCCCGCAGCACCTCCTCCAAGAGACTTATCACCCCCATCTTCAGCTCGCTGCTCATTTCAAAGTCCTGATGATAAAAAAACATTCATTCATTCATTCATTCATTCACATGTGCAGCTGAGTTACAGTTACAGCTCAAACAGATTCAGGTCCCACAGTGTCCAGGTTTGTCCTGTTATGACACATTTTATTCAGAAATACTTGATTTCATATTTATAATGATCTTAATTCTGAAATCTTTATTTGATAAATGTATTATATTAATATGAATCTATTATTATTATAACTAATATACAGAGGGCATTTCCGGCCTGCCCCTGACATGTCTACAGCAGTGCACAGGAGGATGATGCCCCCTGGAGGACGTTTATAACAGGTTGTTAAAGACAAAGACAGAGGACGAAAAATAAAGTGCAAAGCGCTCACCCTTCTGTTTGTCCTTGTCATATGTTTATATGTGTAAAGTAAGGAGTCAGTATATTTGTTTTTTTATTTTTTCAGGTTATTGTACTGCAGTAGAAAAACTGCGGTGGAGTAGAAGAAAAAAACAGGACAAGTAGTTCAGTATAGAATCTCAGTAAACGTCCATCCATCCATCCATAAACTACACCAGCTTCTCCTCAGGAGTGACAGGTGGCTGCAGTCAATCCCAGCTGACACGGGGCGGGCGACAGGTCGTCAGTCAACAACTATTCACACTCACACTCACAGGTAATTTAGAGTCACAGGTAAACCTGAGCTGTGGGAGGAACACGAACCACGACAGGACGAACCACAGCAGCACCTTCAGTAAATGTTCTCAGTCACATTCCACTGTTCACTGGTTCTCTGTAAGTACAACGTTTAACACTCTCCTTTACAGGCTGTTATTTAAAGTGTTCGCAAAGTGAGACCTGAAAATCAGTGATGTAGGATCAATAGGACCAAATAATAAATGTTCGCTCTTCAGGCCAAAACATCCAGGTACAAAAATAGCATCTTATATAATCTTAAATGAAAATGATAGTCCTTCCAGTTTCCCTGGGGAGGAGGCTGACCTTTCTGCATGCTTCCTGGGTGGAAGAACAGACACGCAGAGCAGAGAGCACCTCCACCAGGGAGACGAGACACGCGGGAGGTGATGGCGTCGAAAACAGACACAACAACAGCCTGTCGCACTGAGGACGAGCCTCGTTACAGAAAAGTGGGACATTCTCCATCCAAAGCCACCAGTCCGATCGCCGAGTCCCAAACTGAAAGTCTCACCTCAGCAGTGTTCACTTCAAACTGCTGCTTATTCCTGCTGTTTCAGTGTAAAACCAAACACAGCTTCACAGGATCCACAGCTGTTTTCTACTCTCACAAACCTGTCTATAAAAGCTGTGCACTCACCTGAGAGTGTTTGGAAACCCAGTGTCGCAGCACATTGAGAACTCTGTTGGTAGCAGCTCTGCGAATTATGAATTCTTTGTCACAGGCCTTTTCAGAATTACTAAAACCTGGAAGAAAAAAAACGTCAAGGTTAATCCAGGTAACACCTTTAACGCCACGCAAACGATCTGATACACTTCCTGTTCGTGTTTCGACCTTCGTGGCTCACCCTGGGAGCTGCTGTGCCCGGCGGCGGCAGTGGCGATCGCAAACGCTGAAGCCGGCGACATCGTACAGCGAGAGTTCTCCCCTGATGTGACTGCAAGAAACAGCACACGTTAAAAACTGCACAAAAGACCATACGGAGAAACAACAGGTGTGTGTGTCTGTGTGTTGTACCTCCTGTCTGTCGGTAGCGGAGATGCCTCGGCGTCGAAGGTGAGCGACAGGGAGACAAGTCGCCCGGCTCGCTGCTCGCAGGTGATTCAGGAATAAACTTGTCCAGAGATACTGACTCTAAGACAGCTGTTAGAGAAAGAAGCCACACACACACACTTTAACCACACAGTTTGTGTGTGTGTCTGACAGTGTGTAGCTGGAGACACTCTTGCTGCCGTGTGAGAGACGTCTATTTGTCCTCAGTCCTCAGAGGTTTTCTGACCTCGTGCTCGGCCGATGTTTTTATCGTGAACGAGCTGTCAGCTGAAGCCAGATGTTGGAATGAAGAATGGTGACCCATTTATGTCTCCTGTGTCTCTCTGGGCTGGCAGGCCACTGTCAGTGATGTGTCGGATTCCAGTATAATATTGGTAATAAATAATTCAGAAATCAGTGCAGCTGAAGTTGAAGTCACTTCAGCAGCAGATGGTGCTAACGTTCAAACTTCAGTGCAACACCAAAGAGGAGCAATTTAAACTTTATGCATTTACCTGTTGTTTTCTAACAGTACGACAGTGAGTGTGAGTCGACACTAAGGCGTGTGCCCACACATGTGCTGATGCTCATATGGGACCGACTGAGTGTGAATCATATGCGTCTGTGTTCCAGCTACATACCCCTGCGGATGCTTCTCCTCAGCTTCCCACAGAAGGCGTCGATGCGAGGCAGCTCTCCGCTGACGTCCTCCCCTGCAGCTGGGCTCAGCTCTGGGGAGCTGGGACCACGGCTGAGGTCCAGAGGGGCCTTGGTGGAAATGGGAGGAGGCGAGGACACCCCAGAGGCCTGGGGGAGGCTGGGAGAGCGCGTGGCGGTGGGCGGAGGGGAGGAAAAGCCCGAGGGGGGCCTGGTTGAGCTGGGAGGAGGAGAGGAGATGGAGGGGCTGTGACTGGAGGTGGGGGAATTGGCTGCAGAGGAGGAGGGAGTGGTAGACAGGTCCAAGGCTCCCGCTTTCACACTGATCGGGGAGCTGAGGGAGAGCTTGCGACAGTGGACGGGGGAGGAGGTGCGGGAGGGGATGGAGAGGGGAGGAGGAGAGGAGAACTTGCGGCAGAGCCTCGGGGATTTGTTGTTCAGGGGGTCCGTTCCCCAGGCGCCCTGGTTGGTCGCGAAGAAGAGCTCCAGAGACCTGAGAGAGAGGAAGAGCTGATCTAAAACTCCATCTCTGACAAAAGTCGGTACACGTGACTCACCAGTCCCCCTGATGGTATTTACTTAGACTGGTCCAGTGCAAGCTGTGTGATCTTCAGACTGTAGTCAGGACAGAGGGACATGATGGACAGACGGTCACATGAATGCTGCTCAATCCTGGGACAGCGACAGGGAGAGGAGGAGGAGGAGGAAGAGTGCGTGGCAGGGTGGGAGATGAAGAAAGGAAGTGAATAATGAGATGATAAGATGCACTGAATGAGTCTGACACATGAGAGGAGCGGGAAGGACGATGAGGACGGATGAACACATGAAAAACGCAAACAAATGAAGGTGTTTCTCAGGCAGGTCCAGACACTGCGACGCGTACCTGACAGGTATGGACGTAAACGGTTTCTTGTAGATGTCCGCCAGCTTGTCAATGACCACGGCAGCTGTGGTGAAGATCCTGTAAGTGTGGAGGAAGGTGTTGAGGAAATCTATGGAGAGGAAGCGCAGGTCCGTGAGTCGCTCCAGCAGACGCTCCACGCTGGCGTATCGGATCTGTGGGACCTTGCAGGAGTTGAGCGTCTTGCTGAAGCAAATGTCAACGTCGTCTTTATGCAGTCGGGCATCAGACCTTCAGGATAATAACAACAGTAAAGGCGATATTCTGAAGCAGCTGCTCACAGTTTTTATCAAACAAACAGGAGGAAATAGCGGATTAATCCACATTTGGTGCTGTTGCGACTATGTGGGGCAACATTACACTTGAACCTGTACAGTTAACAGTTACTTAAATCCGCGCTATAAACACGGAGAAGATTTTCAGAAAATATAATCTCCGCTTCCACAGTGTGAGAACGTCAGAAATCCTCTTCTCTTACTTGATCATGTGCGGCACGGAAACTTTGGAGTTCTCCTCAAACACACTGGTCATCAGGCCGTTACATCGGATGTTATCGATGCACTGAGACAGAGAGCAGAGGAACATGAGACCGGTTTACATGACTTCTTCAGATCAGTTAAAATCCTGATCCAGCAGCTTTAATCAGACCGCCCTACCTGGCTGATGTCGCTGGTCCACGCAGCCTTTTCCTGGCGAGACGGAGCCAAGAGGACGACAGAGAAGGACTGACCGTCAGGAGGCTCCACCACTATTTTAAACTCCAGATGGCTGAAGCCTTGACCTGCTGCGTTGTCTGCAGGAGTGAACACACGGGCCACACCACAGTCAGCTGAGATCAGACTGGACGTCAGGGTCAGACGCGATTTGGCTTTTAAGATACTCACAGTCCTCATCGCTGGCATCCAGCTCTTCAATGAGCGTACACTCGATCAGAGACAACGTTCCTCCTTGCTGTCGGAGATGAGAAAAGAACAGATTTAATGCCTGAAAGTAAAGTGGTCAGAGGTGTAGAAGATGGAGCCACAATATTTTTGGTATTTCTGCTTAAAATATGACTTTAACTTTGTCCATTTATCTTTTATTTACTGGTAACTTTTCACTCTGTCTGTGATAATACAGGAATACTTACATTAAAAGCCTGAACCCCAGTCGAAAACTGCTTCATCTAAACATCATTTCTGTATAATTTCCATATTTGCTGACAATGAATCTGTGATTGGCTAAAACTGTCTGATAACATGAGGCTGGGGGACGTCTCAGACTAATTAATTATTAAACATTATAATTAAAAATTATTAACAGATGATGATGAAAAACTCAGCATTTTATCGATAAAACCCGTTTGGACAGTCAGCGTCATTAACTCTGTGGACAGGACAGGTGAGGACCACCTTGAGCAGGTGAAGCTTTCCTCCAGATGTTCGGGTGCAGATGAGGAAGTGTTTGGTGAACAGAAAGCACTGCCTCTCCCCCTCCTTCCTCAGCGAGAGGGAGCCCAGGCGGACCTTACTGAGCATGCCCCGTTCACTGCTGGACGGCAGCTGGATGAGAGAGCCTGGACACGGAGAGAGTCGGGGGTGAGCGAGAGGTGACGGAGAGCTGGAGTAAAATGATTCGGCGCTGAGACAGGTGTTGGTGAGACTCACCTTGTCTGACGAAGGTCTGACTTGTGTCCAACAGGATGTCACAGCCTTCTACGATCATCCGCTCTATGGCCAGATTCTTCCTGATGTTCTCCGTGTCGCTCACTTCATCGTGCATCATCCTGACAACACGACCAATCACCATCATCACCATCATCATCATCATCATCTCCACCGATCGCCTCCGGTCTATGAAACATGAGCACACTTACTTCGACAGCTCCTCCAGTTTGGATTTAGCAAACTCCAGACTCTTTCGCTCCACGTGCTCATGAGGCGTGTGCGCGAGCAGCTCGTGGAGAGTGATGATGTACCGTGGAATCTGAAACACACACAGACACACAAGCAAACACACCGGTGTCTTAATCTACTGTGAAGAAAAGATTCAACTGTTGACACGTTACAGTAGCTGAAGGAGATCAACATTAGCAAAAAAAAAAAAAAAAAAAGGTGTGCAGTACCTGGAACATGGGATACGTGAGGAATGTCTCCAACATCCGTCCCTCGCAAGCAGCGTTGGACTCGTACTGCTTCAGCAGCTTGTCAAAGTCTCTGTTCTGTTTACAGTTCGCCAGCACCTGCAGACTGTACTGGTGGTTACGCACAAACTCCTGGTAAATGTTCAGCATGGGCAGCAAGATGTCAAACAGGTCGGCTGGACGTGAGAGGGAAAACACACAACAACACCGCGGAATAAATTCACGTGTGCTTCTCTTCATCTGTTTATATACTGCAGTGAATGTGTATAATCTCTCACCCAGAACCAGCGTGGGCCAGTTGGCGATCCGGGCCTTTAGACCTTGGTGGAAGATCTCGTGCAGAAACATGATGGTCTCACTAAAGAGGGAGAGCTGGTCTGAAATCACTGAGTGAATGTGATGAATATCTGAAGATGAAATATTTGAAACTCACCCGTCACACAGAATGAAAAAGAAGAAAACCGCACCTGTTGAGGAAGATGCTGCTGACGTCGTCGTGGCTGATGGGAGGTTTCTTGGAGCTGGCGGCCATGCGTAGCGGGCGGAGGAAACAGTTCACCAGGATGGACAGCTGGTGGACGTACTCCGTCTCTGCCTCCACCATGTTGAAGACGATCTGATTCCTCTTCCTCATGCTCTCAGCGTGAGGGGAACAGATGTAGTCCTGAACAATGATCTTCCACTTCCTCCGGCACAGCCAGCCACGCATGAAACTCTGGACCTGCACAGCCACAGCACGACAAGGTGTCTCTCACCGTTCTTCTCTCTCTGTCTCTCTACTTATTGTTATGACATCAGCGACTCACCTTCTTGATCTTTTTAATATCCGGGTCTTCCTCCTCCTGGTTGTTCTGGTAAGGCTGCATCCTCTCCTTGGCTTTGTTCAACACGACAATCTGGCACAACAACAGTGTCCATGTGACAACACACCAGCACAGGCGGTAAAGTATTCATGAAACAGCAAATGCATCGTTGTATGATAGGGAAGTGACGGTGTTAGAATCACTGGAGTCCTGCTGTGCTTTCATTTCAGGGAAAAATGCTCTAAATTCATGTGTTTTCCCATCATGCCAGTTGCATTTGCATGCTTTGATCTGGGAGTGCATCTGAGAGCCTGCGCACACGCACACGTGCGTGACAGTAGGTGTGTTTATGTGTGCATGCGCACGCAGATGTGGATGCACTCATGCATACCTCAGCTTTAAGCCTCTCAATCTCAGTGTCCTGGTCCTCCAGCTGAGTGCGAAGCTGATTGGCTGCAATCTTCTCAGTCTCCATGATCTGGACCAGGTGAATGTACTTCTGCATCAGGATCTCGCGCTCGATGATGATGTCAGAGTAACTAAAGGCAGCGTGGGAAAAGGACAGGCACAGCGGCCGAAAGACACGAGGGTGAGGAGTGCAGTTTAACACGAGCTTCATCGGGTCTGATCCGTCTCTGTTCCTTACAAACCCGGACTGGAGCAGCAGCCCAACATCGTGTGCACATACAGGATCATGTCATCATGTAAAAACAAACAGGCGATTCGAGGCGCATCGTATTTTTCTACTGGATCTCAAGATAAAAATAGGAGAGACGGCCCCAGAGACGAGAGCCGGGAGAAGCAGAGGTCGAGTGGCGAGATCAAGTCTGTGATGTAATCAGTGCAGCAATACAGCACCAGTGTGACCTAAATGTGAACTGCTGCAAGCAGAACACGTCCATGTACACACACACACACACACACACACAGAGTCACACACACACACACAGAGTCACACACAGTCTCTCACACACACACACACTCTCTCTCTCTCTCTCTCTCTCTCTCTCTCTCTCTCTCTCTCTCTCTGTTAAACAGATAGGGAAAAACACAGAGCACAAAAAGCAGAGAAGAGTCTGAGTCTCCAGCAGTGACGCCTCCACGCTGGTCCCCGTCTTACCTGGCCTGCTGGATGCACTCCACCCACTCATTGCAGTCTGTCTCTTCCTCCGTCCGCAGCTCCAGAGGTTTCTGTCCATCGTGGCCGAAGATGACCAGGAAATAGTGCTGTGTTAGAGAGAACACGCAAAACAGTCAGAGGTGAATTTCACTGTATGTCCAGCATCTATAGATGTCACCTGAGTTTCTGTACCTGATGTTAGGAAACACGGGGGATTCATGCCAAATAAATACAAATGAACTGATATTAAATCATTTTTTCTTTTTTCAACATCATAATATACCAAGGAACTATTAACTAAAGTGGTGAAACAGAATAAAAAGTACGATACTTCCATCTAAAACACAGTGAAGTAAAAAGATAAAGAAACAAAAGCACCTAAAACCTGTATTTAAGTGCAGAGCCTAAATAAACGTACTTAGCTGTATTCCATCACTGGGTGTAATGAGACTCAACAGCTAAATGTAATTAAATATGAAATATTTAAATAAAAATGTGTGCGTCTGCCAAAGATCCTGGGCAGTCGCCCGCAGCACAACTGGTGCGTTCAGGCCAAGAAGGATTCAACAGAACAGTCACATATCACAGAAACCTGTGTGCAACATCAGATCAGGAGACATCTGTCTTTAATTTTCCTGCACTTGTGATATTTTGTTAATGTATCGGTAGCATCACGAGGGAGTGGGAACACACAGCACTTCGCACAGGATGTCACACAGGATGTTTCACTAAACACTCATACATTTTAAATGCACTTTTACCTCTGATGTAAATGTTGAGACGAGGACGAATTCAGCAGCTGAAGGTGAGAGTTCACTCACTCTGTCATTTTAATTTCATCAGCGGGAAACTAAACATCTGCATCGCCAACAGAAAGACCAAAGTCACGTCAACGCCACGAGCTCTGAGGTGACCTCATGTTTAAGGCACAAACCACAGAGTTCAGTTCCTGGTCGGGGGACTGTCCCACGTCACAGAAACATACTAACTTTGAAAAGTGGCTGTTATTATAAAGAATATGTGATTTGTGGAGCTCGATTCCCGACCGTTACTCCTGCAGCTCCATGAAAGGGTCATGTCAGCCACGAGCGCCATGTCGCCTCTAGGTGATAACCCAGATGACCAGCCTATCTCCAAAGCACCGAGCGCTGCCGATCTGTCACAACACATCAACGGTGACGAGCCGCCGTGTCACAGCACGTTAGGTCCCCTCCGGCATCGCCGCACCGAGGTCAATGATCTAATTAAGAGACTTACATGAGTAGGTTCGACATGTCTTTGGCTGGTATGTGAGAAATGACACCACCTTCCTAACAAACATGAAGGGACACAGGAAAATCTGCCTTAACTAAGTCTAATGGTCTGTTCTCATTGTTACGTAAGATGCTGAAAAAAAACAAACAAACAACTGGGTCAGAAAATCACTGATTTGTTTTATGGCAGAATCGTAATCTCACACGCTGAAGAGAAGAGGACGGATTTCAGATCACAGGGTTCAGTTTTATATCCGAGCTCTGGCTGATGCATCTTCAGTCAAACCATAAGATCGTGTAACGTGACGGAAAGACGAAAACAAGATCACAAACCTCACACATCAGTATCAGGTTAAAGCTGACATTTTTAAAGCTAAACATGTACTAACGGTAACAAAGTCAGTGATTTAAAACTGTTCATATGATGCAAAGTCTCTGTCACTGTCTCATATTAATGTTTTCATGTTGACAAATAATTCATGTCACCCGCTGTCATATTTAGGATCAGCAGTCGTTCTAATAATCCATACGTCCATTTTTTATACGTATGTATAATTTAGAAAGTACACGTGTGCATCTGTAAAACCCTCTGAACACGCAGGCCTGTGATTCCCATGTGTTTATGCATGAACATGTTCCAACAGCAGTGGGACGACAACATCACGCCTTTCTCATGAAAACCTTTGTTTTCAACCGATTTCACTGGACTGTTTATTTTCTGAATTCACTGCCTGTGTCAGCTGCGTGAATTAAAGCGTGAATGGTAAAGAACGGCGTGTTTGTCTGCCCTGACGTGAGCTGCCGAGGAAAACTTGAACTCCCTGCTTTATTCTGTGGGACAGAAACGATTCATGATAACCAGCTCACGTAAGCAAACTGATGAGACTTCCACAGGTGTAGCAACAGAATCACACATACCAGTTTTTAAGGCAGTAAACTTATGAAACCACTACTCTTTTTTAATAATGTTTTTATGACCTTTAAACCATATATTTGTGATATCTCACACATTTCACAGCCTGACAGCTTAAAACTGGAAATAGAACAGAACAGACAGAATCAGTAGCATCAGAAACATGAGCATACAGTCACCATTTAAACATCTCAGCAGCACTGATCTCAAAATACGTGACATTTATCTTATTAAAGGGAATAGGGATGGCTAATATAATAATAATAATAATAATAAATGCTGACAGAACTTTAGCATCAGAAATCTTTGAATTATCCATCTCTTCTTTTCTATTTGTTGAAGAGAACTTTTTCTGTACTTTCGTAGTTTTTGTTGTGAAACCAAAACCTGTGCACTGATGATACTAACTGGCTGATGATACTAACTTACTGATGATAGTAACTTACTGATGATACTAACTTACTGATGATAGTAACTTACTGATGATAGTAACTGGCTTATGACAGTAACTTGCTGCATAGTTTGAATTGATTTTCACATTGTAACGTCTCACAAACACTTTGCTGTGACGCTGCCACAGCGAGAGAAATAGGCCTGTATAGTAATGATGTAACGATAAGCGGGTGAGGGACACTTGCTAGCGTGTGCAGGCTACGGACCAGAGAAAGGCTTAAGGGCTTGTCTGTGTGTGTGTGTGTGTGTGTGTGTGTGTGTGTGGGGGGGGGGGGGGGGGGGGGGGGGGGGGAGGGAGGGTTTACATAACCACCATGGCTCGTACAGCTCCTTGCATTGCTAATGCGGCTTCCCCGGCCACAAGCCTGCTTTAAGCTGGAGGATAACATAACAATGAGAGAGAGACAGACAGAGACAGACAGACAGACAGAGAGACAGAGAGACAGACAGGCAGCTTTAAGCCTCGCCTTGCCCTGCACCCACCATCACTACGTCCAGTCACAAAAATCAGGCTGGCACGCACACACTCAGAAATAAGAGGGCTGCTACTCGCAGCCAGCGCTCAGTGGTTTGGACTCAGCATCACTTGCAGCAGGAAACGACCTGAAGAACGAGGGTTTGAATTATTCGCTTCACCTCTCCTTCACTTACAGAGAGAACAAAAACTCACGTCCTGGGATTCAACACACTCACACTACATGAACTCACTCAGCTGTACAACTGTTTAAATATGCAGCAAACATTTTCTTTGTGGTGTTAAACCTCACTGTTGTCGTATTTTGTCGGTATTACCATTATTATTTTATGGATTCTTGGTTTTTTTTTTTGTTTTTTTTAACCTTTGAACATCACGGCCATTTTAACTTTTAAATAAAGTTTAAATTATCAGCTTTAAAACAGACACCGGTTCCGCTCCATCTCATGGGTTCAGTCTGAAATATCTCAGTAATCACTAAGGAAGATGAAGCCGACTGACTCTGGTGATGTGCTGCTTCACTTAGCGCCACCAGCAGGTCAAACTTTTCGCTTCCACGGTGAAATATTCATGAAGCTCAGACGAACTCTGAAAACTGCAGCAGAATTTGAGGACAGATCCTCGGAGTCCACCACTGACTTTTCCCGTTCCTGCAATCAGCAGGTTTAAATAAACTGTAGAACTTTTAAGTTTAATTTAAAGTTTTAAGGTAAATTTTATTCTGTACGGCTGTGTTCACATTTTATTTACCACCGGTTTGTGGCCGTCCTTCATCATGTCACTGTTTTGTCTTCATCTTTTATTTGCAGTTTTTGTTTTGTCTACGTTTGATTTCTGCTTCATTGTCGAGTGCACACACACACGCGCGCACACACACACACACACACACACACACACACACAGCATCTGTAGCACAGGATTTAAAATACCCATTTGGCTTCGGGACATTTCTGAACCTAAACCATCCTGATGCACAGATAGGAGAGAAAAAACTAAAAGATTTGGGAAGTTGTTTCATCTGCTTTATGCACGCACTGCACGGAGAGAAGGACGAACAACACACAGACAAATAGAGTCACTCAGCGTACAGTAAAAGGTGGGCCAGGTACCAGCAGTGTGTGGTCGAGTCTCTGTGTGCGAGGTGCAGTTGTGTTGACTTGGTATTCAGACAGTGACTGCAGGCAAAAGGACCAGCAAGGATGCTATTCTTAGCCGAGCACAGCAGCATCCCAGAGCACCGCCACACAAACTCACCAACACAAACGCAGACAGCATCACACGCTCACAGTTAATAATACAGAAGCCAGCCTCCGTGTTCACACACACTGAGCCTGTGGTTTCATAAGCATCGAACGCAACACTGAGCTCTGCAACTGTCAGAGCAAAGAACCCAAACACAAACGTATGATCACGCAATTACGAAAAAACACATTCATTACTGATCTTTCTTATCTGAAAACCTAACTCAGTCCTCCTCCTCCTCCTCCTCTTCATCACTGACCGCCCTCTGCTGTTTCTGTTTGACTCTCCTCTCACTTCATTTCTCTGTTTTCTGCCACGTCCAACTTACTGTATGTGTCACCGTACAGGAGCCACTTCAACTATCAACCCTCGTCACCATGGAAACACATCACTCTGGTGGTGCATGGGTGAGTAGCCTATAGTGAGCAGTAACATTAGCATAAAGCGACGGTGGGAAGGAGGAAAAATAAATAAATGAATAACTCGGCACAGCTGACCGAGCCCTTTGGAATAAAGGTGATGACTTTTAGCGTCTTTCAGCTGATTGTTTTGGTTTTACTGCCCAAAGCTTTGATGTTTAGATTCACTCTCAAACTGACAAACCCACTAAACAGCAGGCAAAACCAGTGACTAGCTGGTTTTTAGCAGCCAGTTCAAGAAAGACAGCCAAAGCTAAAAGTCAGTATGAGTCAATATTAGACTTTCATCAGTCCGGTCGTCTGAAACAGGACTTCAAATAAATGCTAATGTCCTCGTGTCTCTGCTGGACGTGCAAACAGGAATGTGTTTGCTAACACATTCAAAACACAAACTTTAGGAGGTGACAATACAACGAGCTCACTAGTGTCCAAAAAAAAATATATAAAACAAATATGTACTTACTGGTTTAAAGATGGCTTCTGACATTTAAACAGCTTACAGTTACATGACTCGTCTTAACAAGATTTAATCCTCAAATTAGTAATAAAATTATCAAGTTCTGCTGCTCAGAAGTCGTACAGAGAGACTCAGTTTGAGCAGATCTGAACAGCAGTTAAAGAGTGAAAATATCAGTGCCACATCAGCAGCAGCTTTCTGAGTGTAAATGCAGCTGAAGTGTAAATTTGTGTTAGTTTCTCCTGAAACAACTGCCTGAAAAAAAAAAAAAAAACAGATTAGTGCACAAAAACACGGATCACAGGTTTGTCCTTTGATGAGTTACACGAGCTTTTAGCGCGGCTTACAAAGTTCCAGTTCATTAGGCAGCAATCATAACAGTGGAGTCTGCTGTAGCTCACTGACATTAATATTTAATGCCCTGTTCACCTCATCTTAGACTAATCCAGCCGAGGGGGGATGATACAAACTTTGCGCTCACTGCGTAAACACTACCTGTCCAGGTGGGTCCCTCTTTACTGTCCCTTAAAACACACATTTCTACCATGAATCCTGCGTCTTTATGGTTAATGCTTCTGTATCTGAGTGTGATAAAGGTGGAAATCAAAACTTCAACCTCCACAATCACAGCGACATCCGCCAACTACCATTTAACGCTGATCACATTTTGAGCCATTTCGAAAACAAAACTGAGACAGTTCATTTGCAATATCAGTCCCTACGTGAAACATCTGCCCTGAACATGCAAAGCGACTCTGAGATGAGTGAAAATGTGACGTGGCTGTGTGAAATATATATATATAAAATAACTGAACAATGAATAAGTTCGATATATAGTTTTTGGAATAGTTGGTACCTGAATCTGAATTTTTAAACCCTAAATAAACAACTTTTTTTTATTTTAAAAGAAGAATTAAATCCAGATTTAAGAGGATGAGATTTTCTGCATCGTGATTTGTGCACACAGACGCATATTTAGTATCCTGAGATCAATATACTGATCAGAGTCATGTTAATGAGTGAAATTATCCCGAGCACGCCCAGCCACAGATACAGGCGACTGAATAAATACTGCTGCTATCAGAGAATCTGTGAAGAGGGAAGGCATCAGAGGAGCTGAGTTATCAGCTGTGCAGGAGAGCTTTGATGTCCTCTGATGTTTTGTCTGACTTTAATGTCGCTCCATTAAAAACCTCCGCTTCAGACTGAGCTCGTGGTCAGAACCACAGAGTGGCCTTCATTAGGTGGACATCAAACGACGACTGTGTCGCGAATCTTCTTTTAGTCTGGACGTCAGATGTGCTTCCTCTCAGCTGCACAGCAACTGACAAATGGTGAGTTTTGATTGGACAAAAATTCACAATTTGAGAACTTCACCTTAGGTTCTGGGAACATGACAGCCCACAAGAAGACTCACTTCATCACAAAGAATTACAGATTAATCGATAATGAAAATAATCACTAATTGCAGCCCTGAATGAACTGGCCGGGTCGGTATATCAGGCAGTATCAGCTTACTGCTGACGTATGAGTGTCAGTGAAAATGTCGGCAGGTAAATAAACTGCAGCTCAGACCTGACAGAGGTGTTTGTCCTTCCCTGAGTGCATGAAAACATGAACCAGCCGCGATGGAGCTCATGAGACAGTGATACGTGTTCTTTATGTGGCATTATAATGACAAAAAGCTCACAGAAGCTGGAGGATTCAGCTCACGGCGCCGAGTTCGTTCAATTCAACCATCCTGTAGAACATTCTGGGTCATTTCCCTGAACCTCTAAACTAAACGCAGACGGATCTGCTCGAGGGTGTGAAAGTGTGAACAACAGATTAAGGAGTATGTCCTCCTCTGCATCCGACTACCAGTATGTTTGTGTATGACAGGATGAGCAACACAGGCGAGGTGTTAGACAAACATCCAACAACACAATACAGCGGCCTGTTCTCTCGTTTATGAATCTGAAGAGACAACAGCACCGACAGACAGAGAAAGAGATTTCAGCCCAGCTGTAAACAGGTGAAGTGACCTGAGCTTCACATCACCTGAGCAGGTTCCCACCTCAGTGGGGTGTGTGAGCAGGTTAAAGCTGTGAACACACTCCGACACGTCTGCTCCTTTTTCCTCTACAAACAAGAGAATGTGAAGCCATGACTGGGTCAGGGTGTCACAGGTGACATGTGTCCAACAAGGCGTGACAGATTACCTGAGCAATGATGGGAAGATTAGATTTCACTCATGTAATCCAGCTAAAAATCGACAAACAAAGCGTAAACAAACAGCATCGTGGCGTCGAGTGTGTAGAAGAAAATTCAGTTTTTTTCCTCAGAGGAGTTTTTTAAATAATAATCTACGTTACGCCAGCTGCTCATGGGATGAAACACATCTTCATACCCTGCAGCGGCAAAAACACAAATATGGGTCATTTAAAATTAGCATCAGCTCCAGCTGAACTAATATTTTCATAAGGACAAATTCTGTGTAGAGTGAATTTATCAATAGTTCCAGGGTCTTTATGAACACGTCACCACCTTCTCTACAGAGGTTTGATTTCCCAAATATTACAAACTGTGATGTTACAGTCAGATGAGAGAAGGAGCAGATGATGGCATGTGAACGAAAACATGGACACATCCACACAGAGAAGGTGAAGTTTCTCTGTTATTGATTTAGGGCTGAAAATAATGATTAGTTTGATTATTCACTGATTAATCGCTTGTTAAAGATGTTCATCTTACAAGGACGGAAAACAGAAAAACTGAAAACCCTCAAACTGGAGACGAAGAAACGAGGACTGACTCAGACAGGCAGCTTTTAAGAAGCACCGTGGTGCAGAAACCTGTTTATATAAGAAGAAATGAAAAGAAATAACTGAAATAAAACAGCATCAAATGCCTTTTTTCACCATGACTTCTGTTACGTCTGATACTTTAAGCACATTTTGTTCATAATACTTCAGTATAATTGTGGAGTTGTGCTGTCAGCACTTTCCCTTCAGTGAGGATCTGAATACTTCTTCCATCAGTACGGAACAGTGGGACGCACCTGCTGTTTCTCCATGGGCTCCTTGCTGATGGCGGAGACCTTGGGCGCCGGTGCCCGCTCGCACGTGCATCCCTCCAGCAGGTAAATACCGGAGGGCCTCGTGCTCTGGTCGTTCTCGAAGTAGAAGAGCACGTTCTGGTAGAGGGCGAAGTACTTCTCGGCCCAGCGGCTGTTCTCCGTGGTCTTCTTGCTCAGGAAGCCGCGCTTGGTGCCCTCTTTACGCGCAACCACCGACAGATACAGAGCGTGGCCCTCATTGTACCGCACGCTCTTCTGCATTTTACGTTCACCCGGGGTAGGTTTTTTTTTTTTTGGTGCCAACTTCAAACAGTCACCCGACGCATCACATCACATCTCCCGCTGTGCTCCGGGGACTGCCGTTATTTTTAGCGGAAGGATACAGAGGAGAAAGCGGGTAGTGTCTCCATTTGCAGGAAAAGGTAATCCAGGCTTACCATGGTATAAAAAGTTGGAGCGTCCGCGGCGCAGCGCGCACCGCACTCACAGCTCCTCAGACCGGGGTTTTAACGCGGGCTAACCTGCCGAGCGGAGCCGCGGAAAACAAACCGCACTTCGCGACGTTTCGCTCCAAACTTTGACGTGGAGTTACCTGGCGCTCGAACCGCCGAGCGTCTCTGCACAAAACCTCTCGGTCCGTCAGCAACGCAAAACAAAAATAGACTCAGAGAACAGACGGTGAAAACAGAATCACGACGGAGATCAGCGCTAATCGGCTTTGACACCAACTTAAAGAGACAGGTCTCTGCAGCGAGCCGCGCGCTGCTGTCTGCCCGCTGCGCCTCGCGGGAGCGCACGAGCCAAGAAACGCCCTCAGAGCGCAGGTGCGCAGGAGCACGTGAATGGGCCAAAAGTTGAGCGACTGGGCGGGTTTGATATAAAACCATTTCCAAGGAGCCGCGTTCACCTGCGCACGCGCTTCTGTTGGCTGCGCAGAAGTTTTAGGCGCCAAAAGTAAAGTGAGGATGATTTTTAAAAATAAGGCCATGAATTGGTTTTGTCATTTCTCTTCATCCAAAGTACAGAGAAGAAAAAAAAAAACCGGAATCAGATCCGGATTTGCTGTGACCCCGCCCCCCCCTCCCTTTACCTTTAAAACAGCACCAGTTCTCCTCAGTACACCTGCACACAGGTGCCTGGCAGGTAGATTGTTCCAGCATCTTGGAGAACTTTTATACATGAACAGAATGTTCCAAATATAAACCACTTTAAGAATGAATTCTGTTTATACTTAAAATACCATCTGTGATATTAATAAAACTGTGATTTTAGACCGTGGTTGTTATGGAAATGTTTGTGAGTCTGTGAGTGTTTGTGTGTGTGTGTGTGTGTGTGTATGTGTGTGTCTCTCTCACTCTGTGCACAGACACACACACACACACACTTGAGAGGTGGACAAAAGCAGAAGTTTCTATTTCTGTAAACTGGTGATATGCTTCAGAAGAAGAGGTGTTTGTTTTGAAACTCTCATCCGGCCTGAAAGCACAAACAGATGTTGTAGTGCTTTAGTAGACAGTGAGTGTGTGTGTGTGTATAAATGCACAGAGACAGATGGTGTGTGTATGTGTGTGTGTGTGCATATATTTGTGTGTTTTTGCACTAAGCTGCCACAGACTTTGCCTTTCACTGCTCCACACACTCTGTACTCTGCACAGTGCAGCGGTTTTCCTGTGACCTCCGCCTCTGCCCCCACCCTACAGTCACAGGGTCAGTGCTGAATGTCAGAAACAGGCAACACTCTAGCGGCCTCTGGACTTTACGTAACAGAGAGCACATGTATCACGGCCGCTCTCACACTTCCACACCAACGAACAGCATCAAAAGACACAATATAACACACAGACGATGCCAGTCTAATCTGTTAGGCAGCTTAGTATCAGTTTACTGTGATGAAGTCTAACCCTGCCCTACTCTGCACTGACCTGTTGTGGTTTGATTTTATAGTGTGATAATGTGACAAAGACACACACACACACACACACACAGAGACACACACACACCTTGAGTTCAAGCCACAGTGCATCTTTCTCAGTGCAGCAGATACGGTGCCGCCCACATCAGCAGGGCTGACGGAGAATAATCAAACCCACGCTGGTGCAGATCTGTGCCCACCGGGATGTTAAAGCAGGACAGCCTGCTAGGGGGCCACACGCCGGCTCCCGTCCCACCGTGATCCTGAAACTCTCCAGCACAAACACATGCTCAGACACACATGAAGCGCGTTGAGGGACAGAAATGAAGCCGCAGCAGCAGCAGAAAGATTTTTTTAGATTTTTTGAGCATTTTTAGAACATTAAGATTTTGAATAAAAATAGGGACAAGTATTCATCCAATGCATGATGAGACATTTCACTAAAAACCAAAAAAACGTCAGCCTGGCTCCTCCTCTGCTGTGGCAGTATGTGAAAAGTCAGAAGGTCAGTGGAATTTATCTTTTTAGGAAACGTGAATGTTGGCACATTTTTGCACCAATTCACCAAATAGATACGGAGATATTTCACAGGACACATGAACATGTTGACAGACGGCGTGTTTGTGTGTCACACATGGTGCTAAAAGGGAATAAAACAGGGACCAGTGGAGCCTGGTATACTGTACACACTGTGCACACCTCACAGTTTATATCCACGTGGTGTTTGGAGTAGCAAAGAGGCTTGTGGTGCATCAGAGTTTCATTCAGGAAACTGGGGTTTGCCTAAAGTCACAAACCTGCACTTGCTGTTTTTGCTTTAATCAGTTCCAGAGCATTAAAGGCCACGTCTGACCCCGGTGTCCACAGACAAACAGTGGCAACGCTGACAAATGAAAAAGTCTCATCGCAGCTTAATATCATGAGTGGAGCTTCATGGGGAGGAGCACGGAGAGAAACAATCCCTCTGAGGTTAAAGGAGAGGGCAAGGACGCGCACACGTTGCATCACAGGCATCAAACTCACGCTGCCGAGTTTCCAAAGCCTGAAGGGAATCTGAGCGCCAACAACACAGCACAATCCTTCCACCAACTGTCAGAAAACTGTACACCGTCCACTGTGGCTGCTTCATCTCAGAGGTACTGTGGAACAATGCCAATGAGAACCACAAGAGAACCATGAGAGAGCCATGGTGTAAAACCAAAACAACAGGCTAAAAGAGGCTAAAACTCAGCTTAGAGCTCAGGTGTGCTGCAGAGTCACCGTTGATTCTTCGTTGGTTCATTCGTTGATGACACCTTCGGACTGACACTCGTAAATGTTTCAATCGAACATGCCTGGTGGGTGGTCCTGGAGGTCCTGGAGGTCCTGGGGGTCCTGGAGGTCCTGCGGGTCCTGCGGGTCCTGGGGGTCCTGGGTGAGGACATAAGGGGCTTTAATAACAGCTAGATATAGTCAGCAAAGGATTACAGAGGATTACTATTACTGTGTGCCTGCCACTATGACTGCCACACATACATCACCAAACATTACTGATCATGGTCTACTTTGTCTGTTATGACAACAAAGTCCAACTCACTGTCTCTGGTACTTTGCACAGTTTATACCCTGATGTGTTATTTTCTGAATAAAGTAAAATCAGACACAGTAGATCTATTTAGAATCTGTAGGAGCTGCTTAGCACATGAAATGCACAGCTGCTTCTGCATCTGTTCCATGTGATGTGCACTGATGCTTTGTGGTGTTATTTTGGGAGAGCACCTATGTGGAACCAAGCAAATGGCAGAGGAGACCCACAACTCCCCCGCAACACTGCAGTGCTTTAGTCCAGTGGTCTGCGAACACAGTGGTGGTTATTCATGTGGGCTATTCTCGTACCACATGACAGAAATATATCTCTGAGCAGTGTTCTCTCTGTCTTTCTGTGCTTTGCTTTGTCAAAAATAGAACTTCTGTAAAAATCTGTCCTAGGAGCAGCTTTAAAAAAAAACACTCACTGAGAAGAGGAGAAGTTTTGCTGCCACCAGCCACCTCAGCAGCGCTGACACTGCAGGTGATGTCCTGTCCAGAGGTGTCTGATGTGGACACTAACAGTAATGACAACAGCAGGTCAGGATGATTAACACACCAGGAAATGAACGCAGAGTTTCAGTGGTGCTGACAGGTGAAGAGACACATCTGTAAATACTCTTCATTCTCTCCACAGTCTCTCAGCTGAGACAGAGACAGTTAATGTCCCACTCTGTCATGGGAAAACTCAGCTTCAGACCTTCAGTTCAGTGCACTGCATGGTGGTTATGCATAAAAACAACATCTCCAAATAAAAAACTCAAAAGTGTGTTCTTTCCCTGAGAGGGCAATCAAGCAGGTGCCTGGTTAGTCATGATGGCTAAACATACAGTCCCGTGGGTGTCTCCTGTTTCCAGCTGAGAGTACTTGTTCGCAGCGGTGATTTCCATCAGAACAGGGCAGAGAAAGTGCAGGTAATGGCTGCCTGTTTCACTGCTGTACATCACATTCGCCACTCAAACAATGTACAGAGCTTTGTGCTTTTTATACCACAGCAGCTTCTGTGCTGAAATAAAAACCTAACGCGTTAACTGACATTTTACGAACAAAGCAAAGAAGCTTCTTCCACAAAATCTCAACCTGAAAATATAACAGTGAAAACTCATCTTATCTGACTCCTCTTCACCTCCCAGACCTCAGCACTTCCACCCAGAGGTCGTTATATAACTCCAGCTGGATGAACCTTTCCTGTGAGATGAAGGAAAACCAGCTGAAAGGTTTCAGCTCAGTCCTTGTTGTGGAAAAAGCTGCACTTTTGTCCATTTAGGTACAATGAAGCACCAACTATTTGACCATGCTGTCTGAATATCACCATCTATTTTACACTCAATACCAGCACGGACATGTACAGTATAAATATTACATATAAATGTATATTTAAATTTGATTTCATATATTTGACATGTATCCAAAACAGCCTGGAATAAGTTTAATTGTTGAATAATCCAAACTGTATGAACGTCTGATGAAAAACTGTTGTCCGATGCTGACACCTTGTGGTGGAGCTATGAACAGCGCCGTGAATTCACAGGTGTTTCTATGGCTACAGCAGAGTGATGGAAACCCAGAGCTGTGACACTGAGGTTACTGCTGCTTTAACAAGGTCACGCTTCGTGTTAAACACATTCACACAGGTTAATGTTTTTCATGTTAAAACCAACAAACTGGAACCAGCGTTTGGTTTTCCTCTCTTCTTCTTCTTCTTCTGTTGTGTTTTCATACATTAACCAGCATCCTCCCATCCTCACACTTTTCTGTGTCACAGAACAGCAGATCTGTCTGCATGCAAAGTGAACGCGCAGGCTCTTATTCTCGCACAGGTGCGCACACACTCCCACACAGACACAAAGAACAGTTCCTCTGGCACAATTACAACATGTGCCGTCATTCGGCCTCCTTGATGGTTGCCATGGAGATGTCATTGATAAGGTGGACAAAATAATTTTCCCTTCCGCTCATAACTAAAGAAAGTGCTGTGAGGCAGTTTCACCCTTAATAGGCTTTTGCCGGAGCAGACCTCCTTTAATGAAAAGACAAATCACACACGCTGTGGCGCTGGGTTGCTATAGCGCTTCACCTTGTGCGTTCATCTCTGTCAACCTTTCCTGATCTGCCTCTCAGTAACTCTCCTGAGCTCCGCCGCCGCTCCTGCTCCTCCTGCTCCTGCTGCTCCTCATGCTGAGCTGATGGATTAACCGTTTCTTAGACGCGGCGCCTGACAACAAGCCTGTGTCCCCTCTCGCTCATCGTATACTTTGTCCGAGGAGACAAACCTCGACTGCTGCCGCTCCCGTCTCCTCTGGCTTTCTGTCACACACACACACACACACACACACCAGCTCAGGACGTCGGTCACAGCTCTGCTTCGAGAGAGAAGATGTCTCCATGAGAGGACTAATCCCGACTGAAGGCTGGTAAGTAAAACACAACAATTCTTCACAAAGTTTGATTTTGCCACGTTGTGACCTCTGAAGAGGATCCGGGTCATAACCCTGAGGGAAACTGAAGGTGTGGATGATGTTAAGCTTCACGGTGGTTTATGACATAATATTTTAGCAGGTTGTGAAACAGATGATTCAATCATTTCTGACTAAAATGTGTAATTTCACTGGCTGTCAGTGAGAATATGTGCATACATACGCACACACACACGCAGTGACTGGGCTCTTGTAAAGGATGAGTGTGGTTGAGCTAAGCCTGTCCAGGTGAAGTGGAGCTTTCTGTCCTCGACCTGCAGAACAGTCTGCAGGCAGGGTGGAAACAACACACTGCAATATACTGCACAACAAACACATGGAGTGTGGTCCGGGTTTTAAGTATCAGGACGCTGGTTCGAGGGGGAACAGTGACTATGCAGACTTTCAGTTTGGGGGTGTTCACATCCACATGATGAACTGATGAACAGTGCAGGAAATACAGCCCTGTTTATACACAGAGTTCCTCAGATTCAGGAGCTTAGCCTGAGTACATCTGGATGATTCGCTGCTGAAACGATTCTTGGAGACGAGTTATTCTCATTATTTCATGCACAAAAGAGTGCATGAATAGAATAGAAATTTAATAGAAATTTAAAGATTAAGATCTTCTACGAGCATTTTAAATTTGATGCATTGTTGTCCTGTAAATTAAACCGACCCAACAGTACATCAAAGAGCTGCAGCATCAGTAATAATTATTATAATATATAATAACGTAAGTCTGACAGAAGCTACTTTTACATCTACACTTAGTTTGGTGTGTTAGCATGCTAACACGATTCGCCCTGAATGCAGAGGACAGCTGAGGCTGATGGGAATGCCATTAGTTGGTGATGGCGCCAGGTGAAAGGTCAGGGGATGACCAAGGTCACCAGGATCCATCACCTGGGGACCATGAACACCACAGTGGCGGACCCACTGACAGACTGACACTGCCATTCACTGCAAGGCTACAAACTGCCATCACAGCAACAACATACTTACAGAGCCTGAAGGTACTGCCCCGGAGGCAGTAAGAGACCTGCAGAGTTCTCTAACAGGGTTTTAATGACTGAGCAGCGCAGCAGTGATGGAAAGATGAAACTGCTGCCCAAAAAGAGAAAAAGCATCGTTGAAGGAACACCACCTCCACCTCATCTGTTAAACATGGTGCAGGTGGTGTTTTGTCTCTGACGTATTTGTGGCTGCCGGCGGAAAGAGCTCAGTTGTGTTCAGTGGTGACGTGACTGCTGACGGCGGCAGCAGCAGGACGAAGCAGAAGACAGAAAACGTGTTGTCTGCTCGTTGAATGTCTAAAGCCAGAGCATCTTAACTGGTGATGCCTCATCGTCCTGCACGCAGCCGAGGCAGCCAACCTAAAACCAGGTGTGTTCCTCTGATTTAACACATGGAAACTGCTTTCATTTTACTGCTCAGCTTATAAAAACAGTTGTGTTATGTCTGTGTATCTGGAGGGAAGTCTGAGAAGATCATTCTGATGTCACAGTGATTTTTTCAGGGTTATCTTATCTTAGCATCGTTTTCGTCTTTTGTCTTCTGACTGGTCCCTTATGGGAGGGGGATTATGTAAATGAAAGGTTTAAAGAGCACCTTATCATCCCTGAAAATCAAGATCAGAACCGTTACTGATGCTGAGCACGCAGTGTTTAACTTACTCTGTAAATTCCTACATGATTCACTGAATGTGGATGTGAACAGTCAACGAGTTTTAGCTGCGAATCAGCACTTCAAACGTTGAGCCTGGTGTTATTCTATATTTTCAGTGTTGTCAACACGTTATGAAAAACTAAAATGCCTGAGTCAGTTTCTCAGCACTGTCTGACTTCCCTTTCCTGTCTGTGGCTCATTCACTGAAGATTAAACAATTCATAAATGTTTTTTATTTCCTAAAATAACTGGAAAGTTTTGTTTTTATCAGACGGGAGGAAATAGTGCATTTGCTGGGGACTATTTTCAATGGTGCATTTATCCACATTTGGAGCTGTAGAGAGTGTGTGGGGGCAGCAGGACGGTGTGTGTGGGACTGAGTCAAGATAAACTACGGTGTGTGTGTTCATGATGATGACTGTGGCTCATTGATGTGTTTTTATGGCTCAGAGGAAGAAGATAAATGATACGTGTTTGTAGGACTGATTTACTGTGGGGTTTAAACTTTCCTTTGGATTTACTGATAAAAAGAAAAATTACTAAATGACCATACTGATCCTTTAACCTCACCACTGCCATCACAGATCCCTTACAGTGTAACATCTATGCAAAGAGAATCATCCCATGCAGCACACTAAATCATTTCTGTCCTTTACAGATGTAAATCTGTGCCGTGTTTCAGTTTTGCGGTCTGTGACTCACACAGGAAAATGTTATGTTACTGTCTGAGACATTGGTAACTGCCACCTTATCTGCTGCGGTGGAGAGAACCAAGGACAAACATTACAAAGGCTGATAGAAAGTGGCTTCCTCTGCTGGTGCTGCAGAGCGCGAGTGCATCAAAAACAACTGTTGAATGGATCCTATCTGCGAAAAAAGACAAGAATTTTATATGTTCTGCCTTTTCCAAACCCCAAACTACTCACAGAAAATGGAGCATACAGTGTTTTCATCAGTTTGAAAACAAGTGTTTTCTAAGAGCGCTTGAATCATTGAATTATGAGAAGCAGGACAAAACATCAGGGGATTTAACAGACAGACGTGACGGAGCATACATACAACGAGATGAGCTTTAGAATGAAAAGACTCGGAAAGGATGAAGCATGAGTGTAAGATGGGTTTGCTACAGCTCAAAAATTAATGCAGGGGTCTAGTGTGTGGCTTAAGAGAGGAGATGAGCATTTAGTGTATGCTGATTTCCTTTTAAAGAAATGTACATGTACAAACAATAACTACAAAAATATAGTGAATAAATAAAAGGAAACCTGTGGATAGATGGAGCAGTGGACTGAGTTCCTCAGAGGAGTGACTGTTAGGATGTGGAGCCGTTCCCTGGCTGCTGTGGTTGCACCCAGGCCATTAGCAGAAGGTCAATCTGTTAGTGTGTCATTGCTGCTTCTGCATAATTTTCATTTGTTGTGTTCTTATCCTCAGAAATCTGTCCTACTACATCTCCAAATCCACCCGCTGGGACTGAAAGGGATGGAGGGAGAGGGCTGTAATTCTGGGGTAGCGATGGACTCAGGTAACCCCTTACTGAGAGCGGTCTTCCTCCGTCGCCTGCGACTCACGCGGCTGCTCCTGGAGGGCGGGGCTTACATCAATGAGAGCGACAGCCAAGGCCAGACACCCCTGATGGTGGCCTGCAGGACCCAGCACGTTGATGCCCAGAGCGCCAGCCGGGTCAAACTGGTCCAGTTTCTCCTGGAGAAAGGAGCAGACCCCAACATCCAGGACAAGGAAGGTCGCTCCGCACTGATGCACGCCTGCCGGGAGCAGGCCGGCCCTGAGGTGGTGTCCCTGCTCCTGGACAGCGGAGCAGACATTAGCCTGGAGGATCAGTCTGGGACGTCAGCGTTGGTCTACACAGTCATGGCTGGAGACCTGAAGGTCCTGAAGCTGTTGCTTGACACTTGCAAGGCCAAGGGGAAGGAGGTGATCTTCATAATGACTGACAAATTCCCATGTGGGAAACTGCAAGCCAAGCAGTACCTCAGCATGCCTCCCCTTGATCCTCTCGATCAGACGGACAAAATGACATCGGCAGCTCCTGCATCGCCCTCTGAAATCCAGCTCATCACCTCCCCCCAGCACACCTCCTCTTCCTTGTGTCCCCCGAAGCCTGTCTTCTCCTTCAAAGATGCCCATTCCTGTGGCGTAAGCTCCCATCCATGTTCCCCATCGCGGTTTCGTGGGCTCGGCCAAGTGGCGGCAAACGGACTGCAGCAGCCCCTCCTGAGGCTGAACTCTGAGCCCTGGCTAAAGATCCCAGCTTCTCTGCTCACCAAGCAGCCTCATGCAGCCTCATCTTCACAAAATGACCAAGACCTCAACCGGATCGAGGACCTCTCGCTTAGAGTTCCCAAACTGAACGGCGACAACTGCACAAATTCAGACAGCTTCAAGTGGTATGAAAGAAGACTAGCAAGGGATAAGGGAATAGAAAGAGATGGTAAGAATGATTGTGTCAAACATGCAGGACAAAAGGTATCTTTACCAGGTCTCTTCTCATCTCACTCTGCCTCCCATCCCAACCTCCATTCTGAAAACCTTGGAACTGATTCAGTCTCCTCCTCCTCCTCCCTGTCTGGTGGCAAAAACCATGGCACTCCACTTCACAGCATGGCCTCGTCAAGCCTTCATAGCATCATCCAGAGGCGCAAACTGGGCGCAGACATCTACAGCTCTGACCCCCAGCTCGCTGTAGACATCCAAAATCTCCACGAAGAGCAGAGAGCAAGAGACCCAACAGACGGCAAGAAGCTGGCCCCGCTACGTTGCTCCAGCACACTGGGCTCCAGGGAGTCAGCGGCAGCCTCTGGCCCGAGCAGGAGAGTGCTGTCGGGGTACGAGCGCAGAGGCTCTGGAGCCTTCTTGTTGGACCACAACTCCCAGGCCAGACCTCGGTCTCTGCCACCCCTGGCCCTCAACTCCACCAACGCTCCCATCCTTAATGTTTACAACTTTGGCTCCGGTGCTGGGGGTGGCTCCTCTGAGAAAGAGTCCGGCCTAAAAACCTTCCTTCCCTCTGCCCCTCCCGGGCACCCGAAGGAGCTGACCAGGAGGATGCTGCTGAGGAGACACTCAATGCAGACGGAACAGTTCAAAACCACAGCCTGAAATTTGGCTGAAAGGAAAGTTCATCAGCGTGTCTTAATGTGAAATGTGTTGTCATGTGACGTAGTCTGTGTAGTGAAATTCAACGAGGGAAACCAAAGAGGATTTACAGCAAAAGAAAAACTAAGGTGGACGTAACAGCATACAAACTGTGGTTACCTTCCTCTGCTTCAGTGTGCTGTGTGTTGTCGCTGTGCATGTAGCTTCGGTGTGTTAGTTTTTGTGTGTAACTCTACCTTAAAGCTCGTCCTTAAAGCTACATAAAGATTTTTTTGGGGCAGAAAAAGCTGAAAACACTTTTAAACACGTTATCAAGCAAACAGCTGCCACATGGAGCAGATTCAGAGCAGCATTCATGTGGGGAGTTTCAGTCCTCACTGTCCTTTTGGTCACTCTGATGGAACATTCTTATCATAGTTATCAAAACATCGGAGACTGTGAGCATTTCTGAGTGAGGACGTTTGTCGTGCAGCTGAAAAGATCTGAACATTTAACAAAACAGGACTAAATTGAATTTTTGAAGACAGTTCAGGGTCAGTCCAGACTTTGTTAAACCGGCTTTCTGGAACAGGCTCCTCTGGAGTCACCCTGTAAACAAACAAAAGCTTGGATTTAGTTTTACTCACCAAAACACTCTGTGTGAACCCTGGAGGCCTGACACATGTTTGCTAGCAGTCTTCTTCTTCTTCTTCACTGCTTTTCATGGTGTGTTTGCCAACTCTCTGAGGAACAGTGTGAACCTACTGGCAGGAGTGTGTATTGCAAGCACTCGTGTACAAGCACACGTGTGACACACATGCATGAGAACCAACACGATGGGCTCATGAAAAAGCTTCTCCATAGTCAAGAACTCCACAGGGGATCTTTGATTAAAAAAATGATTGTTTAATGCAGCTTTAAAATCACTGAGTAGAATTTGAAAATATGCAACTATGGTGCCCCCCAGTGGCAGAATTAGAGAAGACCACGATGCACACAGCTTCAGTTTCTCAGACCATCAGAGCAGTTTGAAAAATGCTTTTCACAGTTACTACTTACTTAAGGAGTCTCACATGTATGTATGTCCGTGTGTGTGTGTGTGTGTGTCTGCTGCATCACTCCTTAAAAAGCATCTGTTGCTAAGATTGCAGTCGGTGTTTTGTGACTGCACATGTACAGATGTTCACTGTGTAACAACAGCAACAAAGAATGTTAAGAAATGAATTTATTCTAATAAAAAATATCACAAATCGCATTAAACGTGGGTTATCGTGTGAATGTGTCTGAGGAACAGTTAACACGTGAAACATTAAAAACACCAGCGTTTCCCCACATATTTACATGTTTATGTTTCTGATGAAAAACATGAGAACGTATTAAAAATGAGGATTAAAAGAGAGTAAGAGCTACGAAAAATGTTTGAATTTGTACTTACTCCACAATCTAGTAGCAGAACTCCTCTACTAGA
The DNA here is from genome assembly GCF_017976425.1 of Toxotes jaculatrix. Taxonomy (NCBI): domain Eukaryota; kingdom Metazoa; phylum Chordata; class Actinopteri; family Toxotidae; genus Toxotes; species Toxotes jaculatrix. The sequence continues at coordinate 23,941,534 of NC_054409.1, read as the reverse complement.
CTATAAAGATCACATTAGGTAAAATAAATACACGTAACCAATGTCAGGTGATGCTCATAATACAAACAATGGCTTAAAAGAAGACAGAATATTGATGTTCTGTCCTTCTGAAGTACAAACAACCGTTGCAAAGTTTCACCAGCTATCAGCTCAAACAGACTCCGGTAGCCTCTGTGTTCGATGTCGACCAGCGTAGCTCCGTCCTCTTCGGTCTGCCGTGGTCAGAAAAGATTCCGACATCCCTCAACAGTGCCAAACCCGGTTTAGTCCCCTCTGTCCAGTCCCGGACAGGTATATAATCCCCACAGATGTGTTCAGGCCCTGTGGTCAAAATCGCTGACCATCTTCTTGATGTGGTTCAGTCTGGACTTCAGATACTTACACCTGCGCCTCTTCATCTGATAGTCTGCAGACTGTGGAGGTGTACATTAAAATATAAGGCGTAATGAGTGTAAGTTATACAACCAGCTTCTAAAAGATAAAAAATAATCTGATGCTATAATGGACCTGACCTGTGATGGCACAGCTTTCAGGTCCATTTACCAAACTCACCTTTTTAATGTCCTTTATCCGGCTGTACTCATCCAACGCTTCCTGTCAGAGGAAGCAACAACAATCTATCAGACACCCACATTTCAAAATGAGACAAACCCACAAACAATCTCCTGTTTAACATCAGCATCAGCATCAGCAGGTTTCAAACCCATCTGAAACAGAAACAGAACTATCGGACAGCGGTTCCTGTAAGCTCTCACCAGGTACTGCGGGCTTCCCTCCTGGAGCTCGTCCAGCGCTCTGTCCACCTGAGACAGATTCTTGTTGATGTTGTCCAGCTCTGCCTGCAGCTCCTTGTACTCCTGGTGTTCGCGGTCGAATACACGCTTGTAGTCGATGCGCTCCTGCTCGTTCGCTATCGGAGGAAATTCACTGAAGCAGAAAACAATCAGAAAGAGAAAGGGAAGAGACGGAAGGTGAAGGGAAATTTAAATTACAGAAAAAAACCCATCATAGAATGGCACAGACTCTGAGCTGTACAGTACGTAAGTACAAGTTTGAGGAACTTGTATGTTATTTTTTCCATTTTGTGCTGTGTCATACTTCTGTGCTCCACACACCGTAGTTTTTACTCCACTGTATTTATCTGACAACATTACAAAAATAACTTCATTTTTACGCAGTAATTTGTTATCGAGTCCTAAAAGTTTTAGCTTCGTATTGCAAGTGAAAAAAAATCTGATTTTCACACTGTGGTATCGATGCTTTGGTAAAGGCTGTGAATACTTCACCGCCGTGAGCTGGACTCAGATCTTTGTACCTGCCAAAGTCGTCGTCGTCCAACTCGTCTCCTGACGAGTTATAGTCGGTGTCGTAGTCGCGTCCATCAGTGCGACGAGGTCGACCCGGGCGTCTCTTTTTGGGCCGCCCAGCCGAGCTGGCCACCTCTGAGTTTCTGCTGCTGGGAACCCCGCTGGCCAAAGGCAGGTTACTTTCCTCTGAAGGCCTGTGACAAAGGACAATGACAGTATTTTCAATTTCAGTTTCCTTTATTTAACTAGTAAGGTCCCACTGAGAATCCAAGGCACAGGGATGAACCATGACTACAGATTTGAGAAGGGAAACTATCGATGCTTCTCTGAGCTCAGACTGGAGACAGTTAAATCCGTCTTTTAGTTCTATTTAGTGTTTTCCTGTGCTGCAGCGCCCCCTGTAGAACTGAGCCGGAGCTGATCTTCCACCAAAGGATAACTAGAAACAAGTTTCACTCCTCTTCAGTAACTTTCCAAAGACATAGAGGAGGAAATGAAATCCAGCCTGAGTTAATCATGGCTGAGTAGAACAACAGTGACTTCCTGTTTCCTTCATGTAGGCATCTTTGTCTTGCTTCCTCATCAGCACAAACATATTTCACATAGTTTCAGTGTCGCAGGAAGACGTGACTCACGGAGCTGGATTCATGAATTTAAGCAGCTGTCGTCTCAGGATCGGAGCCGAAACCACTGGCTGATTAACTGATATTCACTCTTTTTTTTTTCAGGTGTGAGAATTTGCTGTTTCACACCCGTCACACCTGAGCGTGACTCTGTGCTGCCATCTGCAGCGCTCTGGCACTGCACCGAGCTCTGGCACTGCACCGTGCTCGCTCTCTGTCTGTGTACTCACGGTGGGGAGTTGCTGTACGGGGGTTTGTCATAGTTTGTGCTTTCGTCATCCAGGTAAGTCCTGGAGCTTCTCAGGTTCTCAGGGTATTCCGACATGGGGACCGCTTCAGGGGGAACGGACAAATTGTTCACCTTTGGAGGACAAAGAAACAACACACATGAGGATCTGATGCTTTTCTTTACCGTACATAACAGTGTGTTTTGGGTTTTGTACTGTTGCTCAGACGCAGCAAGACATCTGACACCTTCACCTTGGACTGTGGGAAATTCTAACCAACATTTTTCACTATTTCCTGACATTTTATGGACCGAGCGGTTAATTGTTCATCATAATAATGATTAGTTGCAAAAAATTTGATCTTAACACATTCAAATCAAGCTACTGCAAATAATCCACGGTAAAAAAAACCAAACTGCTCTGTCAGTATTGACCATTTAACAGGTGGCTTCTTCAAACAAACTCACTGGATCTCTACCAGCCCTGGTATGATGAGCCTGCATGGACTTGTCCTCTGAAAATATGTGACATAATTGAGCTGCACACCTCCAAAACAACATGAATGTTCTGCAGGCTGCTCCAGTCACACAGCATCAGCACTTTCAGACGCGTTCCCACAGGTTCCAGTGAAGTAAATGCCTCTGGTTCCCAGTATCATGTTGTTGTGTTGTTATTCGAGGACTGGCGGGCTTTACGGTTCAGCACCAGTCCGACCTGTTCTTCCTCCTCACTGCTCTTCACTGAATTCAGCTGCAAGGACATGGCTGAGCTGAATGTCATCATGACTTCCAACTATCGACGAGATGACTCATCACTACGTACCGGGGTAAAGTGAGAGCTGCTGCAGAACACTTCTCAAAATAGCTTCAGAGGTTGTGATTCATCATGAAATGTACATTCTGAATTTTAAATGCTTGGGCACACTGACAGTGATAAGCTCAGGCTTTTACTGCTGAAGACAGAAACTGTCGCCTGTGTAGAAGCCACACCTTGAAACCAAGCATACTAGAGAGTAGGAGCTCTCTGCTCCACAGTTACCCTCCCCCACTGACAAACACGCGATTCCTACCAAACTGGTTGTACAACTTGTATAAAATGTTAGAAAATAGTGGAAAAAAGCTTTTGCTAATTTCCCACAGTCCGAGGTTTTGTCTGTTCGACTAAAATATCCAGTTTAAAATGAGTTTAAAAAGCAGAAAGTCCTCCCAGAGTGAAAATGATCAAAATAGTTGCCAATTATTTTTCTGTCAGTCGACCGATTACTTCAGTTTAACTCACCCACGCCTCTACATCCTCCGGCGGCGACATCTCATCGATAACCTTCACTTTCTTCCACAAAATGTTGCTCTTGCCGTAGTTTTGGATTTTCTGCCTAGTCTTCAGAGCGAAGACGAGCATGATGATCAGAGCGATGGCGACCAGGAACCCAAACACCACGGCGATGGCCTGAAATGAGAGATGACGCTGTGGGTTACTAACAGAACAAACCCTCCTGTGCAGAAACAGGCACAAGAAAAGAAGTCAGGTGTGTGTGTGTGTGTGTGTGTTCACCTCTTGTGGCTCCACCACACAGTAGTGGTAGAGATACTGATTGACAAAGATTCCTGAAGGCTGTGGTTGCTGGTACTGGGCACACAGGCCGCTAATCTGCAGGGAATACATGGACCCGGACGACTGGGCCATGGGGTTCACCGCCATCAAGTACACTATGGAGGCTATTAGCATTAGAAAAGCTAGGATGGCACAGATGATCAGCACTGCTAGATAGAACCTCCTGCTCTCTGACAGGCTCTGGTGGGACACAATGATGATGAAGATGACCAGGCAGGTGATGAAGATGATGGCTGCCATGGCAATGATGAACCCTTTGCCTGAACGGGGGTCATTGTAGTTCCCTCCGAGTCCGCCATAGCCATAGTTGCTTCCATACGTGCCGCCTCCTCCAAAGCTGCCTCCTCCTCCAAAGCTGCCTCCTCCTCCAAAGCCGCCTCCGATGCCCCCAAACCCAGACAGGGCTCCCTGACTGTCCCAGGCCAGAGTGGAGGCAACACAAGCAAATATGGCGACGCACAACACGATGACGATGATGGCCATGATTTTGAGGATGCCTGGTGGAGACGTCCAGCGGTAGAAGTGCTGGAACTCGTCATCTGGGTAGTAAGAATACGCCGGCTGAGGAGGGGGCATGTTACTGTGAATTCAGAACAACACACACTATTAATATATATACACACTGATATATACACACTACCCCGAGTTCCATGCTGAAAGCATAACATCAGCCTGAGTGTGGTATGGAAGCAACGGCCATTAGGATTCGAATCTTACAAGCAAACAAATACTAATGTTGAAATTTAAAAAAAAAAAAAAAAATAATAATAATAATATATATATATATATAAAATTAAAAATGTCACCTGTAAATTTCAGAGATGGGAATTCAAACCACATAAATTCCTATAGATATAGGCCTCTCTTTGCTTCATATGCAGTCTGTCATTAGCTCAGTGAAGATTCGACGCATATCAACTGATCAACAACAGGAAGGTTTAATGTTTAGAGACTCACTATCCATTTGACTCGTAGGGAGGCGGACTCCCGTTGGGTCTGGACGACATTACCGCTGGATCCGCTGGTGCTGCCCTGATAAAAGAATCTGCGAGGAGATTTTCAGTGGTTAGAGATGAACGTGTTTATGATCGATTATTACAGATTTGTGTGACGTATTTGAAATGGGTTGTAACTAGTGATCAATTTCCATTATCAGTTAATCTGATGATTATTTTTTATTTTTTAATCGTTTGGTCTGTACAGGATCAGAAAACAGTCACACTGCTGATTATTTTTCTACCAATTGATAAATCAAATAATCGATTAATCATTTAAAACTGTAATGGCGTAATGTGTGAACACAAAAGGGCGGAAGCAGAGATGCTGCGGTGTAAAAAATAACCGATTAAAAGCCGTATCCAACAACACACCTTAGTTTGTTGTAGTTACAGGTGACAAGTTATTAGAGATTTAAACCCAACAGGTAAAATTAGTTCCTGCTCCTAACCGACAAACGCACTCACCTGTCGGTCTGTGAGCGTCCACTTCTCCGTCTCACCTCGAATGTTTCGACTGAAACTGCTGCAGCTAATAAAAACAGCCCGGAACCAAGGTGTGAGTTGTAGGTTTCAGCCAAGGGGGGAGTTGTAGGTCTCAGCAGTGAGGATCACTTCCGCGTTCAAAAAGCTGCCGTTCCTCGGCTGCCGCTGGGGGCTGGCTCCAGAAGTGAGCAATTCTCCATTGACCCCCATGTTAAAATAGCCAACTTTACAGCCTAAAAAAACATATTTACAGCCTGGTACATTTTTTGTTTTTGGTCTCTGTTGATAGTTTCCACCTCCGTGAACACTGTGAGGGGGTGATTTTTTTTGTACCACAACCGTTTTAATGTTATTTAGGCTTAATAAATTGGGGAGTGGTTACGTTGAGTGACAGTCCGTAGACAGGCACTGACAGTTAGCTCGTTGCTAAAGCATCGGCTGGGCTAGGCGGCTACATCCAGAGGCCTCCGGCTTCCTCCAGCGGTTGACAGGGTCTGCAGTGTCCGTGTTTGTTTGCCAATGTTCGGATAGGTTTTTGTGACAGTATGGCTTGTTGTAGTGTGGACTGTACTAACCGACCGTCGAAGGAGTCTGTGCTGCAGTTTTTTCGGCTTATGACTTAATTGCCGATTTGTGGTCGCTGCTGATACAGATAGAGGACCGGAGCAGCTAATGTTAGGAACGCTGTTGCGGTGTGTTCCGTGCTCTCAGAGTCCGTTTATTGCGGGAATACGAGGCTACAATTTTATTTCGTCTCATTTTCCTGTTTAAAAAGTCCGACATTGCATGGACAGAGCAGCTCCGTCAGTCAGCGGCTGCTGTTGTTTGTGTGCTGCTGTAACTGTAAGTGGATAGTGGATGGAGGCAGCGGCGAAAGCCGGTAAATATTAAATATTAAATATTAAACATTTTAATATATTATTATCATCATTTTTTATCGTTGACTCATTATATATCATTAATAATAATGGCAATAATAACAATAATAATGATGTTTTAACTTTTTAATGTATTTTATTAATATGAAATAATAATGATTGTTTCACAGTTAAATAACAGGCTAGAAATAAATCCCCCCCACAACTCCACCAAACCCTGCAGCTCCATCTAAAACCTCTCTATCTGAAAAACGCAGCAGCAACATTATGATCTCTGTTGTTTGCTGTGTGTCGCGGTGGTTACACGGGGTCGAGCTAGTCGGGTCGGACTCGGGGACTGTCGTGTTATGGATGTAGCTGCGTGTAGCTGCCGCTTAGCTTGTTAGCCTAGCTGATTAGCCTTAGGCTAGCTCGGTTGCTCCGAGCTAAGTGGCCGTGTTCTCGGCCGGCTGACCCGTAGAGTAACCGCCACTCCGCCAAATATGGAAAGTACGCTCCCACTAAAATCCAAGATGGCGCAGCTCAAATGCCCATGGTTTGGTCACAAAACCGACTCCACGAAACCAATGGGTGACGTCACGGGTGCTACGTCCATGTCTTTTACAGTCCATGCCCGGGACACACCTAGACGAGCTCGGCTCCCGGGTCGACGAAGCCCCGCCCCCTCGCACAGGTGACACTTTACCGAGCAAAACATAACAGGAAGTCGTCACATACCTGGGATTGCTGCGGTAAATGAACGGAGGCAGAAACCACAGTCAGTGTTTGGTGGATCAGAGTCTGACGTGACCGGATCGCAGCTGATTCCCTTTAATTCAACGAAGCAGCAGCATCAGTTCAATCAACCTGATGAACAGAGCAGAGACACTGACCGAAAATATAATACAAACATAAACATAAATCCTGCTGTAATTTTATTTTTTATTTAGTCAGTCAGAGGCTCATCCAGGTGTCTTAAACATCAAACACTCCAAAGGTCACATTAAGTTGAACGTTAGTATTTTCACGTAATGTCTGAGTGCTGATTATTTTCTTTACCACTTAATTAGACTGTTATTTTCTTGATTCATTGTTTAGTGAAAAACACTGATCAGAAGTCTCCAGAACTCAAAGTGACATTAAAATCCAAAATGCTAAACTCTAAAAAAGAAAAGCTGCAAATCTTCAGTTTTAGGTTTGAAACGTGGCTCATGGCTCAGCTTCAACAAAAAAATCTAAATTCCTGCTGATTAATTCTCTGTCAGTCAACTAAGATTCCGTCTCTCAGCTTCATCCCTCTGCATTTTACAAAGCACCCTGTTATTTTTTTCTCTGCTGATGAAAAAGAAAACCACCACTCACTCAGTGAATGAGTAGAACTGTATTCTGAGGACAGAAAGCACCAATGATCACTGAAATTATGGAACAGAGAATTATTCCTGCTAACATCAGAGAAATACAGACCTTATCACAGCTTTTCCATTCAATCAAGAGCTTCAGGTATAAAGAGGAAAACATATTAAGGCACTGAGGATATTTAAGTGACAAAGTACAAAATATTTAATCTATGAAATGAAAGGACAAAGTCACAATAGGTCATTCTATAGGACACACATATTTCCAGATTCAGACATTTGTCAAACACTTGCATATTAAAAAACCAAAAACAGGAAGACACAGTGTGCAATTAAAACAATCCAAACAATCATCACAGCCGTTCAGGGAACCAGCTGGATGGGATCTGTCCGGACAAGCAGTGGTTTTCGTTTCACGCTGGGAAGTTGTGAAATTAAAAGACACCTGACAAACGTGAGGACTGACAGAAAGATGGGTGGACTTACAGCGGAGGTAAACCTGGACAGAAACAACGCAGCATCTTCCGTCTCCCGCTGGGTACACGCAAACATTCAGACACCAGTCATCTGTGAAATGAAGAGGTTAGGCTCTGCTACAGCGACAGTCACAGTATCACACACATATAAATACGTACATGTAGAGAGGGAGCTCTTTGCACATCAGGCCAGTTTAAAGGCACAGTTTGGCATTTTGGGACATCAGCTTATTCACTTTCCAGCAGAGCATTAGAGGAGAGGAGAGATCTTTTAGATCTTGTTTGTTTACGTCCTAAAATGTCAGTTTCCTGTTTCGTGGAGGATTGTGGGCCGGACTGTTTCTGAGAAAGTAATCCTGTCATTTCATCACTAGAACAAGATGTAACCTGTTACTTATGAGCTATAGACGTGCGACGTGAAGGTGGCTCTGCAGCGTCTGTGGTGAGCTAAGCTAACGGGCTGCTGTGGATTTCCCAAAATGCCGTCAGATCCCTTTAAGCTTAAACCATTCTACACCTCTGACTCTATGTGTGGGCTTTAATAAACACAGACAAGCAAAATGGTCGATAAATCACACAAACAAACCATTTACAGATTTAAAAGACAAAGCAGCATTAGGTCCGTATCCAGTGGTGTTCCAGGGTAGAGCTGAGCCTCAGAGGTTTAGCTGTATCCGTCGTTCCACTCCATGACTTTATCGTACTCCTGGATCTTCTGTTTGATGTGAGACAGTTTGCTCTTCAGGTACTCGCAGCGCTCCTTCTTCTCCACGAACGTCGGATCCTGGGATGGTGGAACAGAAACACAGACCGGAATAAAAATCGAACTCAGGTTTGATTTTCAGACCAACCAGTGACTTTAACGATCGTTTACTTTGTCATTCCAGCTGACGAGGAAGAGACTCACTTATATGACAACCAGTATCCATTAGGGATAACACCTGTGATACTCAGAGCATGAACTGATCCCATTAACATGTCATTTGCATGTATTCAAAGCCTGAAAGCCTGAGCCATAGAGCTCCATTGTTAACTACTGAAACCCTTTGCTGAGAACAGTCCCAGACAATCACACAGGCCTCTGCACGGTCACATGGGCATCAGGAAAAAAGCAACACTGCCACAGACAGCATGTGGAAAACAACGACAATCAGCTCACGTTTTTCTTCCTCTGATACTCCTGCAGGATCCTGTTAATGCGATCAACCTCCTGCAAAAACAGAAACAGAGACCGAATTACATGTAGGTCACACAACCCCGAGACAAGTCTGAAAATCAGGTGCAATGACGCTGTGAAATCAGCGCTCTGCATGGAGCTGAGAAGGAATTTGAGGGTGGAGGGGAAGTACAGAGGGAACAGGAAGTGCAAACAGAGGAAGTTACAGGATGGGGAAATGAGGCAGATTAGAACAACAGAAGGACTGGGTGCAATATTCCAGCCACGCAATCAGTCAGCGTTCACGTTAAACCAAACACTGATGGAATCTGTCCCATGCTGTTTGCTTCTCAATGAAAGGAAAACAGCTTTCATCGGACTATAATCAGACCAGACGAAAGACGAATCAGCCTCACATGACAAAAGAAACACGGAGAAAAACGAAGGTAACGTGCAGACAGAAACCAGCACTGTGGTTCTAACATTCACCGTCTGGCTGGCCGGGTTCTGGGGCAGACTGCACATCATGGCGTCCATCTCATCAAACTTCTTGAGGGTAGCCTGCACGTCCGTGTGGAGCTCTTTGTACTCTGCATACTGGTCGTTAAACACAGCTCGGTACTGGTCCCGCTCTTCATCAGACCGGATCGATGGGTACTTCCTGCAGGGGGGGAGGAACAGAATCACACTTTGATTATAGCATCCTAACATTACAGGTGTAGTCTGTGACGTGCTGTGTGTGAAGCTTAGAAATGGAAATGCAGAACCTCTGAAACCAGCTGCTCCTCCTACTTTAAACTTTAAATTTCAGCTTGGGCTGTGTGGAAACTGTGATCAGCATTTTTAGCAATATTCTTACATTTTATAGTTATATTTTTATTTTATAGTTTTTTGCAGCCCTGTTGTATTCTTTGTTTTCCTTAGTGTCACTTACGCGATATAGTCAGGCACGATAACTGGTTTTGGAATGTGTCCTGATGGTATATTTCCCTGCAAAATCTTTGCTGGAACTGCTTTTGGAGCCTGGATGGGAACGACTGAGGAGCCCTGGACCTGCTCTGGATTTCTGGGAGCTGGACCTGGAGCTGGAACAACCTGTCGAGACGCAGCAACAGAAAAACCCAAATACATCTGAATAATTGTGGTGACTGAGCCACTGAACGTGATGTAAAGAGCTGAAGCTTTCCCCCCCGTCATCGTCCGGAGTGTGGATCTGTTGGTCTACGTTTGGCTGCTTACCAATGAGCGTGCAGCTCGCACCTCAGACGGCTGCATCTGTGCACGAACAACACACAGAAACATCATTAACTGAGTGAGATGAGGAGATCAACACCACTCACACAGCTACAGACAGACGGTTAGCTTCACTTAGCATCTTAGTATAAAGACTAAGATAAGCTGAGATAAGCTAAACAGCTGGGCTGATCTGTGTGACACAGGCTAAGCCCTGATGTTCTGTTTTTCATTCTGAAAAAATAAACTAATATTTTCCTTTTTGCACAGTTTTAGGTAAGAAAACTGAAAACAGGAGGAAACAGCTGGACTGTCCAAAAGTTAAGAAAGAAATAATGACTAAATCTCACCACACAGATTTTTAAACTGTGAACAGAGGCAGCTGAGATGTTTCCTCCTGTTTCCAGCCTGTGTCAGAAGCTAAGTCACAGCTGTTCTCATATAAGAAAATAAAAGTTTCCCAAAGTTTCACACAGTTTGCATGAAACAGACGAGACAAACACAAATCTGTGAACCTCAACCTGCCACAGGCTGAGATTCACAGGCTCCACCCACTCACTCCAGCTGCAGTCTGCAGTCTGTGTGTGTGTGTGTGTGATTGTGTAAAGATGTTTGTAGGTGCAGCTTGGTTTTTTTTTTGTCATCAAAAAAAGCCGACAGTGTTGGAATAATCCTTAAAGCTTTACAAGAATTACTGAATGAATTCGAGGAATGACCCAACCCTAAAAACAAAACAAAACAAAACAAAAAACAAAAAACAAAACAAAACAAAGCCGGCTGAGATCTTACCTCGTGGCCGAACTTCTCCCGGTATCTGCGTGCAGCTTCATGTCTCCACAGCTTGAGACACACGATGGCTCCAATCAGATAAATAACCATGGTGACAAACAGAAAGATGATGGCAGCAGTTTGACCTGCCTCCGTCCTGCAGAAGATCCCGTTGATGCCGTTGTTGAAGACTGGGTAGGAGCAGAGTCCTCCACGAGTCGTGTCACGGACGTAGACGATGGCTGATAAACAAAAAAGCAAACAGAGAGAGATTTAGTGAGAAAACATTTCTTTTCTCGTGGCGTCGAACTCTGGAGAGACGTTTGCAGCATCTCGTATTCAGCTCCTTTATCTGAGTAAAAACATTAAAACCTCAGAGCAAATTTACACCACAACAAGTAAAAGTGTGGAGGTTAAAAAATGTTGTACTGTGGGAAACTAAAAATAATCGACAACTTAATCAATAATCGTGTGTTCAGCTCCGTGACTCACCTGCCGCCATGTACAGCACCGCCAGAGCCAGGTTTATGGTGAACTCGGTCAGAGGCCACCAGGACGAGTCCAGCAGGATGGTGCGGTAGTACATGGTCATCCCCAGCACTAATAAAATCACAGTCACCAACCAGGCCAGTCCCGCGACCACCAGCACAAACGGGGTCTTGGGGCCTGTGTAGTAGGTCCCGGCTGTGCCCGCGCCGTAGAAACCTCCTCCGTACGCTCCCCCAGGAGACGAGTATCCAAACATGTTGAACCACTCGTTGTCTTTGTGAATGTAGGCGCAGACGCAGGCAAACACAGCTGCTCCCAGCAGGAGCTCCACGCAGCCCAGAATCCTCAGCAGTCCCGCCCAGGACTTCATGTAGGCGTAGCGCTGATGGTACAGCTCCACCTGCTCGCTGTAGGTCAGACCTGTGCGGTACGTACGCCCTGACACAGACTCATGCGCATCCTGTGTTTCCAGAAGTTCCTTTCTCGAGTTGTAGCTGCCACCCGAGCCCCCATAGGGGTCCCGGTAGGATCCGGGGACAGAGGGGGAGTGCGGAGGGGAGCAGGGCACCCCCTCAGTGGTGCTGTTGTTGTTGTTGTTTGAGGAGGCAGACATGGACCACAGCTTCTTACTGCTGCGGTTGCTTCCTCTGAAAAAGTTCTTCACGGAGTCGGGGATGAAGCGGTGGACCGGTTTGATGTCGATGGCGGGGTCGGGGTCCGGGTCGGCGTTGTCCTCGCTGCCGCTGGGATCGAACTCCGGGCCCACAGCGGGCTGGTCCGGCAGAGGCGGCGGCGGGAGGGGGTCGGCGCTCTGAGCCAGGTGAGGCGCCCTCTGCTCTCTCAGTGGCTGCAGGTCGTAGGAGTCTTCTCGGGATAACGAGCCCTGAGGTACCTGGTCATAGTGGGGCGCCTGGCGGACACGCTCAGTGCGTCCGTAAAAGCCTCCTCCATAGGACATGAGGACGGTGATGGTCCCTGAGAGCAAGTGTACACACACACACACAGCATTGTTTAAATGTGTTAAATTACAAACACACCAGCAATCAATCAATTAGTTGGTCAACGTAAAAAAAAATCTGAAAATATCTGAATGTTTTTAATTAATTTCCGTTTTTCAAAACCTTCGCTGGTTTCAGCTTCTGAAATCTGAAGACGTCACCTCGGCCTCTGTGGAAACGTGATGAGCGTTTTACATCATCATCATATTATTTATGTGAAAAGGTTCGAGTTACGATGAAAGGAGACTAACTAATGATTATTTTTATTATTGATTAATCTATTGATTTTTCTCCCTTCATTAACTGTTTGTATGAAACATCAAATAAAAAGAAGTAAATTCTTTTCATATCTTCTCAGAGTCAAAGTGACGCCTTCAAATGTCCAAAACAACAACAGTCTAAAACCCAAATAAACTTAATTTACTGTCCTATAGAACAATCCATGTTCTGTCACGCCACCAGCTGATGATTTGTTTTAGCTCGAATCATAAACAGAACTCAGCAAAGAGGAAATACAGAAAGGAAGAAGATAAATAAACACGTCCCAGACGGATGAGACGTTCAGATTAGACTTTCAGACCAACATTCATGCAACATCATTTTACTCTAAACCCGAGGAAACTAACCCAGAACCTGAGGTCACCAGAGAAAACACCCTGCAGCCAGAACCCACGAGTGAAGACGTTACCCACCCCCGTCCCCGTCCCCCCGTCCTCCATGCAGGCTCAGTCAAGAATGCATTTTTGTGCTGAAACCGAATAAGGAGCAGGTCGAATTCCCCTGCTGAAACAACGGCTCACGTCTGAAGATCAACTTACCAGACGCTCAGAGACAAGCACAGAAATACATTCTTAACATCCAGCCAACCCTCAGACGCCCGTTTCTTTAGGTGGATTGGATTTTGAGAGGTAAAAAATAATATGAACTGTGCTTGAATACCTCTTTCACACGCAGTCACTCAACACCACTTACATTGGCTTGCAGGTCAGAATGCAAACCTGGTATGAACGTACAGTGTGCCGGGGAATCACCTGTAAAATAAACACAAACAAATAAATAAACTTTGTTTTATCTGAGAAACAAACCGAAACCTGGAAATGACTCGTTTTAACAAATCAACAGAAAAACCAGCAAATCTTCAGATCTGAGATGGAACCAGAGAACGCTTCACATTTTATGACTGAGACTGAAATGACTCATCGATTGTCAGATTTGTTTAGTCACTGTGTCACTGCCAAAACATCTGATGGTCTTAGGTAACTGAACATATTGTCAGTCCGTCGCCTCATCATCCAGCTCAGTGTTTGTTCAGCAGCTGTTTGCTCTGATGAGTCCAGAGACACGAGCTCAGGGAGCAAAGTCAAACAGTGAGTCGGATTTTTCTTTCTCAACAACAACAACAACAGATTCAGTGACAGAGGACACTGAGCGGACACTGAGCGGACACTGAACGGACACTGAGAGGACACTGAGAGGACACTGAGGAGGACACTGAGGAGGACACTGAGGAGGACACTGAGCGGACACTGAGGACAGACGGGTTCGGGTACTTCATGTGTACCATGGACAGGCTGATTGGACTCATGTTATCAGGAGACTGACACCTGTTGTAATAACACAGGACTGTGATATAATAACATGATGCTGCTTCTTCACTGAGTAATGACGGTGCAGAGTCACAGGTCTGATCTGAGCCGGAGGAACAACTCACGTCCGTTACTTCAGTAAAAATACTTTTTAAATAACGTAAAGTTATATAACGTAAACGTCGTGCAGAGTATCAGAAGTAAAAGTACTGCTGCAGAAAAATGGCCCCTTACATACATTATTAGATTACTATTACTAATGTATTTGTGTAAAGGCTGTTTATTTATTTTAATATTTTATATAACGGCTGTTTTCATTGTGGATTCATCTGCTCATCATTTGAGGATTTCAGAAGCTGGAACCATGAAACATTTGGCCAAATTATTTGTGTGTTTTATCGTGTGTTTTCTGTGCATAAATCTTATTTAAAAACAAAGTGTAAAAATATTTCCCTGTGAAATGTGGACGAGCAGAAGTGAAAGGTCCATAAAAGAGAAAAGACTCAAAATTATACCACTGCTAAAAAACTGTTCAGAGAGCTGCCTACACCCACACACACCCACACACAGCTCAGCTCATCCACAACTCAGGATCAGCTCAGGATGAACATGAACACACTAACATCAGGCAGCAGTGCAACATGAACCTGTGTCGCCTGTGAAGTTGTTTTTATTTGTTTAACAGATCACTCCTCTGCACACACGGTGCTGCCTCACTGGATTCAAGGAAGAAATAAGGCAATCAACTAAAGTGAAAACTAAAGTGATTCCAGTAACACAACACAACACTACGAGTTCTGATCCACATCAGACCTTCTGTCCTCTCTTCAGTCCACCTGGGACAGAGACAGAGTCCTTTTGCAGCCTGTTCTGTCCACACATTCAGAATTCACCGTGTCCCAGAGGGACGTCTGACTGGGCGGCTGGGAGAGACCAGTGAAACACCACTTCATCCCAGTTAATCAGAGTTTATTTCCTCGTACCTGCAGCTGTAACACTGCGGTAAACTCACAGTGATTCACGGTCATGTGCTTCTGAGTAAATCATCATGGATCCAGCGGTGCTGCCTCTGGGCCTCATAACAAACCCGCGGACCCGCGGCTTCAGCTGGCGCTCAGCCAGGGGCTCAGCCAGGGGCTCGGCCCGGGGCTCGGCCCGGGGCAACTCAACCCAACTCTGCGCTCCGACACCGCTTAAAGTCGGTTTCCGTGTCCGTGCTCTCGGTGCAGGACACTGGTGTGTGGACACACGTCCAACATGTCGCTCTGGACCAACGCTTCCACCCGTTTAGCCGCGGTAACAGCGGCGGCTGCAGAGGCGAACTTTCCTCGAAGTTTACCGCGAACTTCTCCTCACAAAAGTTCGCATTTCAGACAACAAACGGCTCCGGGCCGAACATGTACCGGAGGAGCCGCTCGGCGCCTCGGACCGCGGCTGGAAACACGGTCCGCAGCTTCCTTACCTTGCTCGCTTCGCTTCCTCCTCTCCGTCTCCTCGCTCCCATTCCTGTAACGTTACACCACAGGTTTCCCTCGGACCCGACCACGTGACCTGCCCATCCCTTTGACGTCACGCACACAGAGCGGCAGCGCACCTGTTTGAAAGGCCACGAGCGGCGCACCTGAGGACACACACCGAGACCGTGACTCAGGCCACCTGATACACACACACACATATATATATATATATATATATATATATATATATATATGTAATGAATAACAGCTAAACTGTCAGGTGAGCTCTGCATTATAATGTGCAGGTAACAGATTAAAGGACTGTTCTGTATAACAGATGTGCAGTTTTTACAGGTGCCAGTCACAATAAAGTTTTAATTTTCAAAACAGGAAAAGTTTGAATTCAAAATCTGAAATTAAAAAAATATATATAACAAAAATATATAACAGTGATCAGAGTCTGAAATGATGCAGAGTAAAAGGACATTTACTGAATGTGCTGTTTAACACATGGCAACAGAAACACATTCACACAGTGAAATAACGCTGGAGATTGTACTTCAGTGCTCTGGTTTAACTTTTGTGTCGTATGAACAAAACTCTTTGTTTTTATTTAAGACATCAAACCATTTCTATCAGTCAGAGTTCGATCATGTGAAATATGGTGAAGGAGGACGGTCTGTTCAGAGTTTATTTCAGTTTATCAGTCACCATCTGCAGTTCATCATCACTCGGCTCCACCCGGAGACCAGCTGCTGCTGCTGCTGCTGCAGAGCTGCTCTCACAGCACAGGCGTCTCTGACTCTGGCTCACGTGTGAGTACGTATTTTAATTTTCTGATAATTTGTCTGTTTTCAAACACTCTAATGTTTTGTTTCATTTTCATAACTGCAGTGATGTTACTTCCTTTTTTTAATAAGGGTTTGAACCATAATCTTCAGTCGCTCGTGATGATGAACCTGGTGGTTGGTTCTATGGTTTTGAAGATAGAAGCTGAGGAAGAGAAAGATTTGGCCGATGATGTTAATCTGCAGAACCAATGACAGATAATGGTTAATAATAAATTAACTGCAGGATTTAATATTTTTACTGTTGGTTTCTTAAGGGATCTGAATATTTCTCCCACCAGTGACTGGATCAGTGTCTGAGTCTGATTTCCTGGCTGAGAGTCAGTAGAGTCTGCACTCCTTACTTCTTTTTGTTTTGTTAAATTAAATCTAGTGAGATGAGTTTTCCTTATCTGTGTTTGGAGAAACAGATGTTGTCCTTATCAGCACAAATATTCCAGCGTGCACCAGTGTGGGATAACAGTCTGTGATAAACCAGACGGCCGCTGCAGAAATAAGCAAAGGCCTGTCAGACAATACGAAGGTAAACACACTTTACAACCAGGACTTTTAACAGTCAAGTCAGTTTTAATCGTATAACACACATTTCTTTACAACCTACAGCACACAGCACCTTCTGACCAGGACAAACTCACCCTGTGCAAAAATTTAATGCAGGAAAAAACACAGTGACCGGGGGCGGGGCTCTCTTGCCTATTTTTACCACCTTTGTCTCACTGATAGTGTCTCACTGATAGTGGCCCTGAAAAGTGTTTCTCATCGCAGCAGCCGCGTGGCTCTGAGGACGGCAGTCCGTCCGTCCACCACTGAGGTCCACACTCAGATGTCTCAACGACAAAATAACACATCATGATTTATTTCTTGTTAAATTTTTGTATTATTAATCTCAATCTGCAGTGTAACCAGTAACTAAAGTTATCAAATAAATGTTGTACAATATTTGCCTCTCAAATGCAGCGGAGCAGAAGTATTTCCATTCCAGCTGTGACCCGTCTGATCATACACCTTCAAAGTCCAGCTCAGCTTTCTGTAACACAGGATTAGAGCACGGTCACTGGAGGAACCCAGCGATGGCCACAGGCTCCCAGCGAACATCAGCACAGAGGAGGCCTCGGTCCAGCAGGGACGGCCGTTTGGGAAAAAGTGTGCAAACAAAAAGACAGGAGCTGGAGGGTGGAGATCTGGTCCAAGAGGAGCGGAGGGTGTCCTCACAGCTGGAGGACCGAGCTCAGGTTAAAGAGGAGGATTTGGTCTTAAAGACCGAGCTGCAGAACAGCAGAGAAAGTGAAAGCGAGGATGAGGAGCTGAATAGAAACAAGAAAAGCAGCTACATCTACCATCACACACAGCCTGGATTTCCACCTGCTTTGCACGCCAACCTGTACATGTGCATCCCCTGTGCCAAAGGCTTCCCGAGCTCAGAGCAGCTTGTTGCTCACGCGGAGTCTCACACTGCACAGGAGAGAAGTTTGATCAAGCCTGAAGATCAGGACTCAGAGAATCTGCCTTCACAGTCCACGGAGGACGAAGCGAAGACTGACGCGTCTCCGGCTCGTCACGCCTGCTCAGTCTGCGGTCAGACCTGCGTGGACGTGGCTTTGCTGAGGCAGCATGAGAGGAGCCACTGGCTGAGCAGGCCCTTCTCCTGCGGCATCTGCAGGAAGCCGTTCACCCAGCGCGGCACCATGACGCGGCACATGCGCGGCCACCTCGGGCTCAAGCCCTTCGCGTGCGACGAGTGCGGCATGCGCTTCACGCGGCAGTACCGCAGGATGGAGCACATGCGGGTGCACTCCCGGGAGAAGCCGTACGAGTGTCAGCTCTGTGGGGCGAAGTTCACCCGGCAACGCAGCATCATCGGCCACCTAAAGACGCACGCACGGTCTCCGGAGGAAACACGCGCATGACTCCCTGCGGCGGCGCGCTGTGAATGTAAAGGCACAGAAATATAAACACACACACACACACGTTTCTGTTCATCACAGGCTGAAGATAAACCGAAGAACCAGGACAATGTCTGTGAGTGTGTGTGAAGGACATGAAGTTCTCTGCTCATGTTGTATTGATGAACAAGGTTTTTAATGTTATGAAATAATTTGTATTTTCTATGTTGGGTCCGTTCCTGTTTGGTTCGGCTTGATTTCATTCTGTCATGAATAACAAACCAAAGCCGTGGGGGACGTGTCCCCCTGTGGACAAGTCAAAGTTTCACTCCCGCCATCTTGTTCTTTGTGTCAGTGCCATAAATCCTGTCTTTAACGGCCGCCCTGTTGGCTGACAAAAGCAGGAGTGATAGATTGTTGTTTTACGACCTCTTTTTTTTATCAGACGATTTCAGAAAAGGTTTCTAAATCTAACTAATAAAATATTTTCCTCCTCGTCCAAGGATCCACTTGTTTTCTCCCCTCAGTCTGATTCTTACCCAGCGATGATGAGACTGCTTCCTGCGGTGTGAAGTGTTTTAGGGCCCTGTGTCAGAGAGGTCAGAGTTCAACACCACCGGCTGAATACTCATTTACATTCGAGCTCTTTAATGGGAAAACCACAGTAACACTGGGCAGTTCCTCCCTTTGTTCTCTGGAGACTGGGGGCAGGTCACTGCAGTTCACTGAGCTCACTGTCCTGTTCACGGAACCAGTTTGAGACGGAAGTAAACATTAGAAGAAGGTGAACTATGACCACGAAGGGATGAACATGGTGAACAACAAACTCAGGCTCTGCTGCTTTTCCTGCTAAAGAAAGAAAAGAAAAGAAAAAAGAAAAGAAAAGAAAAGAAAAAAGAAAAACCTAAAAAAATAAAACACACACCCTGAAACCGATGAAATGTACACACATTTAATCTGGAGTGAGTTTTCACACACGTGATCTTCATCTGAACTGGCAATGATGTCGCCACAAACCGAGCAAATACAAACAAAAACCACACACACACACACACACACACACACACAGTATAGATACTGACCAACACCTCTGGTTCACAGGGAGCAGTGGGGACATGAGGGATGACTGACATATTTAAAATAACAGCAACTGCCACAGTAAAAAAGGCTGATCATCTTCTTCTCTATCAGCCATCAAACATTGTACTGGTGTGTGTTTAAATACTGGAGTTCAACCGTAGATGTGTAACAACAGTAAGTCAGAGCTGCAACAGAAAACGCTTCTCACACAAACACTGGGATGGAAGGAATTATAGCGATTTCATTTGTTGAACACAACACAAACACAGTAACAATATACATGGATATATTGCATAAAGTCAGGGTTTTTTTGTCAAGTATTACTACAGTGTGTGTTTCTACCAAGAGTAGGAGAAATGGCTTTTTAGGCATAATCATCATCTGCATCGGTAACAGCAAGATCATCCGACGAAACCCAAAGCGAACAGGTCTGATGTAACTCACACACTCACAGAGGAATGTTTCCAAACAGGCTTCGACGTACGGCGAAGGGTTCACACACATGTACGACACCTGTACACCTGTACTCTGACACAGGACAGTAACACTGCGTGTCTCACTCTGTATGTGAGACATGCAGGCTGTGATGCAGAGCAGCAGGAGAGCTCCTGGCTCACCCTGTGTGCTGCATCACCTCCTTCCTTCTGGCCTTTTCCACGTCAGGAACTTAATGACCCGTAACTGTAACTTTAACTAACCACTGACGAAGGTTCTGCTCTGATTTCCACTGTTCTCTGCTCAGGAACTGAATTTCAGTGCTGCTCAGGAGGTGACACTAAATTCAAGCTCCAGAAAATGCGATTCAGAAAGTCCTGCAGGACTCAAATGTTCATTTAAAGATTAATTAAAAGATTAAAAACGTTGTGTAAAGCCTTTAGTGTTTGCAGAGGGAGCTGTGTAACGTCACTCGAGTCAGTGTCGGGGGTGTGGAGTTAGAAGGAAGTGACCCCACACCCCCCGTCTCTGCTGCAGGCTAGTGACTCATGGCCACATTAGCTGCTTCTAGTGTAACACACCCTCTTCCATTGTTGTCTGTCCCACCACCAAACATGATGTAAACACTGCAGCATTTTCCTGGTGTCTGTTCCCAGTGGACACACGAGGCGGGACCTTCAAGCATCAAAGCCTCACCGGTTCTTTCATGTTACGGGTTTCTAAGTTCCTGCAGTGACAAAACGCCTCTGTAAAACCGCTTCCACCTAAAAGCTGACACGAGGAGGTTTGACATGACACAGCTGAATATGTTCTTCACATATGATTCTACAAGTTCCACAGAAATCACAGGAAAACACCTGTGATCTTGATGTGATTCTACAGTTAATAATCTACAGTAAACACTACAGCATAACTACCTTTGATTCTCTCAATACCTTTGATTTCTAAAGACTACTGTTGGATTAAATGCTGATTGATTCCTGCGTTGCTTTTCCATCTGTCTGACTCGTGTGCGACGAAATCAAACCTACTGAAATTTAATTTATCAGCTGATTAAACTGCACGTTGTTTTAATCTCTGTTTAAGCTCTCGATCATAGGCAGGAGAAGCCGAACACTGTGATCTGTAAAGTGCATAAAAGTGGATAACAGCATAGTAACAAAACGATAACGATGATTAGAACAGCTGCTTCGACAAACACTATAAATATGGCTCCTGTTATGGCCATCGTCCTCTCGTGTGACAGGTGAGTAACAAATAACAGCATCAAGAAGAAAATACTTAAAGGGTGATTCAGATACCTCTTTTGGTTAAAGTCCTATATTGTCCTTTTACTCTCAAGTTAAATAGAGAACTACTTTAAAACTCAGGTGTACATTATAAAATCTGACAGCTTACAGTAAAACTGGAGAAAAGGGATCAAAGTGCCACATTATTGTTTGTCTCAGAGGAGAAGAGCGGCGCACTGGAAGGTGCATCCACCTCCGCATTAAAATCACCCAAAGGGAGTTTTGCATTGCTTGCGTAGACGTTAGTGTTGGACGAACAGTGGAGGTCCGGTAGAAGATCTTCAGTAGGGAATTTGGTTCTGGTAATACTGCAGCATGTCGTACGTTTTGCTCCTGTTGAAAACAAGTCAATGAAAAATCCGTGAGAACTCCACATGAATGTACGTGACAGAGTTACTGATCGTGACCGCGCTGGTGTTCTGCACGATGCTAACGTCTGTTTCTCACCTGCTGCTGAGGAAACAGCTCTGGATGACTTTAATCATGAACGCTGCCGCTTCCTTCTCACTCATTTGTGGATTAAACCGTCCTCTGATCAAAAAAAAAAAAAAGAAGAAGATATACATTAATATTTAAAGTTTAAAGCAGTAAAGTTTGGGCCTTTAAAAGCAAAACAATGAGCTGAAAGAAGCTAAAATGCCCTGTAGAACTCACTGGCTGAATGGTTAAGATATATACAGTCACAACAGTTCGATTCCAGCCAGCGCCCCTTGTTTCATGTCACTCCTCATTTTCTGTTTTTTTCACCATCAACTGTCCAATAAAGATGAAGACGCTGTGTGTTGCCCCACAGTTCACACACACACACACACACACACACACACACACACACACACACACACACACACACACACACACACACACACACACACACACACACACACACTCTTATCCTCCTGTTGGACTTACTTGAGGAGTTTAATGGTTTGTCCTCTGAAGCACGGCAGCCCAGTGTCCAGCATGAGGGTCACCAGAGAAACCACTGCATCCATGTAGGGTCTGTATGTTCAGGAGCAACCAACAGAGTTAGACAGAGCACAGAAGTCAAAGTAAAACATAAAATATTATATACAGACAGAAATCTTAAATCAGCATGGACAGGCTTTCTCCCTCTGAGCTCTATTTTTGCAGCTTCTTACCGTACGGCCAGATATCCTCTGACACACATCTCCATGAACCATTTGAAAGGAGTGGCCTCCATCTTTCCTCCCATGATCATCACCATCTCATCCGTCAGCTTGATGTCCGGCTCCCAGCCCAGGTTCCCACCAGGTGAGCTCTCAAACATGAAGCCGAAGTCTGGAGAAAACACGGCGGCAGAGACGCTGTATAAAACCTCAGTGTGATTCAGGCTCAGCTGAGCAGGTCACCAGCGATGGTGAACACATTAATACGAATATGAGTTTTGTTTTCACTTCAGAAACTAGAAGCAGAAACTTAGACTCAGTCCAGAGCACAGCCTGACAGTCGGTACCACACAGTACCTATGTGGATGAGGTGTCCTTTGCTGTCCAGCATGATGTTGCCGTTGTGTCGGTCTTTGATCTGCAGCAGGAACAGCAGGAGGCTGTAGGCGGCCATACTGCGGATGAAGTTATACCGAGCCTGCGGAAAGAAGACGGGGACGCGGTCGTGATTTATCCTGTGTGTCTGTTTCGACCGATCGCTGACGTGGATCCTCACTTAAGAAGGAATCATAAAGGTAGAATAAAACAATGACAGACACGGGTTAAAACCTCCGCACCTTCTGGAAGGCGAGTGTGGATTCATCGCCGTACTGGTTACGGAAGTAATCGTACATCCCGAAGTCCGTCTGTCTGCCGAGCTGGTCTCGGGACTTACAGTCCGGGATGCACTCAATCACGCCGCACTGAGGAAAAGAAGATCAGTAAATACAAACCTGATCAAAAACAAAATGTGGTTTTTACAGCCTGGCTGTTGATGTTTTGGCATGATGTTTTTTTTTTTTTTTTCAAAATGTAAACATAACTAAAAAGAAATTACAACAACAAGGGAGGGAGTAACGGGACGTGAAGTCCTACCCCTGGAGCAGTAGCCACCACTCTGTAAGGGAAGACAAACAGATCCAGGCCCACCAGCTGGAAGATGTTCTTAAAAAGCCCAATGATCTGCAGAGCGAGCATGTCCTAAAGAGAGGAGAGAAACACGACAGGGTTACAGGAGAAATTCAGTGTCCTCCCGACGTGTCCCAGTAAACGTGAGGCGGAGGGGAGTGGGGTACCTGTCTGCAGTCATCTCCCACTTTAAAGATGGCCGCCTGCCAGCAAACCCTGCGCGATCCGTCTGGATTCTCCTCTCCGTCCTCCAGAGAGTCTGAGGGACAGCGGAGACCCTCCCTCTCCAGTTCACTCACCCCACAGCGTTTCACCTTAAACTTGGCCAGATATGGAGCCTTGGCAGCACTGTGACGACATAAAAAACACCCGCCCATGAGACAGAGGACACTGGGTATGAGCAGGCACTGGTCCTGAGAAGTAGGACCAACATGAAGCATGAGTTACAATCTGTCATTACCTCTGCATGGGTGTTCCAGATTTGTAGTCGATGTCCAGCACTATAGCTTCAGGGTTACTTGGCAGGTAACAGCCTAGAAAACATCAAGAGAAACAGAATATATTTGGAAAAAAGCAGTTGGTAAATGGAAATAACTGATCTGAGATCAGGTAACGTGTTACCTGGCTGGACTTTGATATCTGACAGTGCTTTGAGACAGGCTCGTTTCCTCTCCTCTCCCTTTGGAACTGGCCTGAGAAGATAAAAAACACATCAGGGTTTAGATTACAGCAAAACGTTTCCTTCTGAGAGGTGCTAATCATTTGTGAACTCCACGCTAATGAATTTACTTGATGATGGCGGACACGTTGGTGATCTTGTTGAAGAAGTCGAACTCTCGCTGGTAAAAGTCTTTGGCCGGACCCGACAGAGAACCTGTGATCTCCTCGACCATCTGCTCCAGCAGCTCCCCGATGTCAGCTACACAAAGCCGTTAATGAGGAGCTGTGATTACATCCACTTCATATGATTTAATTAGGCCTAATAAGGCTTTTCCCATTAGGCAGAAGGATCTAATTACACATTAATAGGAGAAGATATCAGAGAAAAGCCAGAAATATTCTGATTCATGAACACATGGAATGACTCATCATCATCATCATCTTTAAATCAGGTGCCTTGTGATCAGTCTCACTCACAATCGAAGCTTCACTCTAATGTCGAGTCTCTACTCACGGTCTTTGTGGTGTCCCTCCTCGTCCATGAAAATGTTGGTCTTCATGTTCCAGATGAACTGGTGGGCAAGCAGCTGAGACTTCTGCGCCGCCCAGAGGATGTACTCTCTGACGTAACCCATCTGAGCAGGACACAGAATCAGAGTCCACCACGACATCAAAACAGCTGCCAGTTCTTTTCTTTTCTATTTAAGCAGTGAGCTCTGAGAGCAAAAGTTTATCTCTCAGCTTATGAAAAATCACAGTACGCAATTTTCTTTCCCCTTTGTATGAAATCTGTGAGTTCTGCTGATGTTTACCTTGTCATAACGGAGAGCCTGAACAATCTGAGGAATGTAGAACAAGATGGCATCCTAAAAAGAGAAAGCAAACACATTAAAGAGAAAGTTGCTGCTGTTGTTGCTGCAGCAGAAGGAAAAAGAAAACAAAAAACAAATGAGTCTCTGAGCTGATGCCAAGATGCAAAAATCCACAGGTGTGTGACTTACTGGAGGGAAAGAGCGCAGCACCTTAACCCCGTACTGAGCAGTGAGAGGATGAGGAGGGTACATGCTGCTGAAGTAGGACAGACCGGTGGGCGGGTCCGCTGGGGCCCAGCACAGGATGTGGCTCAGCTCAGGAGAGTCGGCATCAATAGTGTGCCATGTGACCAGGAACTGGTGAAAGAAAAAACATTATTTATTCACAAACTTCAAACAGTTCATACCTGAGTCTTAATAAACTTGGTGATCTTACCTTAACGGCCTCCGGTACATCACTGACGGCTCCAGGATCCAGTCTCACCAGCCTGGTCACTTCAGCAACAATGGCATCATTCTTAAACCTGGAAAACAAGACGTTAAAAACAAACAAACAAACAAACAGGTAAATCATCTTCAGCGTGAGACGAGAGGAAGGTGGAGGTAGAATTATAAAGTCAGCAAACAGACTCAGTGATGTTCAATACACAGCAATAAATAACTAAAGGTTTGCTCCATCATGAGCTACTGGCCGTACCTGAACAGGTAACAGGTAACAGGTGAGTGTACTGTTTTATTGTTACTGACGTCAGTTTCTCTTTTTAAAAAGGAAGAACGTGTTATTTCTCCCATCATCACCTCACACAGTGAAACTGTGTGAGGTGTTTCAGTCTCTCTTTGGGAACAGAAACACAGAGAGTGATAACCTTGTTGGTAACTGCATCGCCAGGTAAGGTGCGATACTCCAGGCCAGGTTGACGTTGTCCTTCCACTGTTTCTCCGTGAGGCTGATGTATTTGGACCTCCAGTTGGCGATGCTGGTCTCCACTGACTGCTCTGTGGCGATGGCCAGTTCCTGAGTGGAGAGCGGGTTGTACCACGTCGTCAGCCGTTCGATCTCACTGGCCTGGAAAGACACAGAAAGACAAGAGGACACGAGGACAGTATGAGGAATGGCTGATGATGAGCAGGCACTGTCAGTGGAGTCAAAACCAGGAAATGACGATTCCTTCTCAGCACTCACCAGTAAGGCCAGCAACAGAGTCCTGCGCTTCATGTAGTATTTGTGAAGCTGCGTCCCTCTGTTACTCTTCTTGGACGTGCCTGTGTGGACAGAGGTACAGCGTACAGCACAATCTGTGTCGAGGAAGGCCTGTCGTCTCTCTATTGTTACTGCTGACACGCTGAATGTAAGTGGTACCTGATTTCTTGGATGTGGTGGACATGCCACTGGACAGCGGGTAGGTGTTGATCCATCCCTGGCTGCTCTGCTGGGAGCGAGAGCTGGAGTCCATGTTGCTCCTGAGGTCGGCGGCGTTCATCACTGACAGACTGTTCAGGGACGGGTCCTGATTATCTGTTTGCATTCAAACAAAGTCAGTTTGTGCCAACAAGAGAAATCACACATCTAAGTTTCTTATAATCCTTAATCAATACTGTGACTTGTAAACAGTGAAAAACATCAATAACATGATCGATGATGAGGGAGTTTCTGAGGAGCGAGATGAGCTGTGTCAGTTAGTCCTCTGCTGTGGTGATGGTCATGCATGTGCAGGGAGATCCAGCGGGATTTTCATGTAGGTAGAAGTTGCCTTGAACCACTGATACTGGGTCAGATATTATTTAATCTTGTTAATGCGCGGGGAGGACAATTAATCTGATCCAGGATCTGCGGTTAGAGGACTCGACTACCTGAAGCAGTTCGATGTGTATGAAAATGTGGCCATGTCTTTTCTTGGGATCGTCGGGAATGAAGAGGAGAGGATTTTCTGGGGTGGAAGAAAAAACATTTTTCGTTGTGTCGTTTCTTCTTTTGAATCCAAATTGATCGGTGGAGGAGAGGGGCAGACAGGTGGGCTGACATGATGAATTATCATGCATCTTAACGCAACTGACAGATCTGCGCTTTTCCCCACAGCTGCTAAACATCAACGAGTAAAAGGAAACTCACTGAGACAGAGAAAGGAGTAAGATACCAGAGAAGAAGACAAAAGAGGAAGAGAAAAGACTGAAAGTGTGAGAGTGAGAAAATAAGAATGACTGAGAGAAAAAAGCTGAGAGGAAAAACATTTTTTTTTAAAAATTGAGTCGATTTAACAGATAGATACCAGGATCTATCAGCAGCATGGTGAGGAGAATGAGCGTCAGATTTGACAGGCGTAAAAGCATGCCCCTGCTGCAGTGCAGTCCGAGCTCCACCGCTTTACGCTTACTTAAGATAGATATCGGAGAAGTGCTGGACACGATAAGCGATCCAAATATCCCGGCAGAGAGCGTGCTCGGGGCTGGGGTAGTGCCAAGCTCACCAGGTGGGACCAGGTGGCACGCCGCCAGGTACTTCTTGTCAGACAGGATGCTGGCGTAGAAACGGATGATGATGCTGATGTCCTCGCGGAGACGCTTGTCGCCTTGGGTGGGAAACTTTGGAGACACACTGGAGAGACGGAAAACGGAGAGTTCGATTATCAGACCATCCCCAGATTTAACTTCAGGGTCATGCACATTAGAGTGTGTGCTGGTACCTGAAGTAATCAAAGGCTGTGGAATAGATCTTCTCTCGAAGCACATTTCTCACGGTTGCGTTGGTGACGACGTCAGAGTGAAGCAGAGCCAGACCCAGAGTCAGCAGCCTGGAGAGCGAGGAGCATGCTCACTGTCAACACACCTGCCTCTCAAAGTTCTACACACAGTGATTTACCTATGTTTGTTTTTTTTTCTTTGAACTTTGTTTACCTGAAACGAGGTCCAATAGCAGCTACGTGGCGGTTGAGGCTGCTCTTTGCCCCGCCTACGTTAAGAGACAGCGAGCGCTGAAGCAAACTGCAGAAGATCTCCACCTGATCTGCGCTGGAATACTTCGCTATCTCAAACCTCTGGACAAGAAACTGGAGGAAAGGAGGCAGATAAAAGAGTGAAATGGGAGTAGACAGATAGGAACATGTGATAACCTACAGAAGGATAACGTTTTCCTGACCTCGATCCATATGTGGTGAGGGGTAACGTCTGGAGGACAGGGGATAGGCTGACTTTCCTCTGATGCAGCCAGAGGATCAGCCTCCACCTGAGCGTCTGAGAACAATCCCATCTTCAGCTCCACGGTCATCTGCCACGCTCCCGCCATCTCCCGCATAAACTGGGCAGCCACGGAGGAGGTTGATAGTATGTTTAAAATGCACATACACTGATGCAAAAAAAAAAAAAAACACAAAACACACCTACGTACCGGTACTTCCACACCTACACGTGCTGCCAACAACCACTCCCAGCAAGCAATGGCTGTTTCCATGCCATGTTCTGTGAACATCTTGAGAGGAGACCAGCAGAGGTGGTGCAGGAGCTGAGGGTCACAGTCTATGAACCAATCATAAAAAAACAGGAAAACATAAAAAAAAGAGGTTGGTAAGAGTCAAACGATAAACTGAGAACATGTTAAAAAGAAGGCAGAGCCCTGAATTTGGCAGAAAAACACAATCACAGGGGCCAACAGCAAAGAAAGCCACAGAGAGCTCGAACCTTTGGTGCTGATGAGCAAGGCAGCCAGTTTGAACATGGCCTCAGTGAAGGCCTCAGGCTGTGCAGAGTCCAACGCCTCTCCCATCTGTTTGATCATCAGCCGGCTCAGATCGGACTGTCCTCGGACTGCCTGGGCGAAGTGGATCATACCTGACACCTACAGACACAAGGACAAAACACATGAGCAGGAGAAATGCAGTAAATGCAGCAGCAGCAGGAAGTTGAGTTCAGCTCCATCAATGCAAAATACACATGATCACACAGAGCAACGCGAGTGGAACGTGGCGGTGACGGATCCAGTCAACATTAACCGTTGGTTTTACCTCTCCAGCGTATCTGTTCCTGAGGTTGAGGGAGGCCATGAAGTTTGAGTAGTCCTTCTTCACACAGGCTGGTCTCTCAGTCAGCTGAGTGGACTGGAGGTGGACGGACAGAAACACAATGAACAACAACGACTGCAGCCGTGTAGTAAGTATGAAAAATAAAGAAATATTACATATACATATATATGGTATATAACAGGCTTTAGCATGTGAAAACTCAGTGTGTGACTCACCCCCAGAGTCGTGCTCTGTCTGTTATAACCGGCAAAGTGCAGGATGCTTTCTGTGGCCATGGCCAGGCCTGTGTGCTGGGAGAGACCCGACACCCAGTTCTGATGCTTGTTCAGATACTCCTGAAAACATTACATTACATGACATTGGTCATCTGTGCTGCACATGTGATGGTTTGCATGTTACAGAACTCAGTGCTTCAAAGTAAATGTTACCTGTAGGTGGGATTTGGTCACAGACGGAGCCCATTTCATGGCCTCTTTGAGGATCTCCCCACAGCGAGCGGCAAAATCCTTCACTATGCTCTGCAATTAAAGATACGATGGGTCTCACACGCGTGACGTGTTTGAAACAGGTGCTTTTCTCATGTCTGTGACATCTATTTCACGCTCCAGAAACCGGTTCTGTGTAAACTTACCTCTCTGGCTTCATATGTGTCAGGGACAGTGATTCTGTACGGAGTGTCTGGGATGTCGTAGTAAGGCTGATCTTTATGAATGTCCTGCAAAGCAGCATAAACATCACGACTAATGTCATGGCACACACACACAGTAATGAACGGTGTGAATGATCATTACTCACTGCACTGAGCGAGAGGGAAAGCGTCTGCAGGATGTCTAACATGGTCCTCAGCACACGGCCGCTCCACAGCAAGTGGGGAAAACTGAGAGGAGAGAAAAAGCCGTTAAACCGTTTATGAAAGAGTCAGCGTGGTATCCTGAGTCGACGCGTGTGTCTGCGTGCGCTCTCACGTTTCAGCCAGGCCAGACAGATATTTGTCGGCCACTCTGCGGATCCTCTTGTGGATGTGGTTGAAGTTGACCAGGAGGAACTGGGCGTGGCGTTCCAGCTCTTCCTCGTGGGCTTTGGTTTTTGGCTGAAAAGTTAACATTTTATCAAGATGCACAGTGTAAAGAGACACGGGGCGAGAAACGAGCTCTGAATGGAATATGAGCTCCTCTTAAGTGAAAACTCTCCCTTACTTTTTCAGCCATCATCTGCAGGAAGACCTCAAAAACCTTGTCACTCACCGCAATCACACACTGCATCATACCTGGAAGGAATTTATTCAGCATGAATAAACATAATTAACAGTTAACAGCGTGTGTTTTTTCTTCCTTCTGCTTACCAGATTTATCCTTCTGTATTGCTCTGTCTTCAAAGTATCGAAACATGACCTGAAAACGATCCGAGTCCAGAGAATGCAGCATCCTAACAAACGCAGAGAAAACACGGCATAATAAAGGCTACACGTATGACCACTGAACATGTTCAAGCACATGAGGTGGTGGGCAGCATGTCAACATCATGTTAGTTTACCTCATGTACTCCAGTCTGTAGACGGACAGCAAATACGTGGACATGGCAAAGTCCAGTTTGTTGATGAGAGCAGCCACCTCGGGAGGAGGATCCAGCAGGTTGATGATGGTGCTGCGCAGATCATTCAGCTCCGCCTTAGGTTTAACCACGAAGCACAAATTAGTGCCGGAAGAAGAACAGCATGCGTGTGTGTTTGTTCATAGACGTGAGCGTGCTCTCATACCGCCGTGACGGTGTCATTCTTCAGTGCAGAGTTGTACTGCAGCTCTGAGCGTAAAGGTTCTCCACTGGGAAACGTGAGCAGCGGCGATTTGGTCGCAATCTCACAAACTCCTTCGTACCACTCCTCTGGCCACAGACCTGAGGACGACACATTTCAGTTTTCATTTAATTTAATGTTCCCAGAGAAGCAGAGGAAACAGAAATATCAGTGAGTAAGCTCTTTCTACCTGAACCCTCCACCGCAAATCCCATGACAACAGAGTAGAGCCAGAAGTCCCTGAAGAGCTTCTGCAGACGGGGCTTTGCTTCCTTAATTGGTGGCAACCTCCTAGTCAGCTAACCACAGAAGAAGAAGGGAGAGAACAGATTTCTGTAGTTAAGCCACAGTACATACAGCAGACAGTGGATATAACCATGAACAGCATCATCGTGTGTGGTGAATGCTAAGGAGGTGGACTCAGCTGACCTTTTTCTACATCCTAATTTATATTTCTGATATTTGTCTTCACTGTCCCACAGAAAAAGACATATCAACTGAATAAATCTGGACCAACGAAGGTAAAGAAGCCACAGTGATGCGAGCTGAAACCGCTGCAGATATCCAAACCACTTACCACTGCAATAACTGGGATCAGGACGCCGAGGTTTCCAGCACTGCTCGATGCCTGGAGAGACGAAGGAGTGAGGTCATGATCAGATCACAACAAGCTGAAATCCTGTTTACTGATTGGGCGGTGGAGTCTATACAGAAAGCTGCAGGATATCTGAGCTGTATGTATCTGGTTGAACCTCACACTGCATTTCCAGATGGAGTCACTCTGCACTGCGGTAAAGCTTTTTGCTGGACGTGCTAACAGTGCTGCCACACTGCGTCTGTATTTGCAGTTCCGTGTGTGTGTGTGTGTGTGTGTGTGTGTGTGTCTCATACCTTCAGAGCTGGACCTTTGTCTGAGGCCCTCTCACTGGCTCTCTTCCCTTCCAAGCCCAGCTGAACAAAAAGCTCCAGCAGGTTGACCAGCAGCTCGTCCACCATCTGCTCCGCCTGAACGTTTGCTGCTATGTTACCCAGAGCATTTATCACAGCCAGGGAACAGTGTCTGTACAGAGAAGAGGGAACATTAACTTACTGTCCTAAATGTTCAGGACAAACTGTGAAGGACATTCATCTGTAACTGTGTCATATAAAGGTGTAGTCACCTGTATCCATGGTCCTTGTAGTCTTTGGTCGAGTAGACCATGGAACTGGCCTTGACGCTGATCTGCTGGAACAAATTCCACACCTCCTGGTAGATGTATTGCTAAGGTGAAAGAAAAAAAAAACGTTAGACATGTTCCGAAACCAGGGGTTCGATCAGCTGTAAGTTCCAGAGATGCAAATACTCACGTTGCCTGTGATGACCATGCAGCCAAGCTGGTCTATGATGAGGACGTCGAGCTGGGAGGGAGGCTGACAGAACTTCTGCTGTAGGATCTGCAGGATGGGCTCCATTACCCTGGGGGTGTCACGTAAGGCCACAGCAATGTGACCCAAAGCCCTGATGGTGTGGTCAGGGATCAAGTGAGCGTCCCTGAGGAGGACAGTGGAAAACGTAAGCACTTTCTAAAACAAAGGCTTTTCATTCTCATCAGTCAGTGAAACAGGACGATGGACTCACTTGTCATTTTCCTGATAGATGTAGAGACGGTTGGACAGACTGGCGAGAAAAGCTTCTACAATAACATTGTCCATAGTCAGTCCTGCTTTCAGGCACCTGGAGACAGAGGGAGAGATTGGAGAATAACGGCTATGCTGGTACTGGCGTGTGCATGTTTGTGTGTGTGTTTATAGGTGAGCGTGTTCACCTGCAGATGTTATCGATGGAGATGTCCCGCAGCTGCTCGTACATAGAGGGCTGGCTCTTCCTGCCAGAATGGGTGCTGAGGGTTGACTGCGAGTGTTCGTTCGTCACATGGATCTTTATCTCACCTCCGCCTTAGAAAATGATTACTTTGTAAGGACACATTGAACTGGAAAAAAAAAACTTGCAAATCGGTGCCGGAGCTGAGCGTGCTGAGCACTCTGCTGTTACCTGGAGTGTACTGGCTGTGGTATTTGTGCAGCTTCACCAGAACAGGAGAGGGCACCACCAAAAAGTCTCTGAGCGACATGGTGACAGAGTGGGCCACCACTGGAAAGCGCTCACACAAACGACCCAGGCCCTGGACACAAACACAGACAAACTCATTTGGGACTCTTAGTCTTATTTTCTCCTCTTTAGCCAAGAGACGGATGCAACCCTGACCTGACTGAGAAAAACGGAAAATATACAGGAAAGCACAACTGTTCTCAATCAGTTCAGTCCCACGTTTTATCCACAAGTGAACATCCTTCTTTATGTGTTTCTTAAAAGGGAGGATGGCATGAGAAGAGGGAAGGTGGATAAATAATTCAAGCAGTAACCTGTTACCTGTAAGCAGCAGATGAGGAGCGGCATGTGAGCGATGATGACTTTACTGGATGTCTTAGACTGCAGCTTCTCCGACAGTTTGGTGCAAAGGTTCTCGGCTCCTGGAGAAAAAAATCAGGAGAGAAAACAGAGGAACTTTTCAGAGAGGACTTCTAAGGCAGATTACTTCCTGTCTGAATGAACCAAAGTCTCACCCTGCTCCTCAGTTACAGCCCAAACCATGAGGTCCACACAGGCAGCGTTGGCCTGACAGCGCAGCTTGAGCGGGCTCAGTTCACTCTGCAGGTACTCGACGTCGTGCAGGATCCTCTGCAGCTCAGACTGGCTGCTGCTGAACTGCTCCAGCACAAAGTCATGAACCTCCTTCACATAGTCTGTCTGAAGGTCTGGAGAAGACAGAAAATTCATCATTATTTCCAAGAAAAAGCACATTTTGGAATAATCTGAAGAGAGAGAGGAACTGGATTCTTCACCTTTCAGATTGTACAGGGTGTCTCTCAGCATTTTAAAGATGGCCACATACAGAGGATCACTGAAGGTTTTGTAGTACAGATGAAGACCAGGATTCAACTGCAAGTGCAGTGAAAGAAATGTGTCAATGAACCAGCAGTGTCCAAAGAAAGAGTAAACAAACATCTGCAGTGATTTAAGCAGGAATACCTCCATAAGTTCTGCCAAAGAGTCATCCAGTGATTTTAAAAAGGACTCAGAGACAAACTCTTCAACCTGTTCAAGAGAAAGAGCAAAATCAATTTTCACTTTTTCTACACGATAACCACATGCATGCGGTCTGCTTTTCCTTTTGACGTATCGATTCTGTCGCCGTGGTTACTGCTGACCATGTGAAGGAGCTGTCTGAGCATGTCCAGAGGGACGTGAAACTCTCCAGAGCTGCTGCCAGTGAAAAGAGGGGAGACAGAGAAGCTGGAGCTGATGGTGGAGAAGTAGTAATCAGGGTCCACTGCACTGCCGTCGGGGAGGTATGAGCCTGAAGAGGAAAGGAAGTAACTCTTAAAGAATGTTCTTTAGTGAGTTATTAAAGTTTCCTGAAAGTCCGACATGCTCAGCTGTTTCTGCTCTAAGGCACTGACCTTCAAAGTACTGTGCAGAGGGATCACCCGGTGAGCTGGGGGTGAGGACTGCTCTCTCTGGACTGGCCTAAAAACAAAGCAGATTTTGAAAATATGTGGTTGTGCTTCCTTCCTGTGCTTTTACATAGGTCGTCAACTTCCTAACCATTAATACCTGCTGTGACACACTGGACACTGAGGAGCCTTTATGTCTCAGAGTGTCTCCCTGACACACGGTGAGCAGAGAGCTCGGCAGGATGGAACGGAAATCATTGAAGGACCTCCGACGGGCGGTATCACTATCATCGCCTGTGGGCAGCACAGGTGCGACTGGCCGGGGGAACAGCTTGGACAGCAAAGGCTCATCAGTGTTGCTGTATCGGCCAAACGCTCGGGCAACGCCGAGCAGCGTGGGTACAGTGTACCTGCACAGGTATTCTGTAAGGAAGAAGGGATAAATAGGAAATAGCAGTACCTAGAACAGCTAAGTAACACACAGACGAATCATCAGTGTTTGTTATGTTAGTACCTTTATCATGAGCCTCTGGATTCTTGCAGATGTCCTGCAGCACCTGCATGATGTCCATAACCGCCTCCAGGATCTGATAAAGATGAGATCACATACACATTCAAGATGAAATTTGCTTTGCTGGAAAAAACAGAAGAAGGCAGCCGTCTGTCCAGGGTATACAGAAAGTCAGAGGTACATCTATCAGATCCGGACTCAATAAAATGTTATTGATCAGTCACCTAATCTTTAATACGTCACAAATAAAGGTTGGTACAAAGACACACCTGTCCTCGTAAGGTCTCATCACGCTGAGCGACATCTGACAGAAGCGTTACGAGACAAAAGCTGAAGTTCTCTGCAACAGGAAGCGTTTCTGCAAGACAGGAAGTTCACCTAATATTATTAAACTGTACTGTCAATG
This sequence comes from Toxotes jaculatrix, assembly GCF_017976425.1. Lineage (NCBI taxonomy): Eukaryota > Metazoa > Chordata > Actinopteri > Toxotidae > Toxotes > Toxotes jaculatrix. Next base: position 23,906,611 of record NC_054409.1, on the reverse strand, counting down.
ATACTTAAACACACAGCGCAGCTGATAATACTGTTACAGACACAACAGTAAAATCCCAGGTGTGTCTTTACCTCTACCTTTGCGTTCCGAGCTCTCTTCAATCCACTGAACCTTAGGAAGCCCTTTCAGCAGCCCAAGCAGGTAGGGGACGATAGCATCTTTGTGCTGCAGCAGAAGTTTTACACAGCACGTTACACAGAGTTACCACTGCTATATCAACATCCTGTGAATTCACTGACTGCTCAGAAGTACCATAAAGTGAAGAGGTGAGTAGGCAAAGTGTTTACCTGCAAGTCTGACTCTACTAGAAAAATGCCCAGAGCAATGACAGCATCTCTCCTCCTCTCATCCAGCTGGAAGACTCCTCTGAAGTCCACAGGGCACATGCATTGCAGCTTCTGGACCTGTGGGAGGACAACACGTGGTTCTCTATCGATATGTCCTGAAAGCATCATCTTTAATGCCTCTCAACTTCAGTAAGCTATTTGGATAATGCAATCTTTTCTAAAAGTGCAGAATTTACCCGCCCACAGGGATTAAACGGACTCATCGTTCACGTCTGGCTCCATTAGCAGTAATGATTCTGTCGACCTAAATGGGGCTTCAGGGATCGAGCCAAAAACCTGCCCCTGGCAGTAATTAACCTAATGCTGAAGGGTCTGACGTACACTCAACTTAACAACCATTTATGTTTTATCTGTTACTGGATGCAGAGGGTCTTTAAAACTGATCATGTAGGATATGAGGGCTTTCTGATCACATCTGCCATGGAGTTTTAAATGATTGTGTCAGCTCCGTTATGGTTGTCAGAGCCAAAATAGTAATAAAATATAAAAAAGGGATTTAGGTTTTCAGCAGGCTCTGTGCCAAAGCTCAGCCTTGACACAACCTAAGCTTCTTACTGAGCCAGATAAACCTTGTTAATGCAAATACAAAACATTTTAATGAAAAGGTTGGTTGGAGTTGAACCAACAGAATACTTCAATCACACATCACATCGCACAGCTGCTATTAAACCAGTAAAATATAATAACAAGAGGCTGTTCTGACGTCCACTGAAGGAGGCTTTAGTACGAAGTATGAGGCCTGTGTGCTGAAGTTTGAAGTTTCCTACTCAGACATTCAGAACTGCAATCAGTTACCAGTTTATTAGGTACACCTGACTAAAACTAACACAGTCCTGCAATACATCCTCCTTCAGTGTTCCGTTTTTCTGAAACCGTTTCACAGAAGTGTTGATCCACCACAAACCACAGCCTCCAAAATAATCATACAGTTAAATCAACACCTCTTTAAAGCAGTTTCAATGAAAAAATGAACATTATAATTATCATTAAGAAGGATTTATTGAACTAACCAGACTGCCCACTAACACAGTGTGTTCACACATTAACACAATGGGTTGGTGCTCGTTGTATTATTGCTATCACAGCTCTTTCATCATAGGATACACTTCCTGTTTAACATTTCCCGATTTTCAGTCTCAGTTTCAGTCTTTTTCCGATCAGTTCGACTCATCAGAACATGAAGCTTCCTTCGTTTCTCTGAATTATGAAGGGAATATGGAGCTTCTCCTCCCTCTGGCCATGGCCTGATTAACCTGTTTGGGGGCCCCTGTTAGCTCAGAGTTCAAACACAGTGCACACAGCACAGTACAGATGGCAGCTTCTCTTTACTTCACACCATTCTGACCAAGACAAGCGACAAAATCTCACATTCGTGTCCCTGCGAGTCTGAGTAGATGGAAGCGCCGTGGCAGCTCTGCTGAAACACACAGGGACAGAACTGAATCATGCACGACTGCAGCGCCTTTAGTCACAGTACAGAATAAAATATTGTGAAGATCTGAGGCGTCCAGTTCGTGTTTCTGTGAAAATGAACCGACAACGACAAAGTTTCCCGTTGCCACAGTTTCCCGTGTCATCCTGTGTATGACAGTTAGAGGTAATGAGCCACGAAGAAAAGCGCATTCATTTTACAGGGGAAACGCACAGAGCTGGGACCTTTAACTGGCAGCTTTACCTGTTTTTATCCATCAAGTCTTCAACGTCAACCTACGAGATTAACTCCAGGTTAAAAACAGCTAACGTTAGCCGACGTTAGCCAGCTTAGAACTCGGATACAAACACTGGTCGGCTCGGATGCGCTCTGAAATCACGGAATTACGCCGCAGTTCATTCGTTGATACGATAAAAGACACGTCTGCGGTGTTTTCAGATTCATGACACAAAGCACAGAGGTAGAAAAGCGAAGTTCCAGACGGGCCTTGGTCTCACAGACTCTTTGACAGGTATTAGCTTGTGACTGTCGTTAGCTGTCGCCGTGTGACTGTAACGTTACCTTGTCTATCGGCGCCTGTCGGTGAGCCGCCAGCGACCGAGCCAGAGACAAGACGGTGTTGAAGTAAAATCCTCTGCTCCCTCCTCCATTTAGAGACATGTTTTAAAGGTGCCTTAATACTGCTGCACAAACACAGACATCTTCTTTCATTCGTCCCGGAGAGGAGTCCGCACTGACAACTACGGCAAGCGCAGGGTCCCAAGAGCGCGAATCAAGGTCACGACGCAAAAAACGCTAAGAAACACAATACTATCACACTAACATCAGAATAAACGAGTCCAGGGCCCGTATTTATCAAACTGCTAATGGTAAAATTAAGAGAAGCGAAAGTAAAAATCTCTCACATTTACTCCAGATCACAAGTTCAAAATTTAAAGTCTTATATCAAACTAATATCTAACATCAAACTTCTTCTAACTGAAAACAGAGCTGCAGTCTGTTCATTTGTTTAATTGGAGATGACTTTTATTTTATATAAAGCAGCTAATGATTATTTTATAATGATATTATGTTTTGCCAAACCAATAATCCAAACCTCCCTGCTCCATCTCTCCATCAGTTTCAGGGTCATTGGTCTGAAAAACGTTGAAGACCCCTGGACTAATAGATAGTCAACTAACAGAGGAAATTCACAGTGGTTTCAGCTTTACCTTTACACACTGTCAGGTAGTTTAATCTTTAACAGCATCATATTTTCTAATGTTTTGTCTTAATTTGTGACTGTAGCTGTAAAATAAGTGTAGTGTAGTAAAAAAGTGCAATATTTCCATCTGAAATGTTGTGAAGTAGAAGGATGAAAAGAAAATACAGTACAAGTACCTCAAATTTGTTCTTGAGTAAATGTATTTACTTTCTGCCACTGCTGAAATGAACACAACAATGTTAACAGTCTGATCCAATGTTTATTTGTGAGCATAGATATTAGAATTCATTAGACCGAAGGCACAATACTGGGTTTAGCTACAGGAAATTTTTCATGTGATAATGTGAAAAGATATTTAACTGTCTATAACAGGTCTACATGTAGGCAAGGCCCAGTTTAACATGAAGCTGAAAAAGGTAGGTCAAAGTAAACATTGTGTGTCCTACACAAAGACCGTGTGATGAGCAAAAAAAAAAAAAAAAAAATCATTGCACTGCACGTAAACATGCCATACTCACAAGCTACAACCTCCAGTCTATCTCATGGCATTATATTTCTGAGCAGCAGTTGGCACATTGGGTTGTCAGTTGAATAAAAAAGTAAAGGCAATTAATATAATAGTTAAAAATTAAAAAACAGAATCTGAAAATCTGCAAAAAAAAAGCTATCCTAAACCACATCCTCCATGGAATGAGATGAAAGGCACTATCAATGGCATTTCTCAAACAGGCATCTGTATGAATTCAAGGCAATTTAAAATTTTGAAGCAAAAATTCACACTAACAGTTACGATGGATCGAGAAGATGTGAACACCTCAGATATATTTCAGATGCTGCCTAGGATTAAACGTCTGGCACCAGTGCAGTTTGTGCAACTGAGTACATTATTTAAAATAACCTGTAGTGACTAAGTACCTACAACATTCAATCATTCTTAATCTCAAAAGATCTGAAAATGAATCATACATCACATAGGCACTTTTTATAACATCAGTCTAGTCAGTTGATTAAAACAGGTCTGCAACGTAAAAGTGAACCCTCTTTACAACACCTCAACCTCTGTTTTGTGGAAATGTGCGTCTCTGAGTACACATGCAACATAAACTGCATCTCTACGGCTCCTACAATCTTAATTATTGTGACCATTGTGATTTAAGGCATTTAGTTCTTAATGTACATTAACCTCTGCAGCATGTGACATCTGAATATTAATTATTATATCAGGTGCTGAATGAAATAACAGTTTTAAACTATCAAAAAAAATCTAAATATATGCAGATGAGGAGGGATCTCTCATTTTCAATTATAATTTCTTTGTGTACAACATGAGTCACATTATGTTGGGTCGAGTATCCGTTTGTTTTTGATTATGCATACAGCATAACTATAACTGAACTCAAAGAGCTGTAAGTGTGATTGTCAGACGTTTCTTTGTGCTGACAGTGTTCCCATTTTTCTAGTCAAGCAGATCTAAATAAATGCCCTGTTCCTTTCCCTGAGCTCTTAAGGAACTTCCCACTTCTGGAATTTAAGGAAAAAGAGCAGGTGTAAGCAGTGACTCTGCAACGTGGAGCTTTTTTCATGCAGACAACGCTTCCACTCGTAATAGATAAATAAAATTATGAATATACCCCTTCCTGTCTTTCTGAAAATCACTCGGAGGTAGATATTAGAACCTAGAAGCAGTGTTTAAGGTTTAGAATGTGAATGGCCTGTCCTAACACTCCTGCTTGTGAAGCACCGGGGTGTCCATTTCAGTCCGTCTTCCAAACTATGTTCAGGACCTTCACGACTTCCTCATAGATTATAAAGACTATGGCCACGTCCATGCACACCCGACCCAGCCGAGGAACAGTACCTTTGTAGAACCTGAATGGGATAAAGGGAGAGAGTGACAGTAGCTACTTACAGAAGGTTTTATAGAAATACATTATCACAGAAACTGTGCAGCATAAACACAGCTCAAACTAAATATCTCCAAACTCCACACATCACAGCCACGCTGCATATGAACTTACGCCATTGGTCCCTCGTGCTTCATGATCTTCACGGCACAGTCCAGTGTGCTTTTGTACTTGTGAGCTTCGAGACCCTGTCGAGTGACACACGCTGTGCATGTTAGTCACGAAGCTCAGGGTTGAATTGTGAGATTATAAGAGGTGAACATGTTCTTCAACCAACCTGCATTCTGGTTTTAATGACGTCCAGGGGAGTGTTTCCAAACACACTGGCAGCACCAGCAGTAGCTCCAAACAGTCCAGTTAACAAAGGGTTAATGGGTTTGTTGGGTTCATCACCTTTGAGTTTAAAAAACAAAAAAACAAAAAAACCAAAGATGATTCTATGGTTGCAAACATCTCTGGTTGTTTCTGTTGATTATAACAACGGGGAACAGTTTACTCACTCACACACCTTTGTACCAGTTCCTCAGTGAAGTCATGACATAGAAGCGGATGGCCTGGTTGGAGCCTTGCTTCAGGACCGTGGCTGTCAGGCCCTGATACGTCCCCTTCAGTCCTGGAGATACATCAGTTTCATCAGTGCTCCATCAAAAGAATAACTGTCACAACTTTCTGTTTCACGTCAGAGTCACCAACGCTTACATTAATAAACCTTTCAGGTATAATGAGGCTGAGGAAGAATATTAATATTCTCTGAATAACTTGAAAAGTAATTTCCTTTATCCCTGTAACATCATTATGTAGTGGAGACAGAACAGTAGGTGGCAGTATAATGCAACTGACCCTGCACACACACAGCGAGCGGTCCTTACCTTCAGCTCGAACGATCTCCCTGACACCATGGAAGAATCCCTTGTACTTTGGGTTTGCTGATGTCTGATCGTGGATGAATTTGACCTAGAATGACACCGTAACAGTGGTTAATAAAGTCCACGAGTGTCACAGAATCACAGCAGAAAATGAGTGAAGTCTGAGGCCGGCTGTGTTTCGCTAACAGTGCTGCTGTGAGTAACTCTCCAAACCACATTAGTTTTATTTCCATGGACATAAAACGGTTAAAGCATGAGGAGGACGTGCTGAGTGTAATGAGAGCTCGTCAGAGAGCTGCTGTTTGTTTTTTTTACCTTAACTGTCTCCATAGGACAGACTACGACCACAGCTTCTGCAACTCCAGCTCCAAGGCCACAGAGGAATCCTCGCTTGCTGTCCAGTTTACCGCTCTCATCACGCATCTTGTTACTGAGGAACTCAAACACCCCAAATCTGTGGAAATTAATGGAGAATAAAAACATGATTAATAACCAGAAAATGTTTGGCTTTTTGTTTGATAACCAACTAAAACAATCAGTTATCAAAACTGTTTAATTAGATTTGGATTCAAATCACATGACTTGTTTGAAAGTTGGACCAAACACGCGTGGCAGCCACACCTGCCATCATAATGGAGGAATATGTGTGTGTGTGTGTGTCAGGTTGGGAGGTTGCAGTACCTGACAGCTGCTTTAGGTATGGAGCCGTACAGCAACGAGCTCAGACCTCTGTAGAGACCCCTCACCCCATGACTGTTCACTGTCTGCTTCACACAGTCAACTGTGGGAGAAAGAGAGGAAAAGAGAGAGAGAGAGAGAGAGAGAGAGAGAGGGGAATAAATGAAAGACGACGAAAAAGAGGAAAAAGGGCAGCATGCAAAAAAAAACCAAGCAACCAAAGTCAGTTCACATAAGCAGTGGCTGTGTTGTTATAACATCCTGCTTTAACAGTTTTGCAGTTAAAAGTGAAGAACTGTGAATTTCTGGGTTCCGTGTGTTTCTGTTGCAGCCTGAAACAACAGCCCTTCATACTGAGTTTCCACAGACAAACATTGTCTGTGCCAAAGTTCACAAGCTCTCATCGAACAGATAACAAAGACCAGCTCACTGCGCAAACACACAACTGCTGTTTGTTCTCAAATCTTCATTAACACAGTGTCTGAACTTACAATTGATCATTTATCAATGAAGAGAGAAAATCTAAAGGAATGTGTAGTGCTTAAACATCAGTTCAGTTAGCTGACAAGGAATCACACTTAAAAAAAAAAAAAAGTTGTATCTCAAAATGCAAATATCAATGAATCAAAAAGTCACAAACATAAAAAACACATTAATATATCAGCTCTCGTATCTGTCCACAGACAGTTAGCTTAGCTTAGCATAAAGACTGAAGGCAAATGGAAACAGCTAACTTTTTTTTAGTTCTGAGAACTTTATTGTCATTCACTATAACGTTCAGGTACGTATAAGGAACGAGATTTCGTTGCACCAGCTCGGAAGATCACAGTAGCTTAGAGGTATGGAAAGAAAAACACAATAAGGTACAAAAAAAATAAACTGCTGTAAAATAAGGATAAAATAAATAAAGTACAAATTATTTACAACAAAAATTTAATTAAACAGTTCAGGTAAGAAAAAAAAACCCACCGATGCCTCTGTATTTGGGAGGATTTGCCTTTTCATCGAGCTGCAGCTGCGTTTTAACGTACTCAGTTGGGAACGTGATGCAGATCTCTATGCCTCCTGCAATCCCACCTGAAATATCAGAGAAAGGCTCCAGTGAGCACAGAATGATTTTAACAAAAGAGCACAAACAAACAAACAAACACAAAAAGAAAACAGCAGCACTCCTCTGAAAACTGCATCAACACACCAAACTCCTGCAGACAACAGACATACATACAACCAGTTACTGGCTGTAATTAATTACATGTTAAAGTAATGCCACAATATCCACACAGTGTTATTCACATTTGATAATAACAAAACTGCATTTATAAAGCAAAGAAATATAGGACAACATGCTGCAAAAATAATTAAAAACAGACAAGAAACACAAGCAAGAAACAGGATCATTAAAGGAAACAACAAATATAAGACATGAGAAACTGTTAAATGTTTGATACTGATATTGTTAAGAAATGAATGAGATATAATATTGTAGCTCAGTTTAAAGTGATGAGACGAGTTTTAAGTTCTCCTTTAAAAGCTGTGAGCAAGCTGCACATTAGTGCAGATATCAGAGGAAATCTACACTGTACATGTTAAAGCATGTTTCAGCTCCACCTTAAAATCCTCGCTGTCACACATCTGCCGTTCAACAGCAAACACGCAGCCTGCAGCTGATTGGCTCGGCTGATCTCAGTGTGATACTGCCCACAGATACTCCCCTCAGCCCTGCTTCAGCTCAGGGGGGTGTGTGTGTTACACAGGCCTCCGGTCGCAAGTACATGTTTAAAAAAAACAACAACACATTTGTGCTGTACTGAAAAAAAACACACTGAGGACTGAAAAAGTAAAAACTTTACATGTTAAGTTTTTAACATTCATACAAGCTTAGATTAATCCTCACACGTTTACAGAAGGGCCTTCTGCTGATGCCTTTCACATGCACTCTTTCTACCAAAAAAAAGTCAAGCAGAGAAAATCCAACACTCCACTGCTTCCAGGCTCCATTCAGACATGCATGGCTGAACGTGCACATCCACTCACATGATTACAGGCTGACAAATCACTGTTTTCACTAAAACATCAAATGCATTTAGGCTGCCCAGCTGAGGTTCCAACAGTGCTGGTTATGACACACCCAGGCATTTCTCTGGTTAGAGGCTGTCTTTACAGCTGGAGCCGTACCTACGAATTAAAGCTCGAATCAAAAGCACAGTCCACATCATCCTCTGCAGACAGGCCTCCATGTACTACCTGCATTATGTCCAGATATTCAAGCTGGAAAAGATACAGAACCAGTTTATCAAGTCCAACGTGTAAGGACACCTGAACAGGTATTTTGAAAGTGAGCGAGGGAAGAGGGGTTGACTCAGTGTTCATTTACTCCTTCTTTATAAAGACGGCTGCGACAGTGTGTGTTCAGAGCAAACTTCATCACAAACAGCCAAAGGTGAAGTTTCACCTCTAGAAACATGGAGGCAACAGGACTTCACGAGGTCACGAGGAAAAGCACAGGTGTGCTGGGTAAAACTAATGATGACAACACTGCTGGTGTGATTGGTTCCACCTGTGCTTTACCTGCTGCGATGAGTCAAACTGTTTGCCATGAAAAAGGCCTGTTGTGTCACGTTTAACACGCCTGTATCATACACATCATCTTTTACATTTATGTTTCAAACACTTTGGGCAGAACGTGATGATGTTGATGATGTTGATAAAGTTTTATTGCACTTTTTAAAGGAACAGTTTGGTGTTTTGGGACATATTCACTTACCTGCTGAGACCGTTGATACCACTCTCATGTTTTTGCACTAAACGTGAAACTACAGTTCGACAGTAGCCAGTTAGCTTAGCTTAGCTTATTGAGCTAAGCTAACTGGCCTGGTTTGGTGCAAATCAGTTCAGTGCTTTTTGCATAAACCTGCTGACAAACAAACAAACAAACAAACCAACAGACCCAGGTGAAAACACCCCCTCCTGGGCACAGGTAAAGATGACTCCAGAGTTAACCACACCTGAATATGGACGCTGTCTGTTTCAGTGAGGATCAGGGGTTTTATCATAAAGCCTTTGCATGTGATCTCTCCTTTCTCCTGTGACCTGTCGTCCTTTAACCTCACACCTGTCAGGGTTCGTATGATGCGCTGACAATGAGCTCTGCTTATTTGTTTGTATGATTTTGAGTTGTCCTTCCATGTCATGCTTACCACACGCCGTGTTAGGACCATAACACGTGATTAAACAGGGCATAGCATGGAAAACCATTTCGACTGTTCATGCCCCGTTACAAAAGGCCCTGAACTCAACTTGTGACAGCCATGTTGTAACCCCGGCGAACATGCGCAGGGGCTGACAGAGCAATGTGCTTTGTCACCGTGGCTCATGACACTGAGCAGGAAGATCCAGGCCCCTGAGAGCAAACTAAAAGGTCACCAGGTCAACAGAAAACACCACACAAACTGCTGACAGTGATGTGAGTGAGCCAACCCAACTTTTCAAGTTAAATATGATGGAAAACACAGCAGATTCAGCTGTAGAGCCGCTGTCGGCTCCTTCTTACATCCTAATGATGTTGCAGTGTTATCAATAATGATTGCCCCGTAACACACGCTGAGCTCTGAGTGAAGTTTGAGCATCTGTCACTGATTGACTAAAGAGACAGGCTGGATATCAGAGTTCATCTCAGCCAGGTTACTGTGGAAGGGGTCCGTGCTAAAGTCTATAAGTCCCAACACATACCAGGGTGTCCCACCTTCAGCCCCGAGCCAAGATTTGCTCCAGCAGGCTGAGATTATCTGTCCGGGCAGGCTTAGTAAAACCAGTGTCTGAAGACACTTGATAAGTTTATGAATGAATCTACACTAAAACTAAAGATTTGGTTCAAGTTTCTTCAGGTTTCACCAAGTTACCAAGTGCATGAATTTATTTATATCACATCTGTCACGTCTTTACAGCTGTATATAACAATGATTCCCTATAATATCATTAAGTATTCATTAAACATAAAACCTGGATCTGAATAAGCTGCAAAAAGAAATGAGTGAAAGGATTAACCTATAAAGAATAAGTCATTTATTTAATACATATTTGGTCTGGAACGATGGTACTGGAAAATTTCAAAAAAAAAAAAAGTTTAAGACTTTTTAACACCTTTAACGGCCTTTTTTCAGGAAACTGAAATCAATGGTTTTCGATAGCTGCAGATTCTCTGGCTTTCAGAGGAGCCCATCATGGTGAACTACATCTACCCCACTTTCTGCTGCCCCCGGGGCACAGTCCCTTCCATATGCATGTCAGATAAGTGTGATATTAGAGAGCAGTGCTGCAGCCGAGGCCTGTGACCACATCTGCAAACACACATTCAGCGCTAAAACTTGCAAAGAAGTTTCGCTGGCGCCTCTGCGGAGAGCCCCGCTCCTGCTCAGCCCCACGCAAACTTTCCTTACCTGCCAGAATCGCTTTCCCCGGGTGCGTGAGTTTGGTTTTCTCCGCCGGAGCTGCAGCGGCCAAACACTGGGGTCTGTGAAACGGGCTCACGAAGCCAGTTTGTCCATACATGACTGCGATCTCCCGGCCAAACTTTTTTTTTTTCCAGCACGGTCGAGCTCAGTTGCCGCAAACCCAGGGAGCCTTCACGCCTTCACGCAGTCCCGGTGCTTTGTGGTGCAGACATGCAGGAGCGGGCGCTGACCATTGGACTTTCGGTGCTGGTCCGTTGTTCACAGCGTGTGTGTACTTTTGACAGTGAAGTTATCACCATGTCACACACACTGAGGCTGATAGCGTCGAGTCAGTGTTCATTCAGGGCGGGGCAGGGCGCGACGCTTCCACCCCCTCCAACACGGAAAGCGCCATGTTTTTTCACAAACATTTTAAGGAGGACCGAAGCGATTCTCTGCAAAAAAAAAAAAAAAAAAAAAAAGCCGCCGCAGGCTTCTCATTCGCCGGCTGCTCGCTGACAACATCCCGCCCACTTTAAATGGTCGGAAGGGGGCGCTGTTTGCCTGTGACCCCGCTCCGCTGTTCAGGAGCACCGTTAGTTCTCACAAATAAAGGAAGGAAAACATCAGATTAACTCCAATTTACATTCACTTCGTTTGCCACACTACTATTTTTCCTTTGAGTCCGTTATATTTATCACATGAACGTAAGTTTTACATAAAAATACAACATATTACTGAAGATTAAACCAGTGTTTACCAAGCTTTTTGACTTAAGGACTAAGAAGTAAAACTATATATTTCACAAAAGGGGGGGCCGACCCCTAGGTTGGGAACCACTGCATTAAAACATGCAGTTAAAACCAGCAGCTGCTGCTGATGCATCGGTATTAATAAAGCAAGTTATTACACCAACCACATCCAAAATGAGAGCGTTTGCTTTGAATAGCATAAGTACATTTCAGTATTAATACTTTTGCACTTTTACTTAAGTACATATTGTGTGTCTTTCCGTGTGTGTGTGTGTGTGGGGGGGGGCTTTTAGTTGCCTATAGTTGCCTCCATGTCTGAAAAGCATTGGCGCGTGATTTATTAACCACTAATTACAGTTTATAAACCTTTAACAGGCTGAAAACCGAGGCAGGGTGTGTTTGGGGGATTAATCTCTCGCTGTTGCGTCGACTCTTCGGTCGCTTTTCGCTCTGACACCGCGCATGCTCCATATGTCTCCTTCATTGTGCCCTGTCCCCGTTGTAGACCGCGCTAAGCTAGGCTAGCTGTCAACCCACGGAGCAGCATCGCGCCAGGGACCCTCCAGGCTCCGCAGACTCCCTTAGCAAACACCTTTGCGCCGGTAAGAGCGCTCACCGCTGCGCACTGACCTCCATCACAGCGCCGAGCTTTAGAATAACCTCTTCACTTAATTGCGCCTTTGGTAACGTTTCTTGTCAAGGTTAGCGGCACACCTAGCATGTTTAGAGATTTAGCTGACGGTAGCTGTGTTATGTAATGATGTTTAGCCCCGTAATGCACAGTCTAATCCTTGGATGATGGGTTTCCTGCGTGACAGTGCAGAGATTCAGAGGTGTATCGGTGACCACGCATTTAGCGAGTTTATCAGCCTGGTTTTGGGGCTCGCTGTGGGGCTTCTGGGGGTGGTGGGGTGGGGATGCTTTCGGGGGACAGATACAGTTATGTTATTGTCTCATATTCTTGTCCCTGCAGCTCAGGCAGCTAGCTCGCTAGCTAACTGTCAACCCCCCTCCACACCTCTTTCACTGGCCCATCTGTTGTCCTTTGTCCCTGGAAGAGATGCATGTAGCATCAAGCATTTGTTAATGGCAGAAAAGACTCTTGCCTTACGCGCTGTTCATTTGTCTAATCCAGCTGAAAAACATCAGAAATAACCGGATTTGTCTATAACAGCACTGGGGATGCACACAGGATGAGGCGCTGGGCCCTTTCTCTTTGCAACCTTGAGATGTATTGACCACAGTGGGAGAGGGCCTTTTTGTTCTGGTGCTTAAACATCTGCCAGCTTGGCTCTTAGTTTCATATACGTCCGTGCACATCTGGGCTCACAGTCTGGGTCCGACGTATTTCGTTTTATTTCTTTCTTGGATTTTTTTTTGGTGCAGCAGTAGCTTCTTCATGAAGCTGGATGCAGAGCCCAGTTGTTGTTAGCCTCCCAGCTGCCTCTAAAGGAACAGCTTGTTCCCTAGTTACCAATGTTCAGTCATACGACAGTTATTACACTGTTTGGACATAAACCAGAAAGACTTTGATGGATTTTTTTGTTAACTACTCTCTGCCTTCATTCAGCATCAGCTTTGCCAGTGGTTCACCATCGAAAGGGTCAGTAATCTGCTACACTGATTTGCTTTGGTGCTAAATCAGTGTAGCAGCTGGGTGAAGGGCATCTACCTTCAGAAGTCTTAAAAAGCACAGAACATAATTCCCTCAACAAAAGGCCTCAGAGGGTGTTACAGTCTTTAATATTTTTATTTTGCCTGCTGTAAAAAAAAAAAAAAAAGTTAAGGAATGTTAAATTTTTTTTATTGATTAATCCATCCATCGATTTTCTGCTGCTTATCTGAGTCCAGGAATCAGGAACCGGTGAGGTTCGTGTATGTAATAGGCCTTATTGTTTCTGCTGCGTAAATCTGGTGAACACTGCTGAGATCCTGAGTGTAACATGGTGAAAATACGTTTTCCAGTCGGTTGTTTGCTTTGTTCAGTGACTTATAAAAGCTGTGGTTTAAATAGTCACATTGCTGACTTTATCTTCTCCAGCACAATGGCTGTCCCTCCTTCATACTCAGACCTGGGCAAAGCCGCCAAGGATATATTCAGCAAGGGCTATGGTGAGTACTGTTTTAGCCCCTGGGGTAAATTATTAACTTTTTACTGAATTCTTGAAACACAGAGTCTTTTTCAGTCTGACCAGCTGTAATACTCTTATTCAGTGTGACTCCTGGTTCCAGCTTCATATTCACCTGCAGACATAAGAGTCAGATCAGTCTCTCATTTCTCTTTCTCTCACTGAGAATTTTATTTTCCAACATATCAAACTGTTCATTTAAATCTATGTTTATCTGTATTTGATGGTTTGATTCACACTCCTGCGTCTTTTCAAATCCACCAGGCTTTGGTGTCGTGAAGCTGGACCTCAAGACCAAATCGCAAAGTGGCGTGGTGAGGATACATTCCCGTTTTTAACTTCTTGTCATTCTCTGGCTGTTTTCTGCAGCGTCCATCTCGCCTGCCGTCTCTTACCCTCACCTCCCTCCACACCACTGCAGATCACACTCACACTACGTGCCCTTTGTAAATTGCAGTAATTGAACTCCTGCTGTAACCTGGAGCGTGAAGGTTTCTAGGTTGACGATTGGCCGACGCAGACGTGCTTGGCTTAAACTGTGCTCTGTTCTAGAGAAACATGACAGACCCGCAGGTGTGTGTCTGTGGCCTGTCTGTCTCTCTACCTGCCTTTCCTAACCCCTGCTCTGTCTCCATGCTGCTGCCCTCTGTACTGGACCGCTCGTGCTCTAATGTAGATGGTAAGATCGTCAGAGAGCCGACAGCTCTGATCATCTGTGTGATTTGGAAAGAGCTCATTTTCATTTGGTTTTCTGTCCTGTTCATTCACGTCATCCTGCTTAATCACACACAGTTTCTCTGTTGCTATCATGGTTTTTTTTTTGTCTTTGTGATAATCATTCACATAGCATGAATATCAGTGTATTTCACAACCTTTCCTCTCATTCAGATTTAACTTTTCTTTGTGATTTTTATTTATTTTTGAGAATGTCAGAGTCAGTTTTCAGTTTTTTATTCTTAGCTAATCTCGCCGTTATCGTCTCGATTAATCAGTTCATCGCTTTGTCTGTAAAATGTCAGAAGACGGTGAAAAATCCAAGGCGACATCTTCAAATGTCGGTTTGTCTGAATAACGGTTCAAAGCCTGAACAGATATAAAGCTTATCGTTAAGATAATTAAAGCTAATTATCCAAAGCTAGCATGCTAACACGCTAAAAGCAGCCAGCTGGAAAGTTTTACCGCGGGCAGTGTGACGGCATTTTAGTTCAATACTTCCATCAGTGATGTCTGAGCTTTTTTACAACAAGCCACAGCTGAAATTTACTACGATGTCTTTCACATCTGTCCACATCACAAACCTTTTCTGAGTTACTCGTTAATAAATTAGCATGAAGGTTTTGACCTTCCTTTTGATTCCAGACGTGTAGATTCAGCTGTGTGATCATTTCAGAGGAGCTCAGCGTGTTTCCTGTCTCTGCTGTCAACGAATAAAAGGCTTTTTTTTTCTGTCGAGCTTTAACACAAATCATTGCAAATAAAAATGAATATTATCGTTGTATGAAAAGTTATTTCCAGCTAAATTGTGAAGATTCGTGGTTTAAGTTAAATTCTCTCTTCAGACAGATACAGGTACAGTCTGTTACACCTGTGTCAGTGAAATTTAACATGGATCATAATCAGATTTATCAGTGTCTTCTGTCCGTTTTCTGTCTGCATCATGTCTTACTGGTGTCCTGCATGGATTAACAGATTTATTTCTGTGGAGTTTGGTCTGAGTCGTGGTTAGCACGACTCTTTTTCTCTTTTCTCTGTCTCATTTATTTTTGGATATTCTGTAAACAGACTCTGTCCTCAGTGCTTCACGTTTTCACACTTTCAGTCAGTTAATGGTCCCTGTGTCTGGTCGACTCCGGCGCACTCAGGCTTTGTCCTTCTCGTCCTCCGTTCAGGAGTTCAACACATCTGGCTCCAGTAACACAGACACGGGGAAGGCCTCAGGGAGCCTGGAGACCAAATACAAGATGAAGGAGCTGGGTCTGAGCTTCAACCAGAAGTGGAACACAGATAACACACTGGCTACTGAAATCACTGTGGAGGACCAGGTGTGTGTGTCTGTGTGTGTGTGTGTGTGTGTGTCTGTGTGTGTGTTCAGATTTGATAAAAACGCTTTGTTTAAGTCTTTCACTGGTTTGTGGTTAAAAAAGCTGTTGACACAAAGTGTTAACTTTACCTGCAGCTGGCTCAAGGACTGAAGGTTGCCTTGGACACGTCTTTTGTACCAAACACAGGGTGAGACTACGTTTATTTGTATGAATGAGTGATACTGTGCCTCATGGGATTACAGGGAACAATAAGTACAAACTGTGGGTCGGGCCTGGGGGATGGACAACACTAGTTTTTCCTGCCTGTCTCTGTTTCTCAGACAAGCTTCTCTTTAAATCACATTTCTTTTTCTAAGTTACATTGGAGGTTATCATTTAAATTTAAAACGGAGATGAGCGAGAATCAAACATTTAACCCGATGAACCTTTTTTCAGTAAGAAAAGCGGGAAGCTGAAGACGGGCTACAAGCGTGACTACGTGAACCTGGCCTGCGACGTTGACTTCGAGGGTCCCATCATCCACGCTGCCGCCGTGCTGGGCTATGAGGGCTGGCTGGCCGGCTACCAGATGGCCTTCGACACTGCCAAGTCCAAACTGGCCCAGAACAACTTCGCCCTGGGATACAGGGCTGGAGACTTCCAGCTGCACACCAATGTGTGAGTCCTCCGCAGCTGTATAACACTTCCTGTGGCTCTGGAGGAATCTGAAAGACTTGGATGTTAACCAGGCTCTGGTTGCACTGATTTTAAAACTTCTTCTTTAAACTGTCTCCTGCCAAAATAACAGCCGGCGTCTTTTCTCTCTCAGCAACGACGGGACCGAGTTTGGCGGCTCCATCTACCAGAAGGTGAACGACGAGCTGGAGACAGCGGTCACTCTGGCCTGGACCGCCGGCAGCAACAACACTCGCTTCGGCATCGCTGCCAAATACAAGCTGGATAAAGACGCTTCTCTGTCTGTGAGTGCTCCAGCTGTTCCTTCACAGCCCCGTGATGGAGGCAGATTCTCACCAATTAATTCTGCTGCTCTTGTTTCATGTCTTATCCTGTTTCACCCTGAAGGCCAAAGTGAACAATGCCAGTCTGATCGGAGTAGGCTACACCCAGAGCCTTCGGCCAGGTAGGCTCCCGTCTCCTGTGCTGTCCTCACCCAGGCAAACGTTTAGAGATTTTTGTTTACGTACTAACAGCAGTTGGGGATTTAATATGCACCTGATGAATGATTCTCACACTGATCATTAATTATACCTTGAAGACAGGTGAGTTAATTGCGGGTCTTAATGACGCAGGAGTCCTCGACCAGTCAGGAGCCACTTTTAGCCTCAGGATGTTTTGTGTAACCAGGTATTTAGCACAGACTTAAACTGTAAACTTACCTTGGCTGGCTGTGGAGAAACCTGTGCCGTGTGTGTGTGTGTGTGTGTGCGCAGGTGTGAAGGTCACCCTCTCAGCCCTGATCGACGGGAAGAACTTCAACGCCGGCGGACACAAAGTCGGGATGGGCTTCGAGCTGGAGGCATAAAGGGCAGAACTCAGATCCATGAAGAAAGGAACAAAACAAAACAAAAAAAAATCCCCGAACCACACACTCCTCTCCCCTCCCCTCCCCTCCCCTCCCCTCACCTCTCACACACACACACACACACTACTGCCCACCACCACCATCATGTAGCTCCCCCTCTCTGGACTTTCCCTCACATTCTTTGCCCCGTTCTCACACTGTGTGAGTGTTTCTGACAGTAATAGTCGAGTCTCAGCATCATGTTCAGACGCCGCTGAGAGCAGCGGTGAGGTCGGTCCTGAAACCGACGGTGCATAGTTGTGTATTATTACCGTTTTTATTTATTTCCCTGTAGGTCTTGGATGAAGTAGTCGTCGGTGTAAACGTGTAGCTCGGTAAAGCTTCTGTGTTCAGCTGTTCCTGCCTTCCTAAAAAAAGAAAAGGAAAAATAAAGCATGTGAGGAAGAAAACGCAGGTGCAGAGCTGAAAGCTGATTCGCTTGGTTAAAAAGGTGCTGAGTGTCTGTTTCTCTTTTTGCTTTGGGCTGAGCTGTAAACCTGTGGACTGTTTAATCCATTTCAGTGTTTTGATGCAACACATTTCATGGACAGGACTGAAACACTGAAGTACCGAAGGTAAAGGCTGATTCCTGCATCCACTGAATGAAGGATCTGTAAAACGGAACGGTGAAAGTCTGCTCGGCGCAGACGCTGTTGATCCTTTGTGACTTCTCGTTTCGGTAGATGAAATCAATGTAGTGGAATCTTCTGGTAGCCTGTGTAGTTAGTTTTCATTTCTACGGTGTTGTTTTCATCTATCTGTCTCAGTCACGGAGACAGTGGGGACATTCTGCGCGCTTGTCTCGTAGGTATCTCAGCTGTCTGTTGTCTTAACTTGATGCTGTTTCCTCACGTTGCTGCTCTACACTCCTCAGATCTGTACACAGACGTGCAGCCGATTGTCCTCCGAGTGGCTGCAGTTAACGCTTGATAGGATGATGTAAGAGGCTGTTTCCCACACGACTGTCCTGTTTTTTTTTTTTTTTTTTTGGTAATCATGCATCAGTGTGTGTTTTCCATCTAATTAAACGATCATGATTCGAAAGCTCATTTTTCTTTGTCACTTAGACACAGTACCTCATTTTTTTCCAATGTTAACTAAAGGAATTCTAATAATAAACATAATTAAAAACTATCTGAAGGTTGTAAATCTTTTCTCATCCAGATGAAACGTCTTTAACTGAACAGTAAATGTAGAAATGGTTTTAAAAAAAAACTCACCTCATCGTCCACTCATGGGCCTTTCACTGGAGCTTTAACTGCATCTTAGGGTCTTCCTCATCCCACGGAGTCCCATGGACTTCAACTTCATCTGCAGAGAGAAAGAGACTGAGACACACACACACACACACACACACACACACTCACACACAGCAGCATAAGAAGCACAAGAAAAAAAAATCTCAGCTCTTTTTAAACGATGTCTTTAATTTTAAGGCACAGATATTCTGACATTGGGTCAGTGCTGACGCACAGTTCATGTCCTTGATGTGAACATACGGTGTATCAATACAAAAACATCTTTCTGTAATAAATAGACTTCAGGGACGACATTTTCTCAGACAATGAGGAGACGATGATCAGCCACCAGGAGTCTGTCACTCGGCTGTTGCAGTTCTCACTCTGATATTAAAGTGAATCCACAGGTTTACATGTTGTAGATTATGTAGAAATATGAAATAATACACGATCTGCTGACTGGCACAAGCATTCATTAAAGTCAAGCTGCAGTCAACGCATGAGAGAACAGGACTTCATCTGGACGTCCTGAGACGAGTGTTAGTAACTGATGCTTTCGAAATGCCTGAACTTCCCCTCAGAAAAGAATCAGTGTTGGTCTCATCTGCTTACGTCTTGTTTTTCTGTTTGAAACCACAGAATGAAAAGTAATAATTGTCCTTCACACTGACAAAAAACTTGTTTTTTCATCAGCATCACGTCTGGTTGAGCTGCCAATATCTCAGAGGGGTTAAAGGGTCAGTTCACTCAAATCCCCAAAAATGTTTTTATTCTCAGTTACCTCTCGTAGCATCAAGTCATGGAGATAGTTTTGTTTTTTATCTGTTCAGATTTCTCCACCCCAACACAACGCTGCTGAATGGATTTTCAGAGCTCACGATAAGACCATGTTCCACGGCCAGGATTCATCCTCAGGGGAACATGAAGGTCTGAGCTACATGTTGTGAGAATCCATCCAGTTATTGCTGAAATATTTCCATCTGAAACACCAGCGTCTGTGGGAATCAGCAGCAGTGTGTGTGGATAACACACAGACAGGATGTGACAGTCTACATTTTTTTAACGCTGTGAGCTCCATAAACAAAATTTCATTCACGTCCGCTGTATTTGGGTGGAGGAGGATTTCTCTAAGTGTGGACAGATTAAAACCAAAACTATCTTCATGGAGGAATACGACCAGAGTTGAGTGAGAGGATCTGTTTTTTTCTGTTTTGGACTCTGTGTGGACTCGGCATTTCCAAACCTCTTCACAGGATTTGTGCCTTTTCCCTCAGCAGAACGTCCTCACTGTCCTTTGTGAGCAAACTGCTCTGCAAAGTTTTGGCTCTGAGTTGTGTCATTCAAGTTTTGTAACCTCCCTAACTTCTCGTGCGCGGTTTCTTCATGTTTAAAGAATGTGAAGCATCCAAACATTTCCAGCTGGGCGTTTCACAGCAGGTTGACTTTGGCCACCACTTGCTTGCAGCCTGTCTGGGAATATTCGTGCCCCCCCACTGCGGGGTAATATTCGATCTCCCCCGCGAGGCGCTCTATGTTGGCGTGATCCGGGTAGAACCCCTCTCGAGTCATTTCATCCAGGAAGCAGTCCATCACGTGACCCTTCTCCAGAAGTCCCAGAGGTAAGATGTCCGCCTCTGTCCACAGTGGGTGAAGCTTCTCCAGAGTGTTGTGTAATATTGGAGTCAGCTCTTTTACTAGGTTACTATGACGACCGGACGCCGTCATCGCCATAGAAATACTTGAGGAGTTGTGTAGCATATGTTTAGTGATGTGTTCGTGACCCAGGTTGCTCAGGAACAGGTAGATAGCGTTCAGGTATTCGTTGGACTGTTTGGAGGCCACGAGCTGCCACAGCGCGTCCAGGATCTCGTTGTGCATGTGCTCGGCTTCATCGAAGATGAAGAGCGGGATCTTCTCCTCCTCCTCAGCTCGTTCCACCATCTCTGAGATGAGAGTGGAGAGGTCGTGGGCGCACTGCAGGGCGTCGGCCTCCTGGGGGCAGTGGTGGAGGACGTAGTACTGCAGCACCAGCGTCTCCCCCACCACGGAGCGGAAGTGTCCAGCCAGGAGGCGTCCCAGGTGGCTCTTGCCCACTCCGCTGGGCCCGTGCAAGGACACCACCAGGGGCTTGTTGTGGACGTAGGTGGACAGGTAGTCCTTCAGGTGGGACAGCAGACCCTCCACTGCTCCCTGCTGTCCAAACACCTCCCTCCTCAGAGTCTTCTCCAGCCCCTCCAGGTCATATCTGAGTACGTGGTCGTCTAGGTTTTCTATGGCGTTGTACACCTGGAAACAGACAATCAGATATGAAGAGTATGATGGAGACACTGACAGAACACACAGGCTGGATTACCAACCTGGCAAAGCGGGCAACTACCCAGACCTCCGAGAAAATGGAGAAAAATGCACATCATTATTCCCTGGAGCCCAAATGAACATATTCAAATGACTTTTGTAAGAAAACTATGAAATTGGAAAATATTTATATTTGAGAAAATGGTACCAGGGAATTTTTTTTTGGCCTTTTTACTTAAAAATGACTTTAAACCATTCAGCTGCTGACTTGAATCAAACTGCAACAGGAAATTCACTTCATTTAAAATGTTTATAATAAAACTGTCATGGCCAGACTGACCGGATTCTGCTGAACAATGCTGCAGGGTTAGGTAACCATGCAGGACACACCTCAGGCCTAAAAGGCTCTGAATGAACACAGACATGACCGAGCATGTGGCAAAACACTTCAGCCTATATTTAAACCCTTCATGCTTCTTTCACACAGGAACAAGATCAGCAGAGTAACTACAGTTCATCCTCAGGGGGGCATGAATGTGTGCACCAGGTTTCAGGCAGACATTTAATTCAAAACCACAAATTACAACCTCATGGTGGCGCTCGAGGAAAAAGTCTGTCACCAAAGTCATTAGGATACAGCCTCTGAGGACCATGAATGTCCCTGATGTGAAACCTGCATGTTTGTTTGCTTGGTTTTCAGGCATCTCCAGATTAGTGACTAGA